>NW_024871335.1:195000-582844 GCF_019054845.1 Dipodomys spectabilis
CAGTTTGTGATGTGTTTCTGAAAGAATGGTGATACTGATGAAAGCACCCTAATACTAATGACAGCTTGTGGGATACAGCTATGTGATGAGTCCTTCCTGGGGTTCTGAGTCCCTCACAGGGTGCCGTGTGCTGAATCCTGCACATGATGTTATGTGCTGAGTCCTTCACTGGGTTCTGTGTGTTGAGTCCTGCATTGGGTGCTGGGTGCTGAGTCTTTCACAAGATGCTGTGTGCTGAACCCTGTAAAGAGGGTTATGTGGAGCCAGGCACCGGTGGCTCATGCATGTCCTCCTAGCTACTCAGGAGGCTGAGATCTGAGGATCGTGGTTCAAAGCCAGCCCAGGCAGGAAAGTCGGTGAAAACCTTTTCTCCAATAAACCACAAGAAAACCGGAAGTGGTGATGTAACTCAAATGGTAGAACACTAGCCTTGAGCTGAAGATCTGAGGGACAGAGCTCAGGCCAAGAATTCAAGCCTCATGACAGAATAAAAAAAGAGTGTTATATGTTTTGTCCATCAAAGGATGCATTCTTTCATCTTGTCCTTGTATGAACTCCACAACTGAGATGATTATGCAGACAAGAATATTGACACTCAGATATGTCCCCATGGGAGGGACAAAATTATGTATTACTGAAGACTAGTGAGTTGTCTCCTGCAGACAATTGTTTTGTTTTGTTTTGTTCTCACTTGTGAACCTTGAACTCAGGGCCTAAGCACTGACCCTTACCTCTTGGGCTCATGGAACCTCTTGCAACAGCGTGTCACAGCCTAGGGTTCTATAGCAGAGGTCTGTCATCCTGCCTTCTCAGGAAGCAGAGATCTGAGGAGCTGGGTTCCAAACTATCTCAGACACAAAAGGTCCCATGAGACTATTATCTCCAATTCACCACTAAGAAACCTGAAGTGATAGCTGGGTGCTTGTGGCTCATGCTGATCATCCTAGCTACTCAGGAGGATGAGATCTGAGGATCATGGCTCAAAGCTAGCCTGGGCAGGAAAGTGCCGGAATGGAAAAATAAAGACATAAGACAAAGGATGGGGTCGGGAGGTCTGCAGCTCAAGACTGCAGCCCCGTTTATTTTTAACTCTCCTTATTTATACTATTAGAAGTCAAGAGGTAACCTAAGGTCACCATAGTGTAGAAAAGCAAGAAAAGTCTTTAATAAAAACAAGAGTGTAGAAAGAAACAAGACAAGGTCAACTGATAGAAAGTAAAACAAATTTTACAGACATAGCAAGGCAAACCCGGATACCTGGTGTTATTCATGAAAGCCAGTTCCTTGTGCATGCCTTTAAGTGAGTACAAGGGTCAAGATGACCTTGGAGTTTTACTGTCGGCTCCCAACATCTCCCTCATCTCTTTTTTGAAGAAGCGAACCCGCCTGTCTTAGGTTGGGTGGATCACCTTGTCTGTCTTACCCGTCTTTGGGAACTTCTTCAGAGCAAAGCTGAAGGCCCTGTCTTAGGTTGGTCAGACTGGCACCCCCCTCTTACCCGTCTCTGGGTGTAGTTTTTCTCGGGGGGAATTCATTTATTTGGAGCTTGATTTTATGTAGCTGGCTGGCTAAACTCATAAGAGAGTTTTGTAGTGTATGTAATACAAGGAAGGCATAGAAAACCATTAACAAAAGCATTTTTAGGCCAAGCAATGTCATTAACAATCCTTTAACTTAAGTCAGGGAAGGGATATAGCATTGAAATTGTTTAAACAGTTTTTTAACAGTTTTTGTCACTTTAGAGTCCAGAGGTAAGGCTTGTGTAGTATTATCAGCAAGCTGATTAAGATAATAGGCAGTTTGTACATTTTGTGTTAGTGTCACAGCAGCTGCCGCTGTAGAGGCAGCTAACGAAGTAAAGGCCAAAACATCAGCTACAAGTAGCCCAACAAATTGAAGAGGGCGCATTAGTTTTTTCAATTGTTTTAACACCTGAATACTAAAATCTTTATGCCAAGTTTTAGAAATATTTACAGGAAGCATAACAAAAGATGGTTGTCTAACAATAAGTATGAATTTAGTTATGTTGTTATACAAGCAATTAATAAAAGAACAATTAGAACAGGTAACATTAAAATAATTAGCTCCTACAGAGATATTAAATGGTCCATACATAATGACATGGGGTGGTGATACACAATTTATAATATTTTTTTAAAAGGGATGAATTGGGCCAGGTTATGTTGTTGAGTGTAGCTACCAGCATCCAAACATGATGTTGAGGATGTCCATTTATCCACCACAGTCCAAGATTGTACTTATTAGTAAGATTAGCTCCAGACCAGTACATTAATTGAGAATTAGTTTCAGAAATATTGGTAACAAATGGCTGTACATGCTTACACCTATTTGGATGAGGCTCTCCTGTAGATTTTACTACTTGTGAAGAATTAATGTAATGGGGTATCCTAAAGGATGGAGCAGAATTTGTATAAACTAAGTGCCCAGTTGGCAAAGATATCATCTGTATATTGTACATTTGATTTTTGTCTGGGAATCAAATTTTATGAGTCATGGATAGCATTATAACACAGCCTGGAATGGAGCCTTTAGAGCTGGTGGTAAAGCAAAAAGGAGTTCCAATATCTGAAGCTGAGATATCTCTCATCTTGGTGTGCTGGATGAAGGGATCAGGGGCTGTATTGAATGCTGATCTATTTAAGTGAATGATTACTTTAACTCCCTCCCAAGTTGTAGGGTGCACAATCAGGGGATCTGGCACATAAGCCCAATGTGGCAGCATTTGTGTCATCTGAATGAGTCTCCACAATCCTAACGCAGCGTTCAGGCAACCAGCGGGCGTCATTTTCTTCCGGCGAGAAAACACAAACATGTCCTCCACCCCCATGTTAAAACCAGATCAGGCCCATGCCAAGCACCTGTTAAAGGATCCTTTCACTTTACTTGAGCAAAAGCTCTTTGCTCTCTTTTTTCCCAAAAACGCTGTGCTGTGGTAAGGCCATTACATTCTTAGTTTAAAAAATTTAGTACAAACAAAGCATGAGAAAGAATATTAACAGGAGAGAGGGGTATAATTCCCCACCTTTTAATTTAAAAATTTCATGTTTGAGTAAACCATTAGCTCGTTTAACAATTTTTTGACCTTGAGGATTATAGGGAATACCTGTAGGGTGAATAATCTGATAAGATTTACAAAAATTTTGAAAAGCTTGTCTGACATATCCCAGACCATTATCAGTTTTACTATGTTTAGGAAGTCCCATAGTGGCAAAGCAGTGTAGGGAATGGGCAATACAATGTTTGTTAGTCTCCCCGGCAAGAGGAGTAGCCATAATAAAATTAGAGTAGGCATATGGTAACATGGACAATGCAAAGCCATCCAAAAGATGGAATCAGGCAGGAGCTTAGTCTACTTTTTTTACGGTGGAGGTGGTCAGGATAACGATGTAAATTTTTTCCAGGTGACTGTCAGGCTGTAGCAGCAGCAGCAGCAGGGTCTCTCAGTGGCTCCAAGGGACTGTGTTACACCTTGTGCTGGGCTGTAAATTTTTGGTTAAGGATACAAGTAATATATAGGCTTGGCAGGTTGTGGGCCCACTAGTTTTTAAGACTATATAGACAATAGCCCAGGACAATTTACCAAGATGACAACTTTTTAAACTAGATAGTTCTTTTAATAAGGCTGATTTTTTAGGCAGATATAGAGTGTTTAGGCCTGTACTACTATTTTCCATGTCTTTTGTGTGTGTGTGTGTGTGTGTGTGTGTGTGTGTGTGTGTGTGTGTGTGTGTATTTTGTCATCCTTTTTTTTTATGACTCTGGTTCCTTGTTTTAAAAAGGGGATGATGGGCGAAGATTCATCTTCTGTAACTTCTTCAAGCTGACTCAGGGGTGTTGTCCTACCTAGCCAGGAACCTATAAACTTAGTCTATTTTACAAAGAGGTTACCAGGGTTAGATGTCATTAAGAACAATATTTTAACTTTTGACAAATGCATAGACTTTTTCTCTGGCTACAGCAGTGTAGCTTATTTTACACTCTGGTTTGTAAAAGCATCTTTAGGAATATGACCTCTAGTGACTCTAACAATGTCTAAGTCACCTGTGCAGGCCTTTAGACAGATGTTAATAGAAACACACTCTCAGGTTTACAAACTTTATTCTTGAGCAGATAAATTTTATGTAGCTGGTATTAGCTCAAAAGTTACTGTCAATTAGGGATTTTGGCACATACAGGGGTTGGGATTTAAACCATCCCCCACATTTTATAACTTTAGCTTTTTTAGTACTATCACAGATTACTGACAAGTTCCTGTCCCTACAAGGTAGATAGTCATGGACATAAGGCATGCTTACAAACTATCTTCCCATGACCTCCTGGCTCTGACCAATTCTTGAAGGGCCACACACAAATGACTCTAGGATCTGACATTTTTTTATCCGAGCAGTGGCTTACTGCCTCTGGATGCTCCTCCAGTGCTCTTGTCTCAGGAGTGTTTTTTTTACACTGAGATAAATGCCTCATTTGTATTTTTCTTAGCTGGTCACTGGACTTGAACTCGGGGCCTGAGTGCTGTCCCTCAGCTCTACAACTCAAGGCTAGCACTCTGTCACTATGAGTCCCAAAGCAACTCTGCTTGTTTTTTTTTTAGCACTGCTGGCTGAGTAGAGGTGACAGTCTCACAGGGACCTTCTTGTGCCCGGGCTGGCTTTGAACCAGTTTGTAAATCAATGACTCTTTTTTTTTTTTTTTTCAATGACTCTTATAAAAGGCCACTTTACTCCAATTAAAAGCAACAAGGTGGTCAACATAGAAGTAGCTATTAAGCATGTTCTTACCTGAAACTTGTTAAGAGTCAAAGTTACATCCGACAAACTTATAAGAATCCTCTGTGCTTTGTTCTTGGCTTGCTGGAAACTTAAAAAACCTATAAGAGCAAACTGGAATAGCAATTAAGCAATTATTTTGGTAATCCTAATTTTTTTACTTTGAGGCAAATGTTAAGAACAATTTTACTTTTAAACTTTATATCCAAAAATCCATTCCTACTTTTTAAGCCTCCTATTAATCTCTTTTATTATTTTATATTTTAGTTTTTAGTTACATTAAAAAAAATCCCTTAAAATCTTGAGGCCAAGTGTCGCTCATGTCTCTTGGCTGTTTGTTTTAAAACAGATACACATTAAAACTTTTAAACTCAAATTTTTTTTTAATATAAGAATTACAATCACCATCTCTCTACCAAGAAGTTAAACTTAACACATTTATGACTTTTAAAAACATATCCCAGGGCTGGGAAGGTGGCTCAGTGGTAGAGCGCTTGCCTTGCATGCATGAGGCCCTGGGTTCAATTCCTCAGCACCACATAAGCAGAAAATAAAAAAGCCGGAAGTGGCACTGTGGCTTAAGTGGTAGAGCTAGAGCGCTAGCCTTAGGCTGAAGAGCTGAGGGACAGCACTCAGGCCCCACGACCAGACCCCTCAAAAAAAAAAACAAAAACAAAAACAAATTTAAAAAAATAAAAATAAAAAAATAAAAACATATCCCAATTATAAAACATTATAGAAAGCAAGTCACATTACACAAAAACATTTTTTAACCCTCTTTTTAAGTCCAAGGGGCAGTTTTAGCAATACTAATCAAATTATCACATCACTAATTTTTATCATCATGTTTTTAGTATTTATCTGTAGAGAAAAAGGACAGAACAAATTTGGGCCACTTGGCCCCTCCTGTGGAAATGGGCACGCACCTAATCTCTCTCTTTAGGGTAAGATGAACTGTGTTTGTGTCAGCTTGTCCTCTTTTAACATGTGTGGACTCCTCCCATGGCCTGTCCCACCATGTATGACCAGCTGAATTGTACTTTTACCTGTTTACCCCTTACCCCTAAAGATAGGTCTTTTGTTGGCTTTAAAGTTTTTTTTTTTTTTATCTCTTGGTTTTTAAATGAAAATACACAGTTTTAGACAGTCAGAACAGGTAATGTCTTTTACAGTGTTAAACAAACTTTTATATTTAAACTTTTAATATTTATCCCCAAATTTTAGCCAAGAGAACTAAATTTTAAACAGCCAATGCAGTTTTGTTAAGCCAGATAACTTGATTACAGTGAAAACAGCCTTATGTATTTTAAAATACCAGATTTTTTTTAAGTTAAAGAATCTTTAAAAAGTCATTTAAAACAATGTGAAAATTTTTGAAAATTTTTGGTAAAGTTTAAACCTCATAACCTTTTGAATTTTATACTTAAACTCACCCAATTGTTACAGTATGTTGATAATTTTTAACTTGAACATGTTCACAAACACATACAAAACACACACAGATCTTAAAGCACGCAAAAATCAAAATCAGTTGTTCGTACATTTAAAACTGGTACCAATTTTAAAACAGAACTAGACAAGACAACAACCAAAGGCTGAATTGGGACTAATAAAATGGGCCCCAGTTTATCTTTATCTCTACCAGAACTTTGTGCTGTTTTTACTCAGCAAGCTGAATCCAAAGTCTGTTGAGTGAGCCTGTCACGCTCACCCAGAACTTTTTTACCTTAGAAAACATAAAGCAAACAAACACACTAAAGTAAACAAGACAAACAAGTGGCCACAAAGACAAAATCAGGTCTCAGTGAATGGGGCAACATCTCACCACCATTTACAAGTGGGACTCAAACCCACTTACCAGGGGACTCAGACCCCCTCTACTCACCTCCCGAGGATTTTTTTTTTTAGATTTCTGCAAACGTTGACCCAGGGGCCTTTCAAGGTGGAGGGAAAGAAGTCCCTAGCGGCCGTCCCCTCAGACTGACAGGTTCTCCCCCATACTCAGACCCCCTGGGCCAAGGCCTGAGGCTAAGATCTTGCTGGTGTCACTTGTAGGTGGTCAGTGGCAGTTTTATCTGGCTACGAGTTTTCCCTGCCAGCCCTTTTAAGTTATTGTTAGATCCTCCAGGTTTTTTGCAACCCATCACTCCCCTACTTCTGGATCCAGAGAGGGCGGAGGAGGTGGCAGTGAATGGGAGAAAGGGGGTCAGTTTAAAGTGTAAGTAAAAAAGAAGGAGCTAGAGGGAAACAGATATTGAGGGGATGTTAGCCAGTTTTTTTCGGGCTCTCGCATCAGGATGAATCTGAGAGAAGAAACATTTTAACAATTTTAAAATACATACACAAACATTGAGAAAAAAACATATTTACAGCATGTGCGTTGTAGGCTGTCAGACAGAAGGTGCCAGACTACAGACTGGCCCAAATGTCTGCACTAGTGGACAGTTTACCTTGATGGGGATTTGGGGGACGTCTCCCACCGGCCCCGTTGGCTGTCTTATAGCACATCTGCCAAGACTCTTGTCAACCCCAATACAGAACCTGTAGGCTACACAGATACCAGACAATTACAAAGCAGCAATGTTTTAACTTACAGGCCATTTGTATCATGGTGTCCCTGAATCCTTTTTTCCAAAAAAAAAAAGATTATTTTTTTTTAAGTTTTAAAACTAATGGTTCCTTCCTCCGGGAACCAGGGGTATACTTTCTCAACAAAGTGAAAGAAACATTCTAACTGACTCTGTCTAACTTTTACTCCTTGAGCGTGAAGCATACCCTTGAAAGCCTGCACGTATAACGTGTGGCTGTTTGCTTGCCCCATAATTTCTTACTCCCGACTATACTATCACCCGCTCTTTTTCTTTTTTTTTTTTTGTCGGTCGTGGGACTTGAAATCTGGGCTTGGGCACTGTCCCTCAGCTCTTCAGCTCAAGGCACGCGCTCTACCACGTGAGCTACAGCGCCACTTCCGGTTATCTGGTGGTTTATTGGAGATAGGAGTCTCACAGTCTCTCCTGCCCGGGTTGGCTTTGAACCGCGATCCTCAGATCTCAGCCTCCTGAGTAGCTAGGATTACAGGTGTGAGCCACCAGCGCCCGGCTACACCCGCTCTTTTTCTGGACGCGTCCTCTTACCTTAGCGGAGTCCTCTGCCTTGATCCCAGGTTTTTAGGGTCCCTGTTCGGGCTCCACTTGCCAGAACCAGCGGGCAACGAAAGGGACTCCTGATTTAGGGGGCAAGGACGGAAAAATAAAGACATAAGACAAGGGATGGGGTCGGGAGGTCTGCAGCTCAAGACTGCAGCCCCGTTTATTTTTAACTCTCCTTATTTATACTATTAGAAGTCAAGAGGTAACCTAAGGTCACCATAGTGTAGAAAAGCAAGAAAAGTCTTTAATAAAAACAAGGGTGTAGAAAGAAACAAGACAAGGTCAACTGATAGAAAGTAACACAAATTTTACAGACATAGCAAGGCAAACCCGGATACCTGGTGTTATTCATAAAAGCCAGTTCCTTGTACATGCCTTTAAGTGAGTACAAGAGTCAAGATGACCTTGGAGCTTTACTGTCAGCTCCCAACAGGAAAGTCCTTGAGACACTTAGATCCAATGAACCACAAGAATACCAGAAGTGGCTCTGTGGCTCAAGTGGTAGAGCAACAAGATTTGAGCTGAAGAGCTCAGAGACAGTCCCCAGGCCCAGCTTTCCACTCCTACAACCGACAATAATAAAAAAAGATAGATACACACTAACAAACTGAAGTAGAAGGCTGGGAATGTGCCTTAGGGGTAGAGTGCTTTGCATATATGAAACCCTGTCCTTGATTTCTCAGGACCACATCACTAGGAAAAAGCCTGAAGTGCCTCTGTGGTTCAAGTAGGAGAGGGCAATCCTTGTAGAAGAGAAACTAGGTACAGTGCTCATGACCTGTGTTCAAGCTCCAGGACTAGAATATGCATACACACACACACACACACACACACACACACACACACACACACACACACAAAACAGAAGTGAAGCTGTGACACAAAATGGTAAAGCACTAGACTTCTGTTCTGAGCTCATTGCTAGCACCCAGGCCCTGTGTTCAACCCCAAAACCTAGTCACCCAGGGCCCAACTAAGAGAGGTCAAATGTTTCAAATTCGGATGAGCTTCACCACCTCTAGATGACTGGAAGCTTTGTGATATCCCACATATACTTGGATTTCAAAGCTTCCAGAAAATTAGAAAAGGCATCATAGGCCCATCATTGCCCTCAGTGGAACATTTCATTAAGTTCAGTGCCCTAGTTGTCTGCCAGAAGGACTCCTGAATTATATTGAGCACTGTATCTGAGCTTTGAAATATAGTCTCACAAAGGCAAGATGAGTGCGCAGAACTTGGCCTGCCATGGGAGTTGGCACAAATGAAGGCTTCTTGTCAAAAAACAGCACTAGGAAGAGAGATAGCTTGTTGTACAAAGAGGAATTTTTCTCCTGACCTTCAGAGCCCGCCCACACTCCTCCTCACTAATTGGCCCAGATGGAGTTGTTTGATACACAGCTCTACATGAATGAGGCCTTTTGTGTGCCTGTCCAGACAATGAAAGAGACTATTTCCAGCTGGCCTGGGATGCAGAGAAACCCTCAGGCTACACTGGGAGCAGTGAAGGGAGCCCTAGAACATGTAATGTCATAAAAGCAGTCTCTGTGTTATGAACTCATTGTATTGAATACAAATTTCCTACCTTGGTGCCATGTATCATAGCTACTCAGGAGCTTCACTTATAGGAAGATATCTATACATACACAAAGACATGGAGGTGCAGGTTCTTTTTGAGGGGGCAGGTCTAAGGGTTGAACTATGAGCCTAGGCCTTGTCTCTGAGCTCCTTTTGCTCAAGGATAGTGCATTAAGGTGGAGTCACACCCCACTTCTGGGTTTTGCTGTGATCTCTTTGAAATTACAGTGCCATGGACTTTCTTATGCTGGCTGGATTCGAACTCAGATTCTCTACATCTTAGCCTCCTGAGGAGCATGGATTAGAGTCAGCAGACACAGGCACCTTCTTTCTTTTCTTCTTCATTTTATAATCTGGACAATCTGACTTCCTAATAGGGTTATTCCAATGGTTTGGACTTATAAGTCAACTACCCAATGTTCTTTATAGCTACGTTCTCTGAGAAGGATTTTCTCTACTCATCATCCCCTCTGGTCACAGGTTTGAAACCAAAAGTGAGAATTGAGTGTCACAGATTTATGAGCAAATGTCCACAAGACATGCCAGTTCTGTCACTTAGCATTGAGATGCAGTTATTTTAGTGTCTCAGGGTATGAGGACCGAAAGCTAGAACGATCCTCATACTGTCTGCATTGCTCCTTTTGCCTAGAAAATGATCTAATAATTATGAGTGTTTTGTGTCTCCAACCTTGAGTATATAGAACACACTAGAAGCATCTTCCTGTTTCTGTTTTTCTCTAGTACCTCTCAAGATTTAGACGAAAGATTTGTGTGGAATGGCTCCTAGGTGAATCCCTGAGGAAAACCACTTGAAGTCTCCGCAGGAGATCATGATTGAAAGCCAGCCCTAGCAGGAAAGTCTGTGAGACTCTTGTCTCCAATAAACCACCAGAAAACTAGAAGTGGAGCAGTGGCCTAGAGGGTTGAGCTCCAGCTTTGCAAGAGAAGGCCAAATAAGAGACACAGGCCAGACCAGGCAGGAAAGCCTGGGAGGCGCTTATGTTCAGTTAACGACCTGATGGCTGCCAGTGGAGCTGTGGCAGTTGTAGAGCCTCAGCCTTGAGCAAAACAGCTGAGGAAGGTATCACACCCTGAGTTTAAGCCATGGGATGGCCACCAAAAAAATTTCAAAAAGCAAAGACCAAGTTTATGTATTAATGCCCTACTTACAGGTGTATATTACCTCCCTGATTGCAAACAGGCTGTATGCAATGCTTCTGATTTTATTTACTGATTTATTTTTCAGATATGCTCATTGTGCATACTGCATCATTCTGTTCATTTCAGCCCCATCTTTTTCTCTTCCCAGATTCCAGGCCTGTGTCCTTATATGATGCACACTAAAGCTCTCAGCAGCCTTTATTTACATTTTATTATGAGGCCAATGCAGGAACCATCACAAATCAGGCAGGGGAAGAGATCAGGGTTTATAGGAATAACCTGTGTTCAAAAAATACAGTTGGGGACGTAAAATGCTAGCATACTTATGTAAAACTACCTTTAAGAAAAAAGATGAGGGGGCAGGGATTGTGGATTAGTGAGAGAGTGTTTGCCTAGCATGCAAGAAGCCCTGGGTTCAATTCCTCAGTAGCACATACACAGATAGAAGCCAGAATTGGTCCTGTGGCTCAAGTAGTAGAGTGTTAGAGACAGTGCTCAGATCTTGAGTTCTGCCCAAGAATTGTCAAAGAGATAGCTAAGATGGTAGGTAAGTAGGTTGGTAGGTAGGTTGGTAGGTAGGTAGGTAGGTAGGTAGGTAGGTAGGCAGGTAGGTAGGTAGATAGGCAGATAGATAGAGAGAGAGAGAGAGAGATACATACATAGATACATAGATAGATAGGTACATAGATACAGATATAGATACATAGATACATAGATACATAGATTAGATAGATAGAGAGAGAGAGAGAGAGAGATACATACATACATAGATACATAGATAGATAGATACATACATAGATACATATATACATAGATACATAGATAGATACATAGATACGTACATTAGATAGACAGACAGACAGATAGATAGATAGATAGATAGATAGATAGATAGATAGATAGATAGATAGATAGATAGATAGATAGATAGATAGATAGGTAGGTAGGTAGGTAAGTAGGTAGGTAGGTAGGTAGATAGAAAGATGGATAGTTTAGATAGATAGATAGATAGATAGATAGATAGATAGATAGATAGATAGATAGATAGATAGATAGATAGATAGATAGATAGATAGATAGATAGATAGATAGATAGATAGATAGATAGATAGATAGATAGATAGATAGATAGGTAGGTAGATACATAGATACATTGATACATAGATACATAGATAGATACATAGATAGATACATAGATACATAGATACATAGATAGAAAAATGGTATATGTATCTGGTCTTGGACATCAGCAGGAAAGAAGGGAACAATTCCTAGTAATGAGGCCTTCTGCAATGTGCCAGGCCACCAGAGGAGGAAACCTGTCTTTTTCCCACTTTTCAGGTAGCCAAAGGACCCAGAGACAAGAGGGCAGAGCCAGGCTCTAATTCAGCTGCTTGGAGACAGAAGAGAAATAACCTTGCCTCTCCTTGAACTGGGGATTTGCATTAATGATGTGGAGAATGAAGGAAGGAGAATGGACTGGCAAAGTTAGAAGAAGGGCCTTCATATCTGACAGATGGAGAGTCAAAAACTAGTCCCTAAGACCAGAGATCAGGGATTTTCTACTCTGTTCCTCCCCTCTCCCCCACAAAACTGGCTCTCGATTGGTAATCTAAAGATAACGTGAGGCTCCCTTCACCTGAGGAACAAAGATGAATTAGTCATTGTTTGAAGAGGCTGAGAAAAGCATGACCCTGGTGTAACTCTAACAAATATTTCAGGTTTCCCTTCATTGCTGGCTGTGCCTGGAATGAATAAAGTGGTTTTGCAACTCACTTCCCTGTTGAGTGTATACATTCTTCCTCCTAATCCTGCAGGCCTTGGTCTCCTTACCTAGCCTGGCTTTTGAAACTGTTTTCTGTCCTGAACTGGAGTTCATCCTGCTAACAGGGCGAGGCCATGGATTCTGAGAACTTCACTTGAACCCAGGATGGGTCAATGATGTTTCTTTCCTTCTTCTATAGCTCAGGAGCTCTAAGAACATTTAGAGTGCAAGTAAATATTTATATATACAGTGGAATATACATATATAGAGAGATGTATATGTATTCGTAGCAATATACACACCTATCTATTTATATATTGGCCACTCCTGGGTCTAGAATTAAGGTCCTGGGAACTGCCTGGCAGTGAATTTGTTTGAGGCTGCTGTGCTTACACAGACCCCTTGATGAATTGGGCATTCCAGGCCCAGAATTCAAATCTCAGCAATGCCGAAGGCAATAGGTAGAGTAAGAAGCCAATGTAGACCTGTTTTCCTTTCTGTGGTAATATTGTGTCCTAGGTAAAATGTGTAATATCTATACAAATACATATATATGATATATATTATGCATGTATATGAATATCATTTTTGCCAGTTCTGGGGCTGGAATTCACGCCCTGGGAATTGATCCTGAATTTTTTTTTCTTCCAGGAGGTTAGCTTCCACTTCACCCAGAGCACAATAGAGTTATCCAGTCCCTGAGTTCAAATGCCAGGTATGGCTGATAAAATGGCCCAAATTCTTAGCCAGGACTTTAACATTTTGTGGGGGCAGGCACAGAGCTTGAACTCAGGTCGTCACAACTCTGCCTCAGCCTTGATTACCCTAGGCTGGGGTGCAGCTTTTACACCCACACATGATCCGGGGATCTTAAGACCTGAGTTCAACTCCCAGCTCTGGCAAAAAAAACAAACCACCCAAGATGGAGGAGGAAAAACTAAACCAGGAAGTTTTACACAACAGTTTTACCTTTGATTCCTTTGTACTGTGACCATCCTAGGCCTCAATGACTCGGCTTGAAAATTGTATGTGACGTTGCAGAGCAGAAGGATGGTGGGCTGTCAGTGAAACCTGAGCCCAACCCAGAAACCTAAGCCCTGAGTTCGATCCTGGGACTGCCACCTACTCATTCCTATCTATAGGAACAATCTATAAATTTATTTATGGATGCATATACATATGTAAATACACATGCACACACACTGCAATCTACACATCTATCTATTTACATATTGGCCACTCCTAGGGCTTGATCTCAGGTCCTCAAATTTTCCCGACAACTCCACTGGAATCAGAATGGTGTACTAACATTAACCCATTCATGAATTGGGCCTTCTAGGCCCGGAGCTCAAATCACAGAACTGCCAAAAACGTAATCCTGGTGGAAGAAGCCAATTGTCCCGCTTGTTTTCCTTGTAAGTGAAATTCCTGGGTTTCAGGAATGATGTATAATACATAGGCAAATCTATGTCCTATGTAATAGGATATAAAAATATATACATGTAATTATACTATCTAAAATATATAATAATTAAATAAAACACAAAATAAAATGAATGCAGTAAACATGTGCATATAAATAGACATCATGTATTTAAAATGTATTCGAATGTTATTTTGTCGAGTGCTAGGGCTTGAATTCAGCTCCTGGGAACTGGCCTGTCTTTTTTGTTTTCCAGAACTGTGAGCTTTCCCTTCCCCCACAGTGCTGCAGATTTATCCAGACCCATTGAGAGCTCAATCTATTTTTGACATATTATTTCAGGTATGACATAAAATATTAGCAATATACTGTGACATCATGAACATTGTGACATCACACTACTAGATTTAATGACCATTGTGTCACATTGTCATATCACAAATCTGTTCTGACTTCATCACATTTGTGCCAACAAATGCTTTGGAATCGTCACAAGCCCGTTCTAAATTTATATACTCATTGTGAGTTAATGACAATTGAGGTCTGGAATGCCATTGTCACATCACCATTCTACTGCAACATCACAAAACTATTTTGAACTCATCTCTATTATGGCATCACCAACTAATTGTGATATAACAACACTATTATGACATTATAATTTGACATCATATTGCAATTGCGATATTACATACTTTCACAAACATTACATAAATTAATGGCAATTAAGATCTGACATGCCATTGTGACATCACAAGCCCTTTGTGACATCATTATGAGTGTGAAATCTGACTGTTGTTATGACATCATCAGCTCATTGTGACATTACCAAGCTACAGTGACATCATAGCATTATGACATCACATTGCCATTTTGCTGTCATAGACACATTGTGATCTCATAACCATTGTAACATTACAAACTCTGTATGATGTCATAACCAGTGTGACATCACAATGTTGTTATAACATCTTTAGCTTATGACATTATAGCATTTGCCATTATGTAATTGTGAAATCATAGTCACATTATGAATGCCTAATCATTGTATTTGAAATGTGGCATGTGGGTTATCAGAAACTCATTGGGATGTCATAACCATTGTCACATCAAAATCCCTTTGTGACATCAATTTGGCAATGTGACATCACAATGGCAATGTAATGCTACTAAGGCATCATGATATCACAATGGTCATGAACTCACAATGGGTTTCTGATATCAACCGACATGCCACATTAAAAATAGAATGAAAAACATAATAGGCAAGCACAATGTGTGTATGACATCAGAATGACAATGTGATGTTACAATGCTGTGATGTCATTGTAGTTTTACATGTCAAAATGAGCTGATGGTGTCATAATGGCAACATGATGTCACAATTATGATGAAGTCAGAAAGAATTTGTTATGTTTCAATGGTATGTCTGTCAGTTGTCATTAGTTCCCCATAAGGATATGGATACAAAAATGTTTCTGTGATGTCACAGAGGCCATGTGTGTTTTCAAAGGTGGTAAGAGGTCCTCAGTGGAATGGCACAAGGTGATTCATAATGTCACAATGGAAATGAGATGTTCCATTGTGTTTTTTGATGTCACCGTGGTGGTGATGAGATCACAACGATTTTGTGATGTTACAGTTTGTTTGTAATATCAGAATGATATATCTAATTTCAATTACTTAGAATTCAATCTGAGGATACCAGGAGATAGAAGAAGCTTCATAGTATGGGGTCATATTATGAGAAAACCCAATGGGACAGTGATTTCACAAACACAATGTGATGACTCAACATCTTTTTATAATAATGTTTTGATGTCACAATTGGTGACGCCATACTGATGAGGGGTTGTAATAGATTGGAGATGTCCCAAGGAGTTTGTGATGTAACAATGGCATATGGGATCTCAATTGTCATTAACTCACCATGAGTATATGAGTTTGGGAAGGGATTCTGATGTCATTAATATATATGTAGTCAAAAAGGTGAAGAACTGAAAGGTCTGAGATGTCACAAAATGACACAATGGTTATGATGTCCAGCAGTATGATATCAATATGTTACACTGCATTTTAGATATCTCATGTCATATCTGAAATATGAGGTCAAACACAGATTTTCAACTCACAAGGGCCTAAGATATCACAATAGCATGTCACAAAAGTTATGAGGACAAGAGAGGTATTTGATGTCACAGTGTTAGTGATATAACAAAGGCAATGTGCTGGGACAAAGAGATTTTGATGTCACAAAGGTTATGTGTTCACAGTGGTTTCCTGATATAAACCCACATGGCACATTTGAAATAGAATGAAATCAAAGAATAGGCATTCACAATGGGTCTATGACATCAAAATGACAAAGTGATGTCAATAGAGCAATGTTTGATAGTATATGAACTCATTACCTTGCTCATGTTACTGTAATCCCTCTGTATACTATACTTATAATAAAAAAGACACAGAAGAAAAAAAGAGAAAAATGGTATGGTGTCATTGGGGTTTGGTGATGTCACAATGAGATGATGGTGTTATGATGATAATGTGATTTCACAGTCATAATTTTTGCAGAAAGTATTTGTGATGATACAATACTATGTGTGATCACAATTTTCATTAGTTCACTATGAGGATATGGCTACACAAAGGTCTGTGATGCCACAGAGGTTATGTGTTTCTTTAAAGGTGCTTAGAGCTCACAATAGATTTGTGATGTCACAATGTGATTGTGAAGGCACAACAGCAATGTGATGTCACAATGGGGTTGTGATGTCACAGTAGTGATGAGGTCACAATGAGTTTGTGTTGTCAACATGAGTTTGTAATATCACCATGACATGTCCAATTTTAATTTCTACTAGTTCACAATGAGGATACAATTTCAAAGAAAGAATCTTAAGCTCCAAAGACCATGAGTTTTTAGTCATAACTTGTGTGATATGCAGCCATTAGGATATTTTAGTCCTTCAGTATGCTTAGAATCTGTTTTCAATCTCATAATAATTCAGGTATGACATATGATATCTATCAGAAATTGACTGACATCATGACCATTGTGACATCATATTGATAGACATCAAGACCATGGTGTCACATTGTGAACTCACAAATCTGTTAGGACTTCATCACATTTGTGCCAAAACGTGACATTGGAGCAAACACAGTCCCTTTGTGAACTCGTATCTTCATTGTGAATTAATGACATTTGAGATCCAGCATGCCATTGTGACATTTCCAGCCAGTTGTGACACAAACAAGACCACACTAAAGCTACCAGCACGACTATGATTATTGCAGCATTATTTACCATATCTAAGATATGGAACCAACCCAGATGCCCCTCAGTAGATGAATGGATCAGGAAAATGTGTTATGTATACACAATGGAATTCTTTGCCTCCATCAGAAAGAATGACATTGCCATTGCCCCATTTGTTAGGACATAGAAAGACTTGGAAAAAATTATATTAAGTGAAGTAAGCCAGGCCCAAAGAAACATAGGTCCCATGGTTTCCCTTATTTGCAATAACTAGTATATGTCCGAGTCAAGCAGAAAAGGTCAGATAAGTTGATGTTACTGGAATGAACCCTAAGATAAATATTCAATTTTTTTGGTTTTTTTCCTTTCATGCAATTTTTCTATCATATTTACAAGATGATTTCTATGTTGCTTTGTATGTCCCTCCCCCACAGTGTAACCCATACTTTCACTGTATTTGATGTTGGTAGAGTTTGTGGAGGGGAGGGGAAAAAATAACAAATCTTTTAACTAGGGATACAGGAGGACCCATTACAACAATGAGATGTACAAGTCGTTTTGTCGAAAAACAAACTTAAAAACTTTGGTGGGGGTGTGTGAGGAGGATTGGGTGGGGATAGGGGAGGAGTATGGGAAGAGTTGGGAAGGAGAAACAACGAGGAGGCAATAATACTTGATAAGAAATTTACTCGTTATCTTGCCCATGTAATTGTAACTTCTCTGTACGGTATTCTCACAATAAAAAAAAAAAACAAAACACAAGACATTACAAACCCCCTCCCAAAAAAATTGTGACAGCACAAACCTATTATAGTAGAAACACATTGTGATCTAATAGCCATTGTAGTAGCACAATCCCTTTGTGACTCCACATTTCCATAGTGATATCACTAACCCACTGTGAAATTCCAATCCTCTCATACCCAATCCAAGTATGAAATGGTGATACCCGAATCCAGTGTGACATTTAGATCATAGTGACATCACACTGATAGATGTTAAGAGCATTTTGTCACATTCTGACAACACACACCTGTTAGGACTTCATCACTTTTGTGACAACGCATGCCTTTGGAGATACCACAGTCCCTTTATGAGCTCATATACTCATTGTGAGTTAATGACAATTGAGATCACATGTGTCATTTTAATATCACCAACCCATTTTGACATCACACACCTCTTGTAAACATCACTAGTGTGGCATCACCAATTGTGATATCAAAACCTTATTAAGATATCATATTGCAACATTACATTGCCATTATTATATCACTGTTCCATTGTGTTTTCTAAGACCTAGTATGTCTTCATATCATTTTAGAAAATTCATGGCCTTTTATACTTGTCTTCTTCTGTGAACTCATATCCTCATTGTGAAATAGTAGCAACTGAAATTGGACATGTGATTATGAGATGTGACTTCACAAAACTACTTGATTTCATTACCAATTTGACATCCAAACCCATTGAGAACTTTCATTGCCATTTGACATCACTATCACATTCTGACATCCCAAACTTATTAGGACCTCTTAGCCCTTTGAAAAAAAACATATGGCCTTTGTGGCATCACAATCCCTTTGTGTAACTATACCCTCATTATGAACTTCCAATTGGTATCAGACATGCCATTGTAATATCATGAACCCTTTGTGGCATCACCAGTGTTGCATAACATTTTCATTATGACAGCGTCAACTACTTTTGACATCACAAAAGTACAATGACAAGATAGCATTATGAGATCACATTGTCATTGTGATGTTACAGATAGATTGTGAATGCCTATTTTTAATTGTTTTTTTTTTCTGGTTGTGAGGCTTGAACTCTGGGCTTGGTTTTTGTCCCTGCTCTTCTGCTCTAGGTGAGCACTCTATCGCTTGAGCCACAGCACCACTTCTGGTTTTCTAGTCGTTTTTATTGGAGATGAGTCTCATGAACTTTCCTGCCTGAGCTGGCTTTGAACTGCGATCCTCCGATCTCAACCTCCTGAGTAGCTAGTATTACAGGTGTGAGCCACCAGTTCAAGGCTATTTCATTCTATTTCAAATTTGACATGTGTGTTGATATCAGAAATATAATGTGAACTCATAACCATTGTAACATCATAAATCAGCAGTGACATCAAATTGTCATTATGACACCATCAGCTCATTGTGACATAACCAAACGACAATGGCATCATAGCAGTATAAATCACAGTGACATTGTTACATCAAAGACGTAACAGTGTAAAGGCCTATTGTATGAATTCATTCTATTTCAGAAACACATTTTGACAATATAACCATTGTGATATCACAATACATTGTGACATAACATTGCCATTGTGATATCATTAACCTGCTGTGCCATCACAAACCAGTCCTGTCCTTATAAGTTTTGTGCCATGCTGCCCTCGTTATATATTAGGCCCTTTATGAGTTCATAGTCTGTTTGCAATCTCAAATTTCTGGTATGACATGTGATATCAGAAATCCCCTGTGACATCATATTGCCAGATTTCATGAATATTGTGTCACATTGTGACATCACAAAATTGTTAGAACAGCATCACATTTGTGACAACGCATGCTTTTGGAGACATTACAGTCCCTTTTTGAACTCATATATTCATTGCCAATTAATGACAATTGAGATCTGCCATGCCACTCTGACATCATGAACCCATTGTGACATCACAAATTTATTGTGCACATCATGAGAATGGCATCAACAACTAATTGTGATATCAAATCATTATTTTGACATTATATTGTAGTATTGCCGTTGTGACATCATTGTTCCATTGTGTTTTTACAAACCTATTATGGCGACATCACATCTTAGAAAATTCATGGCCTTTGAGATTTCAAGCTTTTTCTGTGAACTCATGTACTTATGACCCCTAACACAATGAGACAAGCCATCGAGTCACAATTATTATAATAAAACAATTTACAATAGAAATGTGACTGTAATTACCTTATCCTGGACTGGATACCCAGGTCCAAGAGCATCCTTGACCAACAAACCTCAGAACTTCAATGGGCAGCCCCACCCTTTTTAATTGGTCTGCAAACCACCAACCAAAAAATTATGATCTGCAAAGCTCCAAACCTCAATGGGCAAGGCTTTTTACTTTTCCATTCCTCCCTCCTTCACTACAGAGCTGTCCTTCCTTCCTGGTCTTTCCCTTTATCCCTTCCATCACTTGCTTCTTTTCTTCAGGCCTCTCCACTCTCCACAGGCCTGCCCTACTCTGCCCCAGTGACCACTTGCCAACCTTCTGCTCTCCATCAACTTCCTCTCTTCTCAGGTTTTTCCCTTTATTCCATCCAGGTAGCACCCATTTTTATTTCCCCTTCCAATGCTCTGAAAATGCAACCTATATATAGGTTTACCCCCTCTTCATTCCAACGGGTCTTCTGCCTAACAGTTTTCAACCATCACTTCCCAAACTGCCCAATGCTCAATCACTTCATGACACCTCACCATGTGAAGCTTGACACTTCACCTTTGGCGGCATTCCCCACACTCTCTGGTGGGCCAGGCCAAGAATTTACAATGATTATCAGCTCCCACAGATAATTCTGGCCCCACTGGTTATTACAGTATCCTCATAGTGAATTAGAAGAAATTGAAATTGTGTATGTCATTGTTATATTACGAACTTGATGAGACATCACTAACCCATTGTGACCTAAGCACCATGGTGACATCACAAACTCATTGGGATATCACATTGGCACTGTACCTCTATGATCACATTGTGACATCCTAAACCTATTATGACCTCAGAAGCTTTGAAAGAAAGCATGGCTTTTGCGAAATCACAGGCCTTTTGGTATCCATACGCTTATTTTGAGCTAATGACAATTGAGATGAGAAATGCCATTTTAACATCGCAATACCTTTGTGACATCATCACCGGTGTAATATCACATTGTCATTATGACAACATCAGCCCATCATGACATCATAAAACAATGACATCATAGCATTATGATATCACATGGTCATTGTGATGTCTTTGATTTCATTCTATTTCAAATGTGGCAGGTGGGTTGATATCAGAAATACATTGTGACCACATAACCATTATGATATCACAATACCTTGATGACACCGTATTGCAATTATGATATCACTAACCCACTGTGACATCACAAACTGTCCTAGTCTCATAAATTTTTGACATGCTTCCAGTGTGATCTCTTCGGCCTCTCTGAGTTCATAAATTGTTCAACTCATAATACTTCAGGTATAGCATGTGATATCAGAAATCCACTGTGACATCATGACCACTGTGACATCACACTCCCAGATATCATGACCACTGAGTCACATTGTGACATCACAAACCTGTTACGACTCATGACACTTGTGCCAACATATGCCTTTGGATACATCATTAACTCTTCTGAACTTATATATTCATTGTCAATTAGAGATCTGGCATGAGATTTTGACATCACCATCTCATTGGGAAATCACAATCCTATGTGACCTCATCACCTGTATGGCATCAAAAACTATTTGTGACTTCAAAAAAATACTATCTCATGTAATGGTAACATCACATTACCAATGGGATTTTCACCATTACATTTTCACCAACCAATTATTTCCTCATAACATTTTACAAAATTCATGGCCTTTCTGACTTCTAGCTCCTTATGTGAACTAGTATCTTCATTGTGATCTAGTAGAATGAAATTGTACATGTAATGGTGATATTACAAATTCATTGTGACACCATTATCCAAGTGTGACCTTATCACCACTGTGACATCACATTGTCACAGTGATATCTCAGTCACCTTATGACATCCCAAACCTGTTGTGACCTCTTAGCACTTTTGAAAAAGCACATGGTACTTGTGACATCACAGTCCCTTTGGGTAACCATATCCTCATTGTGAACGAAGGACAACTGACATCAGACATGCCATTGTAACATTAAAAACACTTTGTCACATCATCTCCAGAGTGAGATCACATTGTTGTTAGGATACCATCAAATCATTGTGACATCTCAAAATGACAATGACGTCATAGCATTATGACATCACATTTTCATTGTTAGGTCATAGAGACAATGTGATTGCCTATTCTGTGATTTCATTATATCTCTAATGTGGCATATAGGTTGATCTCAGAAACCCATTGTGACCACATCACCATTGTGACATTACAATCCCTTTGTGACCTCATATTGACATTGTGATATTATTAATGCAATGTAATATCACAAACCTCTCTTGTCCTCATAAATTTTGTAACAAGTGTCTACCTTGACCTGGGCTGGATGCCCACAGCTAAATACAGCTTCAACCATGAACCCTCAGACCTCCAGAGAGCAGCCCAACCATTTGTAATCTGGTCTGCAAACAAGCAACCCCCAAAATAATGATTTCCAAAGCTCCACACTTCAAAGGACAAGGTTTTTTTCTTTCTCTTCATCCTCCTTCTCTACAGACCTTTCCTACCTTTCAGTTCTTTTCATTTTTTTTCCTTCCACCATTCCCTTCTTTTCTTCAGGCTGTTCTACTCTTGACAGGCCTGCCCTGCCTTGTCCAGGTGGCCAGTTGCCGTTCTTCACCTCTTGGTCTCCCTCAATTTCCTCTCCTCCCAGGTTTTTATCCTCCTGCAGTCTCTTCACTTCTTTCCTTCCAGGCCTTTTCTCTCCCCTTCTGTTGCTCTGAACATGCCACCCATGTATAGGCTGTACCTTCCCCCACTGCAGTATGTTTCCTGCATAACAGTTTTCAATCATCACTTCCCAAATGTCCGTGCCCAATCACTTCATGGCATCTCACCATGTGGGGCTTGACAACCTATCTCCTTCAGCAGCATGTGCTGCCCCTTTAGCTGCATGCACCCCCCTCTCCGGTGGTCCAGACAGGAGGCCTTGATGACTATCTGTTCCCATGGATGATAGGGGCACTGCTGGTTATTAAGTGTATCATGGTGAACTAAGAGAAATTGAAATTGGACAAATTTGTGATATTACAAACTCATGATATAACTAACCCATTGTGACCTCACCAATACTGTGACATCACAAACCCATTGTGACATCACATTGCTGTTTTTGACACCAGGATCACATTGTGACATCCCAAAACTATTATGACCTCTTATAACTTTTGAAAAAAATACATAGGTTTGTGACATCATAGTCCCTTTTTGTACCTGAATCCCCACCATGAAATATTGACAATTGAGAATCAGACATGACATTTTAACATCAAAAAGTTTGTGAGATCATCACAATTGTGACATCACACTGTAGTTTTGACACCGTCTGCTCATTCTGAAATCACAAAACTAAAATAATATGATAGAATTATAACTTCACATTGTCATGTGACATCATAGACACATTATGAATGCCTTTTCTGTGATTTCATTGTATTTCATTAGGACTTCAAGCTCCTTCTGTGAACTTGTATGCACATTGTGAAATAGCAATTGAAATTGGACATGAGTTTTAGAATTACAAATCATCATGACATCAAAAACCTATTGTGAACTCATCACAACTGTGTATCATGAAGCTATCATGGCCCCTAAGTAGCTTTGAAAACACACATGACATTTGTGACATTACAGTCCCTTTGTGTACCCATATCCTCATTGTGAATACATGACAATTGTATTCATATATGCCATTGTAACATCACAAACCTTTGTTACCCCATCATCAGAGTGAGAAGATATATTCATTATGACACCATAATCTCCTTGCAACATCACCAATTTAAAATGACCTTATAGCATTATGACATTATATTGTCATTGTGATGTCATTGATACATTGTAAATGTCTATTCTATTTCATTCTATTTCAAATGATGTGGCCTGTGGGTTGATATCAGAAAACCATTGTGATCTCATAAATATGTGGCATCATAATCACTTTGTTATATCACAGTTCCATGGTGGTATCACTAACACACTGACATCACAAACTTGTCCTGTCCTCATGTCTTGTGATGTGCTGCAATTGTGATGTCTTAGGCCCTTTATGAGTTCGTAATCTATTTTCAACCTTATAACATTTCAGTTATGATATGTGATATTAGAAATCCACTGTGACATCATGATCATTGTGACATCATACTGACAGACATCATAAATATTGTGTCACATTGTGACATTACAATCTTCTTAGGACTTCATCACATTTGTGACAACACATGCCTTTGGAGATAGCACAGTCCGTTTTGGAACTCATATTCTCTGTGATTTCATGATAAATGAGATCCTTTATGCCATTTGGATATCACCAACCAACTGTGACATCGTAGACCTACTGTGACCCCTTACCTGTAGGTCATCATCAATTAATTGTGACATCAAAACCTTTTGTGATATCACAATGTGACACGATGTTCATTATATCTGTCAGTGTGATGTCACAATGGTCATGATGTCACAGTGGATTTCTAGTATCTAATGTCATACATGAAATATGAGGTTGAAAACAAATTATGAGGGCAAAAAGGTCTGATATCACAATGTCAGCATGTCACAAATGTTATGAGGAGAGGAGATGTTTGTGATGTCACATTGTGCTAGTGATATCACAATGGCACTGTGATGGCACAAAGTGATTATGATGTCAAAATGGTTATTTAGGCACAAAAATGTGTTTCTGATAGCAACTCTCATGCCACATATGAAATACAATGAAATCACAGAATAGGCATTCACAATGTGTCTATGATGTCAAAATGAGAATTGTTGTCATAATACGATTATGTCATTGAGTTTGGTTATGTCACAATGAGATGATGCGCTTATAATGAAAATGTGATGTCACACTGTTGAGGATGTCACAAACACTTTTTGATGTTATGGCATGTCTGCTTTCAATTGTCATTAGTTAACAACAAGGATATGGGTACACAAAGGGACTGATGTTGAATAGGGCATGTGATTTTTCAAAGGAGCTAATAGGTCATAATAGATTTGAGATGTCACAATGGAATCATGATGTCACAATGACAATGTTGTCACCATGGGTTTGTGATGTCGTGGTGGTGATGATGTCAAAATGTGTTTGTGATGTCACAACGAGTTTGTAATATCACAATCAAATTTCCAATTTCAATTGCTACTAGTTCACAAGGAGGATACTGTAATAATCAGCAGGGCCCTGATAATCTACAGGCTTGGATAATCAGTGTGGCCCCATCTCCTGGCCAGATGGTGAGGCATTCTGTGGGAGGGGCTGGGGCATTAATCATCACGTGCTGAGCTGTGAAGAAGTGTTTTGGCTGTGGGCAGTTTGGGATTTGACAGTTGAAAACTGTTAGGCAGTTGGAGTAGAGAAGGGGTACAGACTTTATATAGGCTGCTGGTTCAGAGCAATAAAAGGAGAGAGAAAAAAGGGGAAAGTCCTGTAAGGAAGGAAGTGGTGTGATAGCAGAAGGAGAAAGTCCTGGGAGGAGAGGAAGTTGAGGGAGGTCAGGAGGTAAAGGATGGCAACTGACGACCCAGTCAAAGCAGTTCAGGCCTCTGGAGAGTGAAGAGGCCTGAAGAGAAGAAGAAACCGGTAGAAGGGAAAAAGGGAAAGACCTCGAAGGAAGTATAGTTCTGTAGTGGAGAGACAAAAGGAAGGGGAAAAAAAAGCTTGCCCTTTGATATTTGGAGTTTTGGATATCATAATTTTTGGGGTTGGTAGTTTGGAGAACATTTATTATATTAAATGTGTCTCTATGGATTCTCTTGAACTATAGAGGTCTTAATTTTTGGAGACCCCCGTCGAGATAATCCATTTGGATGGCATCAGGCCTTGGCCTCAGGGAAAAATCCCCATAGGTGAGAGTGTCAGCCCTCAGGGTTGAGAGTCTACCTCGAGTGTTTGTCTCTGGAGGAGAATCATGGACAAAAGTCATTTAGGGGCCTCTAGGGGTGTGTCTGGGCAAGCTTGCCAGCCTGTTTTGGGGATCCCCTCTGGAGGTCATCTGCTGCTTCCTTGGGAAGCCATCTGGGAACTCCTTGAGAGGTCATGCAGAGCTTCTTTGGGGAACCATCTGGAACCTCCTTGAGAGGTCATGTAGGCCGTCCTTGGGAAGCCATCTGGAACCTCATCAAGAATACATCTGCAAATTCATTGAGAAGCCATCTGAGACCTACCCTGGAGGTCATCTGGAGCCTTCTCCCGGGGCCATCTTGGACTTTCTCCAGAGGTCATTTGGGGCTTCCTCAGGAGGTCATCTGAGACCCCTGTAAAAGTAGTGATTTGGAAATAAGGGAAACCACGGACATAAGTTTCTTTCGGCCTGGCTTACTTCACTTAATATAATTTTTTCCAAGTCTTTGCATTTCCTAACAAATGGGGCAAAGTCATTCTTTTTGATGGAGGCATAGAATTCCATTGTGTATATAAACCACATTTTCTTGATCCATTCATCTACTGAGGGGCATCTGTGTTGGGGCTTCCTTAAGAGGCAATCTAGGACCACCACCTGAGGTCATCTGGAGCTTCTTTTGAAGGTCATTTCAGTTTACCTTGATAAGAAATCTATGACTGTCTTCGGACATCATCTGGGACTACCTTGAGAAGACCTATAGGACCTTCTCTGGAGGTCATCTGTGGCTTTCTCAAGCGGGTTATCTGGAACCTCCTCTGGAGTTCATATGTGGCCTCCTTGAGTGGCCATCTGGGAGCTACTCATGAGGTAATGTCAACCTTATTGAGAGGACATCTGGAACCTCCTTTGGAGGTCATCTGACACTTCCTTGGGAAGCCATTTGGAACATCCATGAGTGGTCATCCAGGGCTTCCTAGGGAGGACATATATGACATCCTCCAGAGATCATCTGCGACCTCCTCAAGAGGCAATTTGGAATGTCCTCTCTGTCATCTGGGACCTACTATAGAGGTCAACATTGAGAGGTTTGGGGCATGTAGATTAAGTGTCTGTGGCTATTGTTCTGTGTGTGCATGCTGATAGTTCTATCTGTGTCCTGTATGCACTTCTGTTTACTCCTTTTATCAGGATGGGAGAACAAGGCCTAAATTTGTCATATCCAAAAAATATTCTCCCCCAGAGTTACAGAATCCCTCAGAGGAAGATGCACTGATGTACTCTTTCTCCTATTCTTTGCCATCAGCACCTCTAATGTTACGTCCTCCCATGCCAAAATTGGTTACTTGTACCATCCTGAGGTGGTACAGTGTGGTATGTTACCCTTATTACCCTTGAGACAGGAAGAGGGAGGAGATGGTGGGCAGGCCCCCCTTTTAATATATGGTCTCTTTACAACTAGTGACCTGTATTACTGGAAACAGCAAAATCCATCCTTTTCAGAAAAAAAATAACCAGGGCTCATTACCTCATTACAGACAGTAATTTTCACACACAAGCACAACTGCGATGAGTGTCAGCAAACTTTACAGATGCTTTTCACCTGGTAGAAAAGGGAGTGAACCCTGCTCGGTAAATTGAATGTGGTCCCTGGACCGGACAGTAGCTCCACTATTGAACCAGACCATTTGGATCAAGTCTTTCCCCAGACTTATCCAAGCTGAGACTAACAGCAATTGAGGTATGGAGGTGCTTATCAATTATTGCCAGGTTTGGTTAGCAGGGATACCGCAGAGGCTAGAAAGTCAGAAAGGTGAGTGAGATGGGAGAGTTCCCCAGTGAGTACCCTAATGCTTTTGTGAAACTTCTCCCAGAAGCCTATAGGACCTACAGGCCTATAGATCTTGAAGCCCTGGAGAATCAAAGAGCCCTAAATATGGCCTTTGTTAGTCAGCCCCATATCTTAGAAGAAAGCTTCAAAAGTTATAAGGTTTTGAGGGAAAGGTGTATTTTGAGTTGAAAGTGGTTGCCCAGTGGGTGTTTGATAACAGAGGTACCCTGGAAAAAAAAAGAGTAAGAAGGGGGTTTGAGTTTTGTTAGGAGCACCAGAATAGGGATCAAGAAACCTTGGCAAAGACAGTACAATTCATTTGCAAATGCCAGTAGGGAACCTCTAGGACTAGATCAGTGTGCTTATGGCAAGCAAAATGGACATTGGAAAAAGGAATGTCCAAGGGGGAGAAAGATTCAAAAGGACAGGTTATGTAATCCCATTAACACCTGGAAAATGTGTTCGTATCTCTGGAGAAACATGCAAAGGAGCTTGTGGCTCTGAATTCCAACTGTGTTCAATTTAAAAACAGCCCTATAAACTTAAGAAGAAATGTGGCAAACAAAAAATTTACACACTTCTATCTCAAAACACAGGTTATAAAATACTGAATCTCCAATATGTGCCAAACAGAACCCACTAAGAGGTTAAAAGCAAATAGAAGAGCACACTGGAGAAACCAGAGAATTATTGACGTGAAGAAAAGTTTTGAAGATGTAAATTACGAACTTGTGAGAGTAAAAAATGAGAAGAAAATCCTCAAAAGGAACCTAGAAAATAGTCAGAATCAAATGAAATTCAAATACATAAGCCTGAGTGAGCATGAGGCAAGTTAGGGGACCACAGGTCAGAGGCCAACAGAAGCACAAGACAGCAATGCTACCATCCTTGCTAACCACAACTGAGGCCAAGAAGAGATCCTGATCCTTCATTAAGAAATAGTGGACATAGGAGTTCCGGGAAGATGGTGGAGGAGAAGCTGGAATCTGAACAAGCTCTTGCATAGAAAACAGTTTCAGAGTTCCAGTGAACAGTCCCAAGCCAGAGAATCACACCAAGTGTGCCATCACAGGACAGAGAGTTAGTCAAGAGAGGGGAAGCCAAGCAGACACATCTGAGCGCCTGCCAGCAGCTGCTGCTGCGGCGGCAGGGTCGCAGCAGCGACCACCGCCGCGGAGGCACACCTGAGACACAGTCCGGGACGAAGGAGCCAGACGCAGCAGACGAGTGGATGCTACTCAACACCAACAAGAACCGACAAGGAGCGGACAACTTCATCCTGCACTTTGCAGACCAGAGACGACCCGGGATCCAAGACTCAGCGTGAGTAGAAGCCCGACTTCCTCACTCCTTCTCAGGGAGCAGAGGAGGGAAGGCCACCCCTCCCCGCCCCAGCACCGGTGATCTCCATCTTGGATACCTACAAAGCTCGGAGGAGCGGCTAGCTCCAGCTCAGGCCTTGGAATAAAACTAGTCATTTAGCAGGTCACAAGAACTTAACGGCGAAGTGACCTCACAGACTCAGTTCCATCCAGGGAAAAGTCACCCAGCTCAGGCGCCAGCCATTGGAGTGGCTCTCCTCACCGGGTAACCAGAGCCAGAGGCTGCCCCTCCCTCTAGCAGCCACCACAATCAATTGAAAAACAGAAACCCTGAGAATGGCTCCAGGCTGGGTGCTGTGAGTTTTTTCACAAAATAGCCCCAGGGAAAAGCTACTGTTTGTTGAAAGGCCTCAACTCTACCCAGAACTTAGCCTCATCACTGCATCCCCCTCTTTTGTGATTCTCAAAGCAGACCACCCTCAAAGTAAACTAACCTGGGAGGGGGAATCTCAAAATCTTGGGTAAAGCAGAGCATTTTTCTGCCTGTTCCAACAAACTGACTTAAGAAACCAATCAAGCCACAGGACCTCAAGCTGACCAGAGACTCCAACCAGACTCTGGTTACAGACAAAAGGGAGATACAGGACTCTTCCCACCCCTCCGCGCCCCCAAAAAAATCAAAGAACTTTTTTTTTTCTTCTTCTTCTTTTCTTTTTTTCTTTTTTTTGTTTTTTTTTTTTTTTCGTTTTTTGTTACCTTATATATATAAAAAAATTTTTAGCTTTTCTAAAACTTTTATTAATCTTTAACTTTTGCCTCTTCTGAAAAAATAATTGTTTTCCATTAACTTTTTTTTTTCTCCTCTTAAAATTTCTACTTTAGGAATACGTGAATGTGTGTTTTCCTTTCTTTTCTTGTCTTGTTTCTCTTTTTCTTTCATTCTTAATTATTTTTTTGTTTTTTGTCTAGCTCTACTGAACTTCTGATCTTTTCTTCTCACTTTCCTATCCTTTCCATCTTTTCCTCTTTGTTCTTCTTTATGTGACTTAACTCTTGTCCTGCACATCCTCAGATAAACCCGTAGTTAACCAGTAGACCCTATCCCCCATTGTGTACACACTTAATCCACAAACTTATTACTCAATTCAAAACCTCTGAGACTTAAATTCATTAATAGCAGTAATACCTCTTTATACCTATATAATATTTTAAGCATTTTTTTAAAGTTTTTCACATCTCCTCTATGTCCTTCCCTTTCTCCCAACATATTCATATTCCTCTATAAATAGATGGTCTTTTAATCTCTAAAATAACATTAATTTTTACGTTTTTATTTTTTTTCTGGTCTCTTTTCATTCCCCTTTCCCTTTCTTCTTTTTCTCTCTCTCTACTTGCATCCTACCCAACCTATTTCCTGCATTGTGATTAGGATATAGTTAACTCTCCCTGTGCCTCCCCACACCAATCTATTCCTATTTTTTACCCACATCTCACCATAACCCTAATAATTTCTGGTTTTCCAAATTCTTCTCTGCGGTTCGAAGCCCTTTAACATATAGTTGTTTGATGTCGAATAGATGTATCTGTTGAACTAGATTGTATCTGTGGACTATTGACTGTACAAATGCAAACTTTGGATGATGGTTGCCTTAAGATAGTGTTCTAGCACAAAACTGGTGCTATCTTCATCTCAAATGGGCAGAGTAAGCCGGAAAAAAACAAGAAAAATGGCAAATTCGGGTATCTCATATTATACAGGAATATCATAAGCGTGAGGAAGCTACTCAAAAACTGATACAGGATTTGCGTGAACAACTTGAGAATACTCAAAGAGAAAGGGAGTAATGGCGTGAGCAGGCTGAGAACACTCAAAGAGATCTGCAGGAATCCCACAAACAGGAGAAAGCTAATCAAAGAGTAATATAGTAATTGAGAGAACAGGTAGAGAACACACAAAGATCACTAAAGGCATTCATGGAACCCATTAACAAAGAGCTGAAGGAAGTCAGGGAGACCACGAAGGGAATGCTGAATGGAACCCAACAGAAGGAATGGGAGCCCAAAGAAACCATAACCAATCAACTAAGTGATTTGAGGACAAACACTGAACACCAAATTAAGGAAGTAAAGAAATTCATACAAGATCTAAAACAGAGCTTCAACAAAGAACTTGAAGCCATCAAAGATGACAAATAGAAGGAAAAGAGATAAAAAACAAAGTAGAGAGTCTTGACAGCAGGTTAGACCATGCAGAAGATCGAATCTCAGGGATTGAAGACAGCCTAGATATTATAGAGAAAGAACTTACAACCATCCAAGACAAGTCCAAGAAATATGATAGATCTATCCAACACCTGGAAGACACCATCAGAAGGCCTAATCTAAGGATAATGGGTGTAGAGGAGCACCTAGAAACAGAAGTTAATGGTCTAGGAATTTTGTTTAACAGGATCCTAGCAGAGAACTTCCCAAACATGCAAAAAGATAGGCCTGTCCAGATACAAGAAGCCTTTAGAACCCCAAATAGACCAGACCAGAATAGGACATCCCACCGCCACATTATAATCCACACAGGATCAACTCAGAACAAGGAAAAGATCCTTAAAGCTGTCAGAGAGAAAAGGGTAATCACTTATAAAGCGAAACCAATTTGAAACACCTCAGATTTCTCAGCACAGACAATCAAAGCAAGAAGAGCCTGGAATGATGTATGCCATGCCCTAAAAACAAACAACTATCAACCACGAATACTGTACCCAGCTAAACTCTCCTTCATAACTGAAGGCCAAATAAAAACCTTCCATAGCAAAGAAAAATTGAAACAATACATCTCCACCAAACCAGCCCTACAAAAGATTCTTAAGGATGTCCTACACATAGAAAACCAACAAGACCGCAATAAAGGCCAAGAAACTGCACCCAAACTGAGAATCCAAGAACCATAGGAAGAACCCTGTTTTTGCAGCCCGCAAGAAGGTAGATAACATGGCAGGAACCCCCAAATACCTCTCAGTCCTATCTCTTAATGTTAACAGACTGAACTCTCCAATTAAGCGACATAGACTGTCTAGTTGGATTAAAAAACAAGACCCTTCTATCTGCTGCCTGCCGCAGTCACATCTTGCCCGTAAAAACAAACACATTTTCAATGTTAAAGGCTGGAACAAAATCTACCAAGCAAACGGACCCCATAAAAAGGAGGGAGTTGCAATCCTAATATCAGATAAAATAGACTTCAAATTAAAATTCGTGAAAAGAGATAAAGAAGGTCGCTACATACTAATTAAAGGATCTCTCCTTCAGGAGGATATAACAATTCTAAATATCTATTCACCAAACAATGGAGCACCCAAATTTATCAAAGAAACAATACTTTCCCTCAAATCCCATATAGATCCAAAGACATTAATTGTTGGGGATTTTATCACACCACTCTCCCCACTAGATAGATCAACTCGGCAAAAACTCACCAGAGAAACCGGAGATCTAAACAGCTGCATAGATCAACTAGACTTAACAGACATTTACCGAACATTTCACCCAGCAGCATCAGAATACACGTTTTTCTCAGCAGCACATGGAACGTTTTCTAAAATAGACCACATTTTAGGCCACAAAGCAAACTTGTCTAAATTCAGAAACATTGAAGTTATACCTTGCATTCTCTCTGACCACAAGGGAATAAAATTAGGACTCAACACCAAAAGCCACCAAAGAAAGTCCGATATCACATGGAGGCTGAACAACACACTGCTGAATCATGAGTGGGTCATGGAAGAGATTAGAAAGGAAATTCAAATGTTCATGCTATTCAACAAAAATGAACACACAAAATACCAGCTCCTCTGGGACACAGCAAAGGCAGTACTCAGAGGCAAGTTTATAGCTCTGAACTCCTACATCAACAAATTGGAGAGATCTGAAAATAACAATTTAATGACACATCTAAACCTCCTTGAAAAAGAGCAGCAAGATAAACCCCAATCCAGTAGACAGAAAGAAATAATCAAAATTAAATCAGAATTAAATGAATTAGAATCCAAAAAATCTATAGACAGAATCAACAAAACAAAGAGTTGGTTCTTCGAAAAACTTTAAAAAAATTGACAGACCCTTAGCAAATCTTATCAGAAAAAGAAGAGAACACACCCAAATTAATAAACTCAGAGATGAGAATGGAAACATCACCACGGAAACAAGCAAGATTCAGAACATTATAAGTGAATACTTCTCAAAACTTTATGCTAATAAGTTTGAGAACTTGACAGAAATGGACCTATTCCTAGCAAATATTGACATGCCAAAACTAAACCAAGATGAGTTAAACTATCTTAACAGGCCCATATCAAGCATTGAAATAGAAACAGCAATAAGAGACCTCCCAGCTAAGAAAAGTCCAGGACCAGATGGTTTTACAGCGGAATTTTACAAGGCCTTCAAAGCAGAGCTCACACCAATTCTCCTCCAACTCTTCAATGAAATTGAAAGAGAAAGCTCACTACAGAACACATTCTATGAAGCCATCATAACCCTCATCCCAAAACCAGGCAGGGACTCATCAAAGAAAGAGAACTATAGACCCATTTCTTTGATGAACATTGATGCAAAACTTCTCAACAAATTTTGGTAAACCGACTTCAACAATTCATCCAAAAAATCATACACCATGATCAAACAGGATTCATTTCAGGGATGCAAAGCTGGTTCAATATACGCAAATCAATTAATATTATTCATCACATCAACAGGAGCAAGAATAAGAACCACATGGTTATCTCAATAGAGGCAGAAAAAGCATTCGACAAGATCCAACACCCCTTCCTGATGAAGGTTTGGGAAAAATTAGGAATCCATGGAACATTCCTCAATACAATAAAGGCTGTATATGACAAACCTACAGCCAGCATTATACTCAATGGTGAAAAACTAAAGCCATTTCCTCTTAACTCAGGAACAAGACAAGGATGTCCACTCTCTCCACTTCTCTTCAATCTATTATTAGAATGCCTAGCTACAGAAATAAGACAAGATGCAGACATAAAGAGGATCCAAATAGGGAAAGAAGAAATAAAACTCTCCCTCTTTGCAGATGACATGATCTTGTATTTAAAGAATCCCATAGACTCCACTCCCAAATTACTCAAGCTGATTCAAAACTTTGGCAAAGTAGCAGGTTATAAAATTAACCCCCAAAAATCAATGGCTTTTCTGTATGCCAACAATGAGAAAAGTGTGGCTGAAATTAGGAAAGCATCTCCATTTGTAATAGCCCCACAAAATATAAAATACCTAGGAATTAACTTAACTAAAGAAGTGAAGGACCTCTATGATGAAAACTTTAAAATCTTGAAAAAGGAAATCAACACAGAACTTAAAAAATGGCAAAACCTCCCATGCTCCTGGATTGGAAAGATTAACATCGTGAAAATGGCAATACTTCCCAAGGCTATCTACAATAACGCAATACCTATCAAAATTCCACCCTCATTCTTCAAGGAAATAGAAGAGGCAATCCAAAAATTCATATGGAACAATAAAAGACCCCGAATAGCAAAAACGCTCCTCAACGGAAAGAACACTGCTGGAGGTATATCAATACCAAATTTCGAACTCTACTATAAAGCCATAGTAATCAAAACAGCTTGGTATTGGCATAAGAACAGACCTCAGGACCAATGGAATAGAATTGAAAACCCAGAAATGAACCTACAGACCTATAGCCATCTAATCTTCGATAAGGGAGCTAAAACAATAGAATGGAAGACAGACAGCCTCTTCAGTAAATGGTGCTGGCAAAACTGGTTAACTACATGTAGAAAACTAAAGCTAGATCCTTATATATCACCCTGCACCAGAATCAAGTCCAAATGGATCAAAGACCTTGAACTCAAAGCAGACACTCTGAAAACATTACAGGATGGAATAGGAGAAACCCTGGGTCTCCTTGGCTCAGGCCGAAATTTTCTGAATAGAGACCCGGAAACAAAACAAATCAAAGAAAGTTCGGACAAATGGGATTGTATAAGGTTGCAGAGCTTCTGCAGGACAAATGACATAGCTAGCAAGATCAATAGAAAGCCCACGGACTGGGAGAAGATCTTTACTAGCCATACAACGGACAAGGGTCTCATATCTAAAATATACTTGGAACTCAAAAAATTAAACCACCCAACAACAAATCCTCAAAGAAATAACTGCCCAATAAGTAAGTGGGCGAAAGACTTAAAGAGAAGCTTCTCTGAAGAAGAAAGAAGGATGGCCAATAGACACATGAAGAAATGTTCAACATCCCTAGCCATAAAAGAAATGCAAATCAAAACAACATTGAGGTATCACCTCACTCCAGTTAGAACAGCAAAAATCAAGAACTCTAACAACAACAGATGCTGGAGGGGATGTGGACAGAAAGGAACCTTACTTCATTGTTGGTGGGAATGTAAACTTGTTCAACCACTTTGGAAAGCAGTATGGAGGTTCCTCAAAAGACTCCACATAGAGCTCCCCAATGACCCAGCAATCCCACTTTTGGGCATTTACCCAAATGATCACAAACAAGGCCACACTAAAGCTACCAGCACAACTATGTTTATTGCAGCATTATTTACCATAGCTAAGATATGGAACCAACCCAGATGCCCCTCAGTAGATGAATGGATCAAGAAGATGTGGTATATATACACAATGGAATTCTATGCCTCCATCAGAAAGAATGACATTTCCCCATTTGTTAGGAAATGGAAAGGCTTGGAAAAAATTACATTAAGTGAAGTAAGCCAGGCCCAAAGAAACATAGGTCCCATGGTTTCCCTTATTTGCAATATCTAGTATAGGTATGAGTCAAGCAAAAAAAGTCAGAGAATGTGATGTTAGGAAAACGAACCCTCAAATATGTATTTTAATGTTTTTGTTTCTTTCATGCTTGTGTTTCTAACGCATTTATAAGATTATTTCTTTGTTGCTTTGTATGTCCCTCCCCCACAGTGTAACCCTCGCTTTCACTATATTTGATGTCAGTATAACAAGTGGAGAAGACGTGGACAAACAAGTCGTTTAAGGATTCAGGTGGACCTGTTGCAACAATGAGAAGTACAAAATGTCATGTCAAAACCAGCTTTACAATGTCGGTGGGGAGGGGCGGGGGGGTACAATTGGGTGGGGGGGAGAGGGGAGGCTGGGAAGGGAGGTGAAGGGTAAACATAGGAGGAGGCTGCAATGCTTGGTAAGAAATGTATGCATTATCCTGCCCATGTAATTGTTCTCAAATAAAATAAAATAAAATTAAAAAAAAAAAAGAAATAGTGGACATAATAAAAGAGCTGGACCTGATATAAGAATGTATTAGGTTGAAGTACATGTTGATTATAAGCTTTGAAGAGTGTCACCAGATATTAAAACAACAGAGAAAGAAGATAAGAGTAGTTATAGAGAAAAACGAGGAAGTGCAATGTCATAGAAGATGAGGCCAAGAAAAGTGAACAGGAGATATCAGGCTCAAGAAAGAGATTGTTACTCTTCAGTAAGAGTTAAAGGACCACATGGTCTGATAAAGAATGCCGGGGAAAGGAAAAGAGCATTAGGAAGAAAAACAGAAGAGCTAAACAAACAGTTGAAAGATCTGTCACAAAAATACACTGACGTGGAAAACTAGAAAGAGAAACTACTAGAGTAAAAGGCCAAAAAGACTGCTGAGATCTTCACCATAAATGTAATGCAGAAACATCATGTCCCAATGGAACAGGTGGAGGTGGGAAAAATTACCTCTCAATAACACCTTTGTGAACTTAAGGAAGGAGCTGAAGAGCAAGCAAAGGGGTTGTGAGGAGGAACAGTAGTTGGCCAGTCAAAGGAACTCTCATGTGACCCTGCCAAAAACTTGCAGGTTAATGAGCACATTGAGAAGGAGAGTGGGATCATCAAAGGAAGTTTGAGAGAAAAGGAGCAGAATAAAATGGAAGAAGCCTCCCAGGTTCAGAGTACTCTACAGGAATTAAAGAAACTAGAGACCCTAAGATACAGAGAAACATCTGAGCTGATTAGGTAGCTTGGGAGACCACTCTAAAACCAGCGAGGTCTCTAGAGCTACTAGTTGTTAAGATTAAAGGAAGAAGCAAAAACAGTGGTAATAAGTGTGCAAATTTTGAAACTAAACTTGGGAAAAATGCATACAGGCTTTCTGTCAGTTTACATGTAGATATTTGCACCAAGGTAAATTGCCCGAGGCCACTGCCTAAGACAGTTCTGAAAACCAGTGGGGCCTCAGCCTGATAATCCTTTGTAATGTGTGTAGGTAATTTCCAACAGGTAAAAGCTGAAAAGCTGGAACATATGGAAAGAATTCATATGTGAGGAACATCAGATGGTGAATTTGGGCAAATGGACTTCACAGAGGTAAAGCCTGGCAAGTATGGGTATTGGTATCTATTATAATAGTGGACACTTTTTCAGGCTGAGCTGAGGCATGTAATAATTCGTTGATTTGACTTACCCTTAGCTGTGGGGTCCAAAGTTGGCCCTGCATTCATGGCCCAAGTTCTCAATTATTAACTAATGCTCTAGGAATAAATTGGATGTCACAATCCATATATAGACCTCAGAGTTCAAGGCACTAGAAAGAATGAATATGACCTTAAAGGAAACTTTACCTAAATTAAATACAGAGACTGGCCATGGCTACGTAAGTCTCCTTCACTTTGCTCTTCTTCGAGCAAGATGTAGCCCTTATGTTAAAGAATTTAATCCCTTTGAAATACCTTAGGGTAGACCACCCCCTGTGTTCCCTAATCTTGTGAAGGCTATATTAACAGAAATGTCTAACTACAAACTGCTGGCTTTACAACATATTCTTTTATGTACCTATCATTTGGTAACCAAGGCCCACTTGCCGCCTAAGAAAAATTTCACCTGAAAAGAAGGGGCCAAGTTGGCAATGGAACAGCAGGGACACACCACAGCTCTCTCCAACCAAATAGTGTGTTTGGCTTTCAATGCTCTGTTTCACCAAGTGACACCCCCACCCAAAAAAGCAATTGCTCAGAGAAATATAGGAAGTGAAAAAAGAAAAAGGAAAAACCTACACAGACAGTAAAGTGGGAAGATCCTTCTCCCAGGCCTTGTTGGTGATGGGGCTCTGTGCTGAGCAGCGTAAGTTGTGGGGATTCGTGCCAGGTTGCTTAAATATCCCGGCTCTGGACCCTCTGAAGACCACACACTGGCAAGCATCCCAAGGCTCCCAGAAGACTCCCAAGGTACGGTGCCAACCCAGAGAATACAAACAGAAATCTCAAATGCATAGCCGGCATGAAGACTTCCCTCACTGGCCCTGGCACAGCGCCTCTGCCTGGTTGGAGCAAGCAGCCCAATCCAGTCAGGAACAGCAGCAGCTGTCAGCAGTGGTGAATGACCCTAGACTCACACTGTGTTACCTCTGTCCTGCTGGTGTAAACAGCCTAGCCTAACCTGGAGCAGCAGCAGCAGCTGGCAGTGGCGGCAAACCACCAAGACTCCGGGTACAATGCCTCTTGGCACTAGCCCACAGGAACAGCCCAGACCAGCCCAGGGCGGCAGCGGTAGCTGGGGTGGGGACAGCTGCAGTGAACAACTCCAGACCCGTGGTGGTTTGTGCCTCTTCATACTGGTCCGCATAAGCGGCCCAGCCAAGCCAGAGGCAGCAGCAGTGTCTAACACCTGACGCGTAGTGGAGTGCCTGGCTTGCATATGTGGCCCAGCTGATCCTGGGCAGTGGCAGCAGCTCAAGCAGTGGCATCAGCTGTGGCGGCAGCAGCGGCATCGACAGCGGCAGTAAACAACTACAGACGTGTAGTGGGGTGTGATGTCTCTCCATACTGGCTTGCATAAGCAGAAGGTGGTGAACAGTCCCAGACTTGAGGCAGGGTGTGGTGCTGAATTACCCCAGAAAATCCTCATGAACATTCCTGCCTGGGATGGCTTTAAAACTGAATACACAGATGTGAGCCTCCTAAGTAGCTAGAATTACAGGGATTCTCACCAGCAGGGTCTTATTCTTGCAAACTCCCTTACTTTTTCTCAAATAGATCATTTGTTAGTTCATACAAGGAATTTAAGCAAATGCTTGATAAGGAATGTACTCATCATCTTGCCCATGTAATTGTAACCCCTCTGTACAGTATTTTCACAATAAAAAAATAAATTAAAAAATTGAAAAATTAAAAAATTAAAGAAAGAAAACAAGAGGATCGACATAATACTCTGTATTCTATCTGACCATACTGGAATCAAACTAGTTCTCTCAATAACAAGGCATAAAGTAGAAAAAACTTAAACATATGGAAATTAAACAACAATCTGTTGAACAATACATAGGTTACAGAAGAAATTAAAGAAAAAAGTAAAAAGTTCCTACAATTCAATGAAAATGAAAATACATTACGAAGAAACCTATGGGACCCAGCGAAAGGAGTCCTGAGGGGCAAATTTATTGCACTCAGCACGCATATCAAGACCAATAGAAAGCCTACGGATTGGGAGATCTTCACTAGCCATAAAATGGACAAGGGTCTCATATCTAAAATATACTTGAAACTCAAAAAATTAAATCCCCCAATAACAAATCCTCAAAGAAACAACTGCCCAATAAATAAGTGGGCTAAAGACTTAAACAGAAACTGCTCTGAAGAAGAAAGAAGGATGGCCAATAGACACATGAAGAAATGCTCAACCTCCCTAGCCATAAAAGAAATGCAAATCAAAACAACATTAAGATACCACCTCACCCCAGTTATAATGGCTAAAATCAAGACCTCTAATAACAACAGATGCTTGAGGGGATGTGGACAGAAGGGAACCTTACTAATTGTTGGTGGGAGTGTAAACTTGTTCAACCAGTTTGGAAAGTAGTATGGAGATTCCTCAAAAGTCTCCACATAGAGCTCCCCTATGACCCAGCAATCCACTTTTGGGTGTTTACCCAAATGATCACAAACAAGACCACACTAAAGGTACCAGCACGACTATGTTTATTGCAGCATTATTTACCATAACTAAGATATGGAACCAACCCAGATGCCCCTCTGTAGATGAATGGATCAAGAAAATGTGGTATATATACACAATGGAATTCTATGCCTCCATCAGAAAGAATGACATTGCTCCATTTGTTAGGAAATGGAAAGACTTGGAAAAAATTATATTAAGTGAAGTAAGCCAGGCCCAAAGAAACATAAGTCCATGGTTTCCCTTTTTTGCAATATCTAGTATATGTCTGAGTCAAGCAGAAAAGGTCAGATATGGTGATGTTAGGGAAATGAACCCTAAGATATATATTCAAATGTTTTTTTTTTCTTTCATGTGATTGTTTCTAACAAATTTGTATGATTATTTCTTTGTTGCTTTGTATGTCCCTCCCCCACAGTATAATCCCTGCTTTCACTGTATTTGATGTTGGTATAATTTGTGGAGGGGAAGGGGAAAAACAAATAATTTAAATAGGGATACAGGTGGACCTATTGCAACAATGAGATGTACAAGTCATTATGTCGAAAACTAACTTTACAACTTTGGTGGGGGGGAGGGGGAGAGGGGAGGATTGGGTAGGGGAGTAGGGAGAGGATGGGGAGGGATGGGAAGGGGAAACAAAGAGGAGGCTACAATGCTTGATAAGGAATGTACTCATCATCTTGCCCATGTAATTGTAACCCCTCTGTACAGTATTTTCACAATAAAAAATAAATTAAAAAATTAAAAAATTAAAAAAAGAAAACATAGACCAAGTAAGCAATGTTATGATGCAACTAAAACTGCTAGAGAAACAAGAAAAAATTGAACTATATTTGCTGGACAGAAAAAGATAAGTGAAATAAGAGCTGAAATTAATGAGATACAAAGAAAATTAAAAATAAAATTAATAAAACAAAAAACTGTTTAAAAAATATCTCAATAAAGCTGACAGACCACTGGCAAGAGTAATGAACAAAAGAGAGGAGACCCAAATCAATAATATCAGAAATACCACAGGAAAAATTACAACAAACATCCAAGACATCCAATCATAAAGAAATAATTCCAGACTCTACTCACAAAGGAAGGAAAACCTAGCAGAGATGGATGAATTTCTATCGAAATACAAATTGCTATCTCCTCCCTTTCCATTTCAGACAGGCTTCTCCACCATGTATGGTGGGGGCAGCAGTCCTGTAAATAAACTTCTTTTCCTGCCTGAATAGCTTGTGGTGTTCTCTTCATCCACTACCTAATGAAATCTACCTATTTAATATACCTTACATATGATGCCGTGACTCAGATGGGGTTTTTGAGTTGGAAATGTTAGAATTTCCCAACCACCCCTCTTCTGGGAACCAAACTGCCTGGGACATCACGTGAGACTTTTCACCAATACCATTGCTGGCCTTCATATCCACGTCCACACCACTTCTCTACTCTGGTGAGTGCAACTACTCTCTATGGCTCTCTGTTGCTCAATCTCTGTTCAGATGTGGTGTCATGCCAGAGAGCTCCTATGGTCTTTAGCCAAATGGCTGGTAACCTCCGATGCTGAGGATTCTTGGTTGGGTGCTTGGCCATTTCTCTCTTTAGGGCTCTGGGGGAAGTCGTAATGCTGCTTCTCCCTGGTCAGCTTTCCATCACTCTCCAGACTGACTCTCCTACACATTCAATGGGGTGCTGCGAGTCATTCTCCAGCTGTGAAACCCCTCTGAAATGCCTCCTGCACTCCCTGGATAGACAGAGCACATAATATTTTTATGCTGTTCTCAGATTTAGATAATTTTTGCCTCTGCAATTTTGGTACATGTTCAGAATTCTGTTTACTTTCAGGCTCTCTCTGCTCTCTGCTATTCATGTTCAACTTTCTATATCTCTCCCTTTCTTTTCTAAATTTATTTGGATTGTGTCCTGAAGAATGTGATATGGCCTGGGTCCCAGGGAGCCCCTCTAACTTCCCTCTCAAAGGCTAGCCAAACTAGGCTTGATTTTTCTTCAGCCTTTCTTTGCATGTTTTCAGAAATTTGCCGTCTTGAGTTCACCATCTTGGCCACATGATGTTAAGGGTTTGGCCCCATCCAACCCTTACCCTTCCACCAAGCTTACTACTTATCCATCCATCTATTCTAATGTGCCTTGCTAACAAGTTGCTCTTTTCACAGACCCTGTTAACTGAGGCCCAACCATGTGATGTGCTTTGTTAGCAAAGATGTTTATACATTGTTGTCAAATATTTTAGGTTTTGAGTTTTGCCTATTTTGTTTTGTGTTGTGTAGTTTAGTACTAAGTACGCGATTCTAAAATATTGGGTATATCTGTGCTAAGATTCTCACATTTAATGAGTTTTGTCATTGCAGAATATTTGATCAATTCTTGTTAAGGACCAGGTAAGCTCTACTTATTCTATTTGATCTCCTTGTTGCTTTAATTGGAAATAACAAAGGGCTTTTGTGGCAAAGATTGCAGTTCAAACCAGCCCGAGCTGAAAAATCCCTGAGACTCCATCTCCCAACTAACCTGCAAAGAGCCAGGCTGGAAGCATGGCTTGAGCCTCTTATCTCTAACCAGCAAACACTGCAAGTGGTACTATAACTCAAAGTGGTAGAGTGCTAGCCTTGAGCAGAAGTGCTCAGGGACAGTGGCCAGGCCTTTTGTTCAAACCTCCTTGAATACCAACTGGGACAAACCATCTCAGCAATGAGCACGTAGACTCAGCCAGTCTGGGGAGCAAGGGAACATGGGGAGGAGTAAGGAGATGCTATCACATTATCCACTTTGTGCCTGTCCTTTCAAAATTAACCAGAGCCAGAAGGTCAATAGAAGTAAGAAGACTGCCCATCTAATATCCATACCTGTCTACCTTTCAACTGGACAGGAATCTATATTCTTGCCTTTGTCACTTGACTAGGGATATTTCTACCAACATTTTCAGCCTCAAGTCCTTCCTCTTGCCATTTATTTGCTCTCCAGTATTTTTTCAGTCTCTGAATGCCTCATGAGACTTCTCCAGACTTCATCCAAGAGACTTGCCTCCTCCAGATTGCATCTAAGGACTCAATGCCCAAGTGAGAGCTGTTGCCTGCTGCCTTCTCCCAGAGGGGACCACATCTCAGCCTTTTACCCCTACTGTCAATGGCCCTTTAAAACAGGAAGTTGCCAGAGAGAATCTTCACCCTTTTTCTTAATTATTGAAAGGCTGAAATGTAAAGTCTCAACAGGGGCACCTCCCTCCCTCTTGGCTAACTTTCCGCCCAGTAACTGTCAGACCTGGAAGCCATCACCTTCCCTTCCTGCTAGGTAACATGCTGAGCCACCTCTGGTCACATGCCTCCCATCTGACCTTAGAAGGGCCACGGACCCTGAGGTCACATCCAAATCCAGTGTGGCCACACCAGGGGACTCGGCACCATTAAATTATAAGACCAAGGGATCTTTGTGCCCTGGAACTGTCTACTCCCTTGGGCCTGGTTGGTGGCATAGAGAGCTTGGGAGGACCTGGGGATGGGGTCGCAGGGGGTGGCTCCCCAAGGGGACAGAGAGCATGGCCAGCACTTAGTAAGGGTACAAGCCCTGTTAGTATGGAGCATATTGGTATGGGTCAGACTCTGGGTCTTCTCATCATGACGTCTGTTGGGCAAGGCCAACCCTATTTTAAATCTTGCCCTCTGATCTTCAGATCTCAGCCTCCTGAGTAGATTGGATTATAGACATGAGCCTCTGGCACTGAGCCTCTGATTCTTTTTGGTATATTAGGGTTTGAACTCAAAACCTTAGGTTTGCCAATCAGGTCTTCTACCATCGGAGCCAAGCCTTTCTCTCGTGGGCATTTCCAAGAGAGAGACTCAATATAAGATCAGGTGAGGCTGGATCACGGTCCTCCTGTGACAGGCGTGCACCACCACCTGGTCCTCTGTAGCTGGGATCCTAGACATGTAGCACCATGCTCAGTCATCAGTTTATATGGATTTCCCAAACTTTTAGTCCAAGGCAGCCGATTCTTGACCACAATTAAAGCTCTAGGTTGGGCCTGGAACCATCGGACCTGAGCCTCCTCACAGGACAGTTGTGAGGAAACAAGGGATCAATGCAGGGGGATTTCTGGGCCAGGACCAGGCATAGAGGGAGTGGTCGTCAGATAAAGTTCTTGGCAATTCTGTGAGCATATGACAGGAAGATACCTGGAAAGGATTCAGATGGGGCCGGTTATTTATCATGCCACAGGTATGGGATTATGAAACAAAACATGGCTCTCTTTCATCCTTACCCTATCCCCACGGGGAGGGGATCCTTCACTGTTCAGTTTGCAGCTGGGGAAAATGAGGCATGGAGAAGGTGGGTGAACTACTCATGACCCCCAGCTGACAGGAAACTCAGCCTGTGTTCTCAGCCATGCTCCCTAGGACAATGGGTGTTCTTCAGTCCACTATCTTGTGGTGGGAAATCAACATATTGTCAGTCGTGGGGCTTGAAATCTGGACCTTAGCTCTGTCCCCGAGCTCCTCAGATCAAGGCTAGCACTCTACCACTTGAGCCACAGCACCACTTCCGGTTTTCTGGTGGTTCTTTGGAGATAAGAGTCTCATAGACATTCCTGCCTTGGCTGGCTATGAACCATGATCCTCATAACTCAGCCTCCTTTGTAGTTACCCTTATAGGCCTGTGCCACTGGCACCCCGGCTTAAGTGTAATTCTCTCTCTCTCTCTCTCTCTCTCTTTCTCTCTCTCTCTCTCTCTCTCTCTCTCTCTTCTCTCTCTCTCTCTCAGGAACTTGTTGAATGTGTGCTGGAGGAGGTGGCCCAGTATCCCCATGTGGCTGGGACCCAAGGTGGCCCTCTCATTCTGGAGGTAAGCTGTGAGTCTGGAGCTTTCTTGCTCAGCCTGTTGAACTTGCTCCCTGAGGTAAGCCCCTCTGTGCCCAGGCTAGACCATGATGGTTATTCATTGTCAGTCCATCTGGTGAATCCTTTCTCACTACCCTCTGCTAACAAAAGAAAGTGAATGAGGAGGTGTTGCATTGTCCAACCACACAGCCTGTGATCCTCACCCCCACCTATCTGACCAGACTCTGATTATAAGAAAATGAATTCGCTCTTTCTACTTTGCTTTTTTGGGGTGTGTCATTTCGGGGAGGGTAGGTGTATGCAGAGGAAAGACCCCAGACCTAACACCTCTTGGGGGCATTTGTTCTTGTGACAGAGCCAAGTTATTGCTGCGGACAAGGTGGAAGCTGCCATTAGACTGACCCAGAACAATACTCAAGGTAGGGAGGCTGTTGAAGTATCAAAACCACCCATGTTTGCTTCCCATTCACAGCAAGGGGGGTGCAGTGTGGGTGGCCCGGTTCTAGGGGATTGTAAATGGATGGTGGCAGTCAGGTGCCAGTAGCTCTAGCCCATCATCCTGGCTATTGGGGAGGTTGAGGTCGCATGGTTCTGACTCAGAGCCAGCCCAGGCAGGAGAGTCCGTGAGATTCTTATCTCCCATAAACCACTCCCCCCACCACAAAAAGTGCCAGATGTGTTCTGTGGCTAAAGTAGTAGAACCTCAACCTTGAGGAAAAGAAGGTCAGGGATGACACCGATGCCCTGAATCCAAGCCCTGGGACTTACAAAAGTAAAATAAATAAATAGTGGGCACCTGTTATCTTACTACCAAAAAGGATGGATTTATTCTTCTCTCTGGTACTTGTAGCCAAAGGTAAGGGGCTTCCCTTGATGTTTCTCTAAACTTCTCCTTCTCTCTATTAACTCTCTTGGCTTCAGTTGCAGGATAGAATTCAGATCTTTCCACTTTATGTGACCTTACGTACCCTCCTCTACCCGCCTTCTTTGGGGTGGTGATCCTGGATGTACTCACCACTTGGAGAATGAAGCACTGGAGAGATGGGGGTAGGTATCCCTGAAACTCATACTCTCGCACACACATACTCCCGTAAGCCAACTCAGAATAGCCTTTTCCAAAGTCATTTTATCTCCTTGGATTAACTGACCTAGGAGAGGAACTTTATCCCCTGTAAATGACTATTTTAGCTAGGGCTTGTTAGTTGACACGAGATAAACAGAACCTCAAAGGAAAGGTTCTGATGCCTGTCACTTCTGGTTCAGTCTCACTCATGACATTCTGGCTAATCAGGAGGCAAAGTTCTAAGGATCAAAGATAGATTGAAGCCATCAATAAGCTGGAAATTCAGTGAGACTTTATTCTCCATAGAACCATCAAAACATTAGAGGTTGAGCTGTGGCTCAAGTGGTAAGACACCAGCCTTGAGCATGAAAACCCAGTGAGACAGCTCCCAGATCCTCAGTTCAAGCCCACACAAAGAAATGGTCCAATTTGTTTTCCCCAGATTGCCTGGGCCTCGTGTGCACTTTCATGGAGTGTGATATAGCACCGGTCCCTGGGTCCTTTTAGACAATTACAGATGCCCACAATACAAAGGTACACACTTTAGATTCCAGGGCCAGGGAACTGGGGGATGAGAGACTGGTATGGCCAGTACCTCAATGTTCTGGGGCATTAGCCTTGACCTGGCTATGTCCCCCTTGTGTAATTTTCTTCTTTGCCCAGTACTGGCCACACACCAGCCACTTGTGCTGTGAAAGTGGCTGGAGCAGAAGTGAGATCTAGGATGACCAAAATCTGTATCTATGGCCTGATTGCGGTGGGGTTGTCTTTTAAAAAAATCTTAGAGCTGGAACTCAGAGCTTGGCACTGTCCCTGAGATTCCTTTGCTCAAATCTAATACTTTAACACTGAACCATAGCTCATTTTTCATCTTTTTTAGTAGTTTAGTAGACAGAAGTGTCTCACATACTTTCCTGCCTGGGCTAGCTTTAAGTTGCCATCCTAAGATCTCAGCCTATTGAGTAGCTAGGATTGCTGGTATGAGCCACTGGCATCTGCTAAAGATGTGTGTGTGTGTGTGTGTGTGTGTGTGTGTACCGGGGCTTGAACTCAGAAACTAGGTGGTAACCTTTAGCTTGTTTGCACATGGTTGGTGCTGTACCACTTGAAATGCAGTAGCTCTGCTTCCCATCTTTTTGGTGATTCATTGAAGATAAGAGTCTGCCCAAGCTAGCTTTGAATCTTGATTGATCCTCAGGTCTCAACTTTGAGTAGCTAGGATTATAGGCATGAGCTACTGGCATCCAGCTGCAAGGATGTCTTTTCATACTCTCTTCTGTTCTAACAGCTGTCTACTTGCCCTGGCAAGTATCTGTGACCTCCACATAAGCTCTCACCAGGCCCTGATTTTGTGGAGAACATAAAGCTCAAACCTGATCCCATTTCTTTATTCTCAGGGAAGGAGGTTATATTTCTTCTGAAGCCTTGGGTTGGAGGGGTAGCTATAGATGGGTGCTCGGCTGGGAGAGAGGTAGTCTTTGTTAGCCAAGAAGGAAAGTGTGACCAGATGCTAATAGTTCGTGCTCTCATATTCCTAGCTCCTCAGGAAGCTGAGATCTGAGGATTGCCACTCAGAGGCAGCCCAGCTAGAAAAGTCTGTGAGACTCTCTTCTGCAAATAACCACAAAAAGGCTGGAAGAAAAACTGTGGCTCAAGTGGTAGAGAACTAGACTGAATTGAAAAAGTGATGGACAGAGACCAGGCCCTGAGATCAAGTTCTAGTTCCAAGATGCGTAAGCGCACATGCACACACACACACACATTCATGGTCAAGAAAATCCTGGGGTCCTATTTCTCACTTCAAGGATACCACCTAGATAACCAGAAGACCTCCTAGGACACACCATAAATAACCAGAAGACCTCCCACTAGGCCTTATATTCTCATTTGCACCATCTCTGAGAAGCTAAGGGCTGAATCTTTCAAACATAGGTGTTAGGTGGACACTTAAGATATAGACTATAGCATTGCTTTATTTATTTATTTATATTGTGAAAAAGCCATATAAAGGAGTTACAATTAAATGGGCAAGATAATGAGTACATTCCTTATCAAGGATTGTTGCCTCTTCCTTTGTTTCCCCTTCCCTTCACTTCCCTCCTCACCACCACCACTCCTGCCAAAGTTGTAAAGTTTGTATTTCGCCATAATGACTTGTACATCTCACTGTTGCAATGGGCCCATCTGTATCCCTATTTAAGCAATTTGTTTTTCCCTTTCCCCTCCACAAATTATACCGACATCCAATATAGTGAAATAAGGGGTTATACCGTGGGGGAGGGACATACAAAACAACAAAGAAATCATCTTATAAATATGTTAGAAACAATAGCATTAAAGAAAAAAGCATTTGAATACTTATCTTGGGGTTAATTTCACCTAACATCAACTTATCTGACCGTTTCTGCTTGTCTCATACGTATATTAGTTATTGCAAATAAGGGAAACCATGAGACCTAAGTTTCTTTGGGCCTGGCTTACTATACTTAATATAGTTTTTCCAAGTCTTTCCATTTTCTAAGAAATGGGACAATGTCATTCTTTCTGATGGAGGCATAAAATTTCATTGTGTATATATACCATATTTTCTTGATCCATTCATCTACTGAGGGGCATCTGGGTTGTTTCCATATCTTAAATAAAGTGGCAAAACCTCCCATATTCCTGGATTAGAAGGATCAACATCGTGAAAATGGCAATACTTCCCAAGGCTATCTACAAGTTCAGTGCAATACCTATCAATATTCCAACCTGGTTCTTCAAGGAAATAGAAGAAGCAATCAAAAAAATTTATATGGAACAATAAAAGAACAAAAATAGGAAAAATCATCCTTAACAGAATAAACAGTGCTAGAGGCATATCAGTACCAAATTCAAACTCGACTACAAAGCAATAATAATCAAAACAGTTTGTTACTGGCACAAGAACAAACCTCAGGACCAATGAAATAGAATTGAAATCCCAGAAATGAACCTACAGTCTATAGCCATCTAATCTTGGATAAGGGAGCTAAAAAAAATAGAATGGAAGAAAGACAGCCTTTTCAGTAAGTAGTACTAGCATTACTTCATGAACAATAATGTGCATATAAATTATTTGGGAATTTTGTTAAATGTAGCTTCAGGTTCAATGGGTCTGGGGCTTATGAGAATTTTTGAACTTCTAATAGGTCCTATGTTAACACATGCTTAAGTTTGGGGATCACTTTTTTGAGTAAGACTGCTCTTTGTAGCACATATGATTCCACAAGCTGCAAGTTTTCAGCTAGTATCAACACTGGAGTAATGAGAACAAGCCAAAGAATATATCTATATATATAGCTACTAGGCCCCTAAAAGCCACAGAAAATAGGCAAAGAGATAAATTAAACACTAGCACAGGTTTATTTGGAAGAAAAGTCTACAGGAAGGATCTTAGATGTTGTAAAGAAAATTATCAGAAAATTCAGAGAAACTACATTTGAGAGGTAGAATCTTGGAGTTTTTGTTACAATGCACTGTCTACAGACTGCTAACTGTATAATGAAGGCCTTCAATCCACAAATACACTTAACATGGCTGGGAAACAGGATAGAGAGTAAAGAACAAAAACAAATCAGCTCTCTGATGGAGAGCTGAATTGGGATACCATGATGACTAGAGACAAGCCAAGAGACCAGAGACAAGACAGAAACATGGAGATACACATGGCATGGGGTCCCCCACCAGGGAGATGGGTCACAGCACACCCCAGTTCCAGACACTGAACTGAAAGGTTCAATAACCTATCAGCCAGGGCCCACCCCTGTCTCTAAGGATCCAGGTATGCCTATCACCTGAGTGGGAGGAGGGCATCACTCTCTCCCACCATGAATATGCCAAACCTTAAATGGACAGCAGAACTTTTCCATCTAGGGAAGATAGGCCTTAACCTTCCATATATAGTATGCTTAGAGGCTACTCAGAGGCTGGTGATTCAAGCCATTTAGGGGGTTAATCAATGCACTGTGATGACCCTCCCCTTCAAAAGGAATGTAAAATATGAAATTATCAACGGAACTAAATTATTGATTTTTAAGAATTAGGGCCAAACTTTGCAAGGCAGGTTTGAATGGGAACAAGTAGCTCTGAGGAAAGGACAAGGCCTTTTTACTCCTTCTGCCCCTTGTAGTATAACTGGCCTGTTTGCCCCTGGCTGCCCCTTCTACTGTAAACACCTGGCCCTGAAACCAGGAACTGTCCATTGCTTTAGTTCAAAAAATTGCTAGCGGGGTATTTATGGTTATAATTGTTTCAGGAATGTTTGTGATTCATGTGCTTGCAAAATAACTGCTAAGTTCTGCTTCTGTACCCCAGCTTGCTTGTATCTGCTCTAAAAGAATGCATTTTTTGCCTTTATAAACACTGAACTAATTCAGTTCGAGGCTGCTCATTCCAGAGATGAGTTAGCCCTGGTCAGTGGGTCAATTGAATAAACTACACCTGTTTAGATACTGGTTAGCATCTGTGATTTGTCCAGGGGGTCAGTCCAGTTCATCAGGAGGTCCCAGAAAAATCCTATTCTCGCTCAGAGAGGAGGACCCCTGTCATGACCTGACTCCTGTGTCAGGGGATAGTCCACATCGATGCAACCAGGGAAAGACCTCTGAGAGACGTTCCTCAGACCCAGGTGCCCTTGCTCTGTGGAGCCCCTGAAATAGACTCAAGTTTGTTCTACAGATATGTTACTGCCTGTCATCGTGGTGTAAAAAAAAGAATGAGTTAAGTTTTAAACTCCCCAAGAAAAGTCAGCAAGTTTTGGTGTTAGTAAAACTTGAAATTTAACTAACATTCCTCTTTAAAATAATGCAATAATCCTTTACACTTGTAATAAGTCAGATAACTTGATTACAATGTGAACAGCATAAGGCATTAAAACACCAGATCTTTGGTTTTCTGTAATATCTGAGTTACTATTCACTGGCAAAAATTTCTTCCTATTGTCTGGCCTCAGTCCTTCCTCTGACTCCCCTTTTAACTGGGAAAAGAGTAGCCATAGGTACAAAAATGTGAAATCAGAAAACAAAACAAAATTATTGATAAAAGGAAAAAAAACCTCTTGGTAAAGAAATACCACAGACAAAGGCTGACCAGTATTCAGCTTTTGTCTCTTACCCATTCTTGTTAAAAAGCAAAAGAACATCGCTCCCTCACTCAAGTTTACCAAGCCGGCAGCTTTGTAGAAGGCTACTGACAGCTTTGAGGTTTCTCATCAGCTGCACTAAGTTGCTGTGTTAGTCAGGAGTTTATAATAAAAATAATTTCTGTAATAGTGTCAATAGCTTTGATAGTATTGATCATGTTGACCAAGTCAAGATTATGTTTTGCCTATGCTCCTGTGAGTCAAGGCTATGTTTTTGCTATGTTTTGCTTCTGTAAACTTGCTTGCTTGCCTCAGTAACAGTGCCTTAAGCCCATGAATTGAAGACCACCGCCTAGTGTTCCCACTACTAGTGGCCTATTGCAAATTATTACATATGATATTTACCATAATGAACAAATTAATTCAAAGGTCATATAACTGTAAGCAAAGAAAAATATGCCAAATATGCCTTGCATGTTTCGTCTATGTAACTTTATGTAACCTACCCCTATAAAAAGGCACCCGACCCTTATCTCAAGGTTGTTCTCCTACTTTTCCGGTTGTTGGAAGTGGTCCTATGTGGTAGTAATAAAGTTCTTAGCTCCTTTAACTGGGTGTGTGGAGTCTTTTTTGGATCTGAGATATAATAGATGGAGATCCAGGATCCCAGGCCTTGAGCTCAGGGAATTTGGATTGGCATTCAGAAGGGCCCTTCCCTAGGGGATGGCCATAGAGAGAAGTTCCTAGCAGGAACTTAGGCCTCAAAAACCTCTAGCAGCAAGTTGAAAAGCCTGGCCAGTTGTAGTGGAAGAGGCAAAAGGGAGGCAGCACACGGCAGATCTCCCAGTCCTGGAGGAGATTAGGACTCCTCTCACCTCCTATGGAGGCAGATTCTGGTTCTTAACCTCAGTTGAGTTGTCTTAATTGTCTGACTGTTGGAGGTGCCTTCTGGTGCTGTTTGCTTATATCTGTCTGACCATTTGGTTTGTTTGTTTGGTCAACTGTCTGTGTCTGTTTTGCTTGTCATTTCTGTCTAAATGTCTGAGAACCACAAGCATGGGAGAAATGTCAGGATGAGGTGGAAAATTTCCTGTCAAACCTATATCTCCAATTCCAGTCACAGATGTTGGAGAAATCTCGTGATGAGGTGGAAGATCTCCTCTCAAACTTAGTGCTGACAAAATTCCAAGGGGAAGGCTTATTTGGCTCAAGCAGGAAAAGTAGGAAACAACTTCTGTTTAAGTTTATTCTGAAATCACCTGATTGTTTTCTTTTTACAGAAATGCATCAAACTTCTGTTTCCATACATTTTGGAAATGCTTTTAGATCACTTTTCTTATTTTCAGGGAAAAGCCAGGGCATTACTGTTTCCCAAGATCACTTCTGCACTCTCTCCTAAGTAGATTGGCCATCCCTTAAGGGAACTGACTGCAGGAGAGATACTTTAAGTTAACCCTTCTCTTCTAGGTTCAGAGAGTAATTTTGGGACTCCTGGTCACCAAAATCAGCTCCCCTTAACACCCAAACTCACAATTCTCTGAAAAAAACATAGTCCATATTCTGTGGGGGTTTTTTGTTGTCCATTTGGACATCTCTCGGGAAATAAAAGTTCCAGCTTTGCCTGGGGTCTGGTCACAGACGTGCTACATTTTGTCCCTCTATTGAAACAGTCAAGAGTTGGGACATGCAAGTATGCAGCACTTGTGTGGTCCCCTACAAGTTTTAGACTGCATCGCCCTGCAGAGAAGATGAGGGCCTAGACAGCTGTGAGCCTCATTTGGACATTTGGCTGGTCTTAACAGTAAAAATAAGATTGTAACGTGCTCTTGTCTAAAAAAATTGGAGAAAAGACAGAGTCAGACCAGTTTCAGTTGACCATCACCCAGCCTTCCACCAACTGAAGTTATTCACAAGGCCAATTGGTAAAATTGGCCTTGCTCAACACCCAACCCCTGAGAAAATGAAGTTCAGCAATGGTACTTTGTTAACTAAGATTTAAGTTAAGATATTTTTATCTAAAAATTCTGGAAACTGTAAGACTGATTTTCATTTTTGTGTGCTTTATGGTGTGTGTGAGTATGTGAACGTGTTCAAGATGCAAATCGTCCACATGCTGTAAAAAATTTTTTGGATGAGGTTAAACTCTAAGGAAGGTCATCAGATTTGGATGCCAAATGTCTTAAATGGTTATTGTATTGTTTTAAAGAGGAACTTTAGTTAAAAGACTTTCTATGAATTCTTAAATTTGAAAATCAAAAAATCTGTATTTTTAAATTTGGTATTTTTATAATGCAAAGGCTGTTTACACTGTAATCTAATTATCTGGCATAACAAAAAGGCATTGACTACTTGGGATTTAGTCCCCTCTGCTAAAATTTGGGAATAAATATTAGAAATTTAAATATAAAGGTTTAACACTGTCAAAGACTTTACCTGTTCTGTCTAAAACTGTATTTCATTCAAGAACCAAGAGAAATGAAAAGGTCTCTGTTGCGATCTAAGTTTTTCCCTATCTTTAGAAGTGAGGGGTGAACAAGCAGAAGTGCAGCTCATCCGGTCATGCATGGTGGGACAGACCCTGGAGGGATTCCACATATGGTGGAAGAGGTAAAACTGGCAGAAAGGCAGTTCATCTAACCCTAGAGAGTTGGATTGGGTGCATGACCATTCCTTAGGAGGGTCTGAGTGGCCTATCTTTGTCATGTCCCTTTTCCTTGCAGATAGACACTGGAAACATGATGGTAAAATGAGTGATGTGATTATGTGATTGGTATTGCTAAAACTGCCCCTAGGATGTATTAATTGGAAAATGCTTACAAAGAGGGTTAAAAGTTTATCTGAATAAAGTGATTTGCTTTCAGTGATATTCTGCAATTGGATATAAAACAAGCAGCCAAGAGGCAATCAGTGGTACCTAGCCTCAAGATTTCAAGGGATTTTTTCAAAATGCAATAAAACTAATGTATAAAATGTTAAAGTATAGATGAATAAATGGCTTAAAAAACTAGGAATGGATTGGCTGGAAAGGTGGCTTAGTGGTAGAGTGCTTGCCTAGCATGCATGAAACCCTGAGTTTAATTTCTCCATACCACATATACAGAAAAAGCCAGAAGCAATGATGGGGCTCAAGTAGTAGAGCACTAGCCTAGACCGAAAGAAGCTCAAGGACCAGGACTAGCGAAAAACAAAAATAAAAATAGAAATGTGTTTCTGGACATAAATTTGAAAGTAAAATTGTTCTTAACATTTGCCTCTAAGTGCATAAAGGGAAAATTAGGATTACTAAAATAATTGCTTAATTGCAATTTCAGTTTGCTCTTATAGGTTTTTTGTAACAGTTCCCAGCAGACCCACAACAAGGAGTGAGGATTTTTAAAAGTTGGTCAGATATAACTTTTGGCCCATAATAAGATCCAGGTAAGACCATGTTTTAGAAAACTATTTCTAACGAGCACCTTTATTGCTTTTAATTGGAGTGAAGTGGCCTTTTGTAAGACTCATTGATCTACAAGCTGTAGTCTAAATCCAGCCAGGGTAGAGAAAGGTCCTGGTGAGACTGTCACCTCTAATCAGACTGCAGAGTTCTGGAAAAGCAAGCAGAGTTGCTTTGGGGTTCAAAGTGGTAGAGTGCTAGCCTTGAGCTGCAGACCTGAGGAACAGTATTCAGGACCTAGGGCTTCTCCTATTCCTGTAAAGTTTTCAGGGTGTCTGTTTTGACTCTGTGGTCTTTTTTCCATTTGAAGTTAATTGTGGTGCAGAATGATATATAAGGATCTAGCTTTAGTTTTCTAAAGGTGATTAACCAATTTTGCCAGCACCATTTACTGGAGGCTGTCTTTCTTCCATTCTAATTTTTTCGCAGCCCATCTCTTCTAATCTAGAGATTCCTGTTTAGATAAAGTTCAAAGACAGCATTACATCACCTAGAGGAGACTACATCATCCTGACCACCTTAGTTAGGGGGAAAGTGGACTGGACTCTTGCCTGACTCCATTACCATAACTGCTTTCCAGTAAAAAACTGCTTTGGATCTGCCAAAAGTAAGACTTTGGTTGTGGGACATTCTTTCTGCGGGAAATGAATTTGAACCTTCTTTCCCAGGTTAGGCAGGGTAAGGTTTACTAAGTTCAAGCCCCCTGTCTATATGGATGCCATCCATATGGAGCCAACTTTAACTGTTGGAGAGTCCTTAAATTACAAAGGAAACAGGCCAGGCAAAAGTTTGGATCTCTTACAGAAAAATCACTGATTTGGTTTCATGTATACAAGAATAAAAAGGGAATGAATGAAGTAAAGGGGCAAGTCTGGCAGGAGCCATATTGGCCACATGGACTGGCATCTTGTCTTCATCATGGGGGAAGGAAAGGCCTCTACCCTTCATCTGCTTCCAAGGTAGTGGGTATGCCCTGGAGGCAGAGACGGGCAATTGGCTGAAATGTTCACAGACAGACATGTTCACAGAGACACATGTGGCATGGTGTAATGGCAGCTGGTGTGGTCTGGCCCGGCCCTAAATAGTGTCTAAGCAGGGGACAGTTCCACAAGTTACTGAATCTGTCAGTCCAGTGCCTGGGACTGGTAATTTCTCCTGACTCCTGACTCATCTCCAGTCATCATGGCTTCCCAATTCATCTTTCCAGTGGAGCTGAATTGGCTTGTTGGTTGGTATTTTTTTTTGTTTTTTTTTCTATTGTGAAAATATTGTACAGAAGGGTTACAATTACATGGGCAAGATAATGAGTACATTTCTTATCAAGCATTTTACCTCCTTCTTTGTTTCCCCTTCCCATCCTCCCCCTGCCCCCTACCCAGTCCTCCTCACCCCCCCACCATTTTGTTCTTTGTTTCCTCTCTGACCTGTTTCCTAACTATGTTTTGTGTATTTGGGGGCGAAAGCCTTTTGTAACAATGGGTGGCCTGCAGCCTGCTAACTGTGTAATAAAGACTCCATTGTTCCATACCTAAATGTGGGTTATAGAGTGACTCACCATGCAATATGGCTAATGAAGATCTTCCAGTCTGTAGGCTTTCTATTCATCTTGCTAGGTATGTCCTTTCCCGTGCAGAAGCTCTACAGTTTAATAGTCTAATTTATCCAATCTTTGATTCGTTGTGATTCTGGAACGGTATTAAGGAAGTTTAAACCTGTGGCAAGGAACCCTTGTGTTTGTCGTATTCTTCCCTGTAATATTTTCTGGGTATCTGCTTTTACCTTGAGGCTTTGATCCATTTGGAATTGATTCTGCTTTCAGGGCTGCATACAAAGATGTAATTTCAGTTTAGAAAGACAAGTTTTTAACAACAATGCAGATTTTGAGGCTGGGAGTGGTAGAGTGCTCGCCTTGCATGCATTCGATTCCTCAGCACCACATAAGCAGACAAAGCTGAATGTGGCACTGTGGCTCAAGTGGTAGAGCACTACTAGCCTTGAGCTGAAGAGCTGAGGGACAGCACCCAGGTCCAGAGTTCAGGCCCCATGACTGAAAAATGAAACAAAACAAAACACAGATTTCCTTTTCTAAAATCAACTGTTGGTTCAATTCTTGGTTTACATATTTTTTTCCGTAAAGTACAAGTTCTGAATGATCATAGTTTCTTTAGTTCTTGTGCTTTATCTCCTTTGGCATTTCCTTAATTTGATGGAAACTTGGTAACCATACGTACAAACTATCTTCACATTTTATTTCTTTTCTTCTTCTTCTTCTCCTCTTCCTCCTCCTCCTCCTCCTCCTCCTCCTCCTCCTCCTCCTCCTCCTCCTCCTCCTCCTCCTCCTCCTCCTCGTCCTCCTCCTTCTCCTCCTCCTTCTTCTTCTCCTTCTTCTTTGTTGGTCATGAGGCCTCAACTCTGGGCCTGGGCACTGGCCATCAGCACTTCAGCTCGAAGCAAGAGCTCTACCACTGGAGCAGCAGCCCCAGTTCCAGCCTTTTCTGCTTATGTGGGTGCTGACGAATCAAACCTAGGGCCTCATGAATTTGAGGCAAGCACTCTACTACTGAGCCACCTTCCAACCCTACAGTTTTATTTCTTAAAACTAGGTCCAAATCTCAACATCCTAAAGCAACTGTGATTTGAACACACAGATGGACCATCTCTTCTTCTAAGACAGGCCACATTGAGCTTATTAGGAAATGAAATCTCAGACTGAGAAGGTAAGACAAAGATAAGAAATCTTTGTAGATAGCCTTTGGCACTATTGCTATCTACAAATTCAATGTGATACCTACCAATACGCAAACTTCATTTTTTAATGAAATAGAAGAAGAAATCCAAGAATTCATATGGAACAATAAAAGACCCTTATAGCAAAAATAATCCTTAGTAGAAAGTAAGGAGGAATATTAATACCAAATTTCAAACTCTACTACAAATCTATAGTAATCGAAACAGCTGGGGACTGGCAAAAGAACTGACCCGAGGAAAAATGGAATAGAAGTGAAAACCTAGAAATGAGTCCCCACACCTACAGTCACTTCATCTTTGATAAGGGAGCTAAAAAAATAGAATGGAAGAAAGACAACCTCTTCAGTAAATAGTACTAGCAAAACTGGTTAAACACCTGTATAAAACTAATGCTAGATCCTTATATATCATACTGCACCAGAATCAACTCCAAATGGATCAAAGACCTTAAAGATATTACGGGAAAAAATAGGAGAAACTCTATACTCCACAGGCTGAAATTTTCTTAATAAGGATCCAGAAACACAATAAATCAAAGAAAGCTTGGACAAACGGGATTCAATGAAAATTCAGAGCTTCTGCATTGCAAAGGACATAGCAAGCAATATCAATAGAAAACGCATGAATTGGGAGAAAATCTTCACTAGCCATATAATGGACAAGGGCTTCATATCTAAAATAAACTTAGAACTCAAAAAATTAAATCCTTTAGTTTTGTACAAGTGATTAACCAATTTTTCCATCACCATTTACTGAAGAGGCTGTCTTTCTTCCATTCTAATTTTTAGCTCCCTTATCAAAGTTTAGATGGCCATAGGTTCATTTCTGGGTTTTCAATTCTATTCCATTGGTCCTGAGGTCTGTACTTGTGCCAGTACCAAGATGATTTGATTACTATGGCTTTGTAGTAGAGTTTGAAATTTGGTATTGATATTCCTCCAGCACTTTTCTATTAAGGATCGTTCTTGCTATTCGGGGTCTTTTATTGCTCCATATGAATTTTTGGATTGCCTCTTCTATTTCCTTGAAGAATGAGGTTGGAATATTGACAGATGTCTTATTGAATTTGTAGATAGCCTTGGGAAGTATTGCCATTTTCACGATGTTGATCCTCCCAGTCCAGGAGCATGGGAGGTTTTTCCACTTTGAAAGTTCTGTTTTGATTTCCTGTTCCAGGTTTTTACTGTGAGAAAAGCAGAAACAGTCAGATAAGTTGATTTTAAGTGAAATGAGCCCCAAGATAAGGACTCAAATGGTTTATCTTTCTTGCTATGTTTCTAACATATTTATAAGAGGATTTTTTTGTTTCTTTCTATGTCCCTCCCCCACGGTATAACCCCTGTTTTCACTGTATTTGATGTTGGTATAATTTGGGGAGGGGAAGGGAAAAAATTGTTTAAATGGGGATACAGGAGGACCCATTGCAACAATGAAAATGTACAAGATGCTACAGTGACAAACACACTTTACAAAATTGGGGAGGATTGGTGTTGGGGTTGGCGGGGCTTCGGGGAGGAGGTATTGTGGTTTGGGATGGTAAAGGGAAACAAAGGAGGAGGCAACAATGCTTGATAAGAAATGTACTCATTACATTGCTCATGTAATTGTAACCCGTCTGTACGATATTTTCATGATACAAAAGTTATTAATAAAAAAATTGAATCGTCCAACAATAAATCCTCAAAGAAACAACCTCCTGGTTATCAAGAAGGCTAAAGAATTAAAGAGAGACTTCTCTGAACAAAAAATACGAATGGCCAAAAGACACTTGAAGAAATGCTCAATTTCTCTAGCCATAAAAGAAATGCAAATCAATACAACATTGAGATTGCACCTCACCCCAGTTAGAATGGCTGTAATCAAGAAAACTAATAACAACAGATGCTGAAGGGGATGTGGCCCAAATGGAACCTTACTACATTGTTGGTAGGAATGTAAACTTGTTCAACCACTTTTGAAACAAAAGACTCCACATAGAACTCTCCGATAACCCAGCAATCCTACTTTTGGGCATCTACCCAAATGATCACAAACAAGACCATACTAATGCTACCAGCACAACTATGTTTATCGAAGCATTATTTACCATAGCTAAGGTAAAGAACCAGATGCTCCTAAGTAGATGAATGGATAAAGAAAATATTATCTATATCTATATCTATATCTATCTATCTATCTATCTATCTATCTATCTATCTATCTATCTATCTATCTATCTATCTATCTATACCTACAATGGAATTCTATGCCTCCATCAGAAAGAATGACATAGGCCCATTTGTTGTGAAATGGTAAGACTTGGAAAAAAAATTAAGTGAATTAAACCAGGCCCAAAGAAACATGTCCCATTGTTTCCCTTATTTGCCATAACTAGTATAAGTTTTGGACAAGCAGAAAAGATCAAAAGCTATGTATATATAATCATATAAGATGATGTTTAGTGAAATGAACCCCGAGATAGTGACACAACTTGTTTTTCCTTTCTTGCTATTGTTTTTAATATATCTAAAGTGTACTATGTGATTTTTATTGTTTCTCTACTGTGTCTTTCCTCCATGGTATAATCCCTGCTTTCACTGTATTTGACATGGGTGCCTGAATCTTGTGTATACATTTTTCTAATTTGGGGAATGGAAGGGAAATAACAAAATGCTGAAACAAGGATACAGATTGACCTATTTTAACAATAACATGTACAAGACACTATGTTGAAAATGAACTTTACAATTTGGGGGGTGATGGGGGATTTGGGGAGGTGGGGAGTGAAGGGATGGTATGGGCAAAACAAAGGCAGAGGTAACAATGCTCTATAGGAAATGTATACATTACCTTACTCTTGTAACTGTAACCCCTCTGTATACTATTTTTAACAATAAAAATATAAAAAATGCCTGAGTAACATTAATTTCATTATGTTACCCAACCTATATACATACGTGCAAATAATTTGGAGAAGGATAAGACCCAGTTGATACAGAATAGGGGTAAAGTAACACTTTGTCGTCCTTCCTCTGAATTTCACTAAATTCAGTGCCTTTCAATAAATTCAGAGCTATGACAAAAATTCCTGTATTTTAAGGAGGGATCCCAGAAACCTTGAGTGAGCAAGTAGGAAGAAATGAAACTAGAAAAGTGGAAAGCCTACACAAGAGTACATTTCCAAAATGATCATCACTGGGAACACATGGGAACTGGTTCTACTGGGAATTTCTAAGGATCCACAGAAAATGTAACTTAAAAATATCCGATTGTCAAAATATAGGAATATATATCCACATGTCCAAAAGCTAAAGATGTCAGATCATTTTCCACAGTGCCCAATTCAGTGTTTCTGCATCACCAGCTATGTTGACTTGTCAGCATTTTGTCAGTGCTTATATTTCAGAAAGGGATATTGGAAAGCAATGGAAGAAGGAGCGTGGGCCAAGAACTGAGAATCTCCTGGGTACAGATTCTGAACTTTGGAGGTTGCTATTTTCAGTGCCCCCACCCCCGATGATACTTAGCCATTCACATAAAGTCACAACAGGTTTGAAAATGGTTCAGAACAAGCATCTGCATAGGAGTTCATAAAGAGCTCCATTGACATGACCAAAATAGACCCCTGTCCTCAATGCCTGGCCAAATTCTCAGACTAAAAGATGCTTCCTTTGTTAAATATTGTAGCATATCCTGCCATTACAGATAGCAGAGCTCTGGAGCTTGGGCGAATGGAGGAGACACAGGAGCATGCAGTGGAGCATTGCAGAGAGCCAGGGTGAGGGGGCGGAATTAGGGGCAGTGCCCAGCCCACCAGGGCCCCTAGAAGTACCAGGGGAACCGGTGGCAGTGTGTGCATGTGGCCTGTGGGCAGATGTGGTGCAGGAGTAGCATGGAGCAGTAGCCCATTTGGGCATGTGGCATCATGGACATGAATGTGTTCACCAAGAACCTGGACCAGGGGATTGAACAGCTGAATGAGTGCAAGCAGCTAACCGAGTCCCAGGTCAAGAGTCCCTGTGAGAAGACTAAAGAAATCCTTACAAAAGAATCCCATTTATAAGAGGTTCCATGTACAGTCATTTCTGTGGAGATGTGCATGAGCAATTTCAGTCTCATGGAACTGTTTAGAGTTGGTGGAAAAATCACCAGATACAAATTACTTGTTTATGTTGACAAAGGGTATTATTTACTTGAAACAGTCACACTGCTTGTAGTTCTGAAGGTACATTACCATGAATGGTTCACCATTCTTTGAGGAAATCATAAGAGCACACAACTGTATGATTTCTATGATGAGTGTTTAGGGAAATATGGAAATGCAAATGTTTGGAAATACTTTACAGATCTTTTTGGCTCTTCATCTCACTGCCTTGGTGGATGGGCATTCCTTATGTCTACATGGTGTTCTCTCACCATTCATAGAAACACTGGATCACATCAGAGCACTTGATCTCCAGGAAGTTCCCCTTCAGGGTCTGTGACTTGCTGTGGTCAGATCCAGATGATGGTAGTGGTTGGGGTATATTTCCCTGAGGAGCTGGTTTCACCTTTGGGCAGGATATTTCTGAGACATTTAATCATGCCAATAAATGGTCTGACATTGGTGTGGCATAAGTTGGTGATGGAGAGATAAAACTGGTGCCATGACCAGAATGTAGTAACAAATTTCAGTGCTACTAACTATTGTTATCTTTGTGGTAACCAATTTGCAATCATGAAACTTAATGGCACTCTAAAATATTCTTTCTTCAAATTTGACCCAGCACTTTCTAGAGGTGAGCTACATATGATATGTCATACCCCAGATTACTTCCATGGTATCTCAAGTTTCAGAGTGCACATCTATGTTTAGAGACATGCTCCCAGCAACAGAACCAGATCCCACAGCTGAATCCATAGTCTGAACATCCTCTTCCTCATTTTCTCAAGCAAGGATTTTTTGGAGATATTTCATGTTTGATTTTTCTTGTTCTTTAAGGTGAACTATTGGATGTTAAGTAAGATGCTCAACTTTCTCAGATCTTTCTTTTTTTCCAACAAGGTCGTGGATTTGGTAATATAGTCAGGAATTTGAACAAGCCTAAAGCAAATTTTCTTACTCTTTTCTGATAAACTATTTGCTTTCTTCTTTTGACCACCTCAATCCATGTTGTTAAGTTGATCGTCAACACACTCACGGCTCCAGTTTGGTAAATCCTGATTATTCATACTTTCTTCAAAAGGAATTCCTTCTGTGGTCATGCTGGCTTTCACAAATAACTTTCCTCAGAAGCTAGTTTTTTCCACTCAGGAACACCGCCTTTCTGGTAAACGCTTCAAATCTGTTGTGTGCTGTAAAGGAGACCCATGCAGTGATGGGGAGGACCCAAAACCAGCAGAAGCTCTTCTTCAGAGAGTGCAGCAGAGTAGCCCACAACTTATCTGCTGACACTTGGAGTTCAAAAGCCATCTTTCCTACCTTAGCAGCTTGGTGTCAACCAGTGCAGCCAATGCCATTTTGGGAACTCATCCTGGTGGGGTCGTACATAATTTTTTTTGTGTGTGAAAATATAGTACAGACGGGTTACTATTTCATGGGCAAGATAATGAATACAGTTCTTATCAAGCATTGTAGCCTCCTACTTTGTTTTCCCTTCCCATCTTTTCCATACTACCCCCACCTCTCCACTCAATTCTCCTCCCCCGCACCAAAGTTGTAAAGTTCTTTTTCGACATAACGACATGTATATCTCATCGTTGCAATGAATCCACCTGTATCCCTATTTAAACGAATTGTTTTTTCCCTTCCCCTCCACAAATTATACCGACATCAAATACAGTGAAAACAGGGGTTATACCATGGGGTGGGACATTAAAGCAACAAAGAAATTATCTTATAAATATGTTAGAAACAATCACATGAAAGAAAAAAAACATTTGAATATATACGTTAGGTTTCATTTCCCTATCATCAACTTATCTGATCTTTTCTGCTTGACTTAGACATAATATAGTTCCTGCAAATAAGGGAAATCATGGGACCTAAGATTCTTTGGGCCTGGCTTACTTCACTTAATATATTTTTTTCCAAATTTTTCCATTTCCTAACAAATGGGGCAATATCAATCATTCTGATGGAGGCATAGAATTCCATTGTGTATATATATATATACCACATTTTCTTGATCCATTCATCAACTCAACTGAGGGGTATCTGGGTTGGTTCCATATCTTAGTTATGATAAATAATGCTGCAATAAACATAGTCGTGCTGGTAGCTTTAGTGTGGTCTTGTTTGTAAACATTTGGGTAAATGCCTGAAAGTGGGATTGCTGGGTCATAGGGGATGTCTATGTGGAGTCTCTTGAGGAACCTCCATATTGCTTTCCAAAGTGGTTGAACAAGTTTACACTCCCAACAACAATGCATTAAGGTTCCCTTCTGTTCACATCCTCTCCAGCATCTGCTGTTATTAGAGTTCTTGATTTTAGCCATTCTAACTGGGGTGAGGTGGTATCTCAATGTTGATTTTTTTAAATTTTATTTATTTTTTATTGTGAAAATACTGTACAGAGTGGTTACAATTATATGGGCAAGATAATGAGTACATTTCTTATCAAGCATTGTAGCCTCCTCCTTTGTTTCCCCTTCCAATCCCTACCCATCCTTCCCCCGCCCCCCCACCAAAGTTGTAAAGTTCGTTTTCGACAGAACAACTTGTACTACTCATTGTTGAAACTAGTCCACCTGTATCCTTATTTAAACGACTTGTTTTTCCCCTTCCCCTCCACAAATTATACCGACATCAATTGCATTGAAAGCAGGAATCACACTTTTGGGCATTTACCCAAATGTTCACATACAAGACCACAATAAAGCTACCAGCACAACTATGATTATTGCAGCATTATTTACCATAGCTAAGATATGGAACCAACCCAGATGCCCCTCAGTAGATGAATGGATCAAGAAAATGTAGTATATATACACAATGGAATTCTATGCCTCCATCAGAAAGAATGCCATTGCCCCATTTGTTAAGAAATGGAAAGACTTGGAAAAAAATTATATTAAGTGAAGTAAGCCAAGCCCAAAGAAACATAGGTCCCATGGTTTCCCTTATATGCAATATATAGTATATGTCTGAGTCAAGCAGAAAAGATCAGATAAGGTGATGTTAGGGAAATGAACCCAAAGATATGTATTCAAATGTTGTTTTTTCTTTCATGCATTTGTTTCTAACGCATTTATAAGATTATTTCTTTTTTGCTTTGTATGTCCCTCCCCCAGAGTATAACCCCTGTCTCAATATTCTTTTGACTTGCATTTCTTTTATGGATAGGGAGGTTGAACATTTCTTCATGTGTCTATTGGCCATCCTTCTTTCCTCTTCAGAGAAGTTTCTCTTTAAGTCTTTAGCCCATTTATTTATTGGACAGTTGTTTCTTTGAAGATGTGTTGTTGGGGGATTTAATTTTTTGAGTTGCATGTATAATTTAGATGTGAGATCCTTGTCCATTGTATGGCTAGTGAAGAACTTCTCCCAATCCGTGGGCTTTCTATTGATCTTGCAAGCTATGTTGTTTGCCATGCAGAAACTCTGCAATTTCATGCCATCCCATTTGTCCAACCTTTCTTTGATTTGTTGTATTTCTGGGCCTCTATCAAGAAAATTTCAGCCTGTGCCAAGGAGACCTAGAGTTTTTCCTATTCCATCATGTAATGTTTTCAGAGTGTGTGCTTTGACTCTGAGGTCTTGATCCATTTGGAGTTGATTCTGGTGCAGAATGATATATAAGAATCTAGCTTAATTTTCTAAAAGTAATTAAACAAATTTGCCATCACCATTTACTGAAGAGGCTGTCTTTCTTCCATTCTATTTTTTTAGCTCCCTTATTGAAAATTAGATGGCTATAGGTCTATGTAGGTTCACTTCTGGGTTTTCAATTCTATTCCATTGGTCTTGAAGTCTGTTCTTGTTCCAGTACCAAGCTGTTTTAATTAATATGGCTTTGTAGTAGAGTTTGAAATTAGGTATTGATATTCCTCAAACACTGTTCTTTCTGATGAGGATCGTATTAGCTATTCAGGGTCTTTTATTGTTCCATATGAATTTTGGATTGCCTCTTCTATTTCCTTGAAGATTGAGGTTGGGATATTGATAAGTATCACATTGAATTTGTAAATAACCTTTGGAAGTATTGTAATTTTATTGATGTTGATCTTTCCAATTCAGGAGCATGGGGGTTTTTGCCACTTTCTAAGTTCTGTTTTGATTTCCTTTCTCAAGTTTTTAAAGTTTTCATCATAGATGTCCTTCACTTCTTTGGTTAAGCTATTTCCTAGGTATTTTATTTTTTGTGGGCCTATTACGAATGGATTTGTTTTCCTAATTTTATCCACACTTTTCTCATTGTTGGCATACAGAAAAGCCATTGATTTTTGAGGGTTATATACCCTGCTAATTTGCTAAAATTTTGAATCAGTTTGAATAATTTGGGAGTGGAGTACGTGGGATCTTTAAATACAAGATCATGTCATCTGCAAAGAGGGAGAGTTTTACTTCTTCTTTTCCTATTTGGATCCCCTTTATTGTATCTTGTCTTATTGCTGTAGCTAGGCATTCTAATACTGGATTGAAGATAAGTGAAGAGTGTCTCATTCCTTGTCTCATTCCTGAGTTAAGAGGGAATGGCTTTAGTTTTTCACCATTAAGTATAATGCTGGCTGTAGGTTTGTCATATACAGCCTTTACTATATTTGGGAATGTTCCATGGATTCCTAATTTTTCCAAAACCTTCATCATAAAGGGGTGTTGGATCTTGTCAAATGATTTTTCTGCATCTATTGAGATAACCATGTGGTTCTTATCCTTGCTCCTGTTGATGTGATGAATTATATTGATTTGTGAATATTCAAACAACTTTGCATCCATGAAATGAGTCCTATTTGATTGTGGTGTATGATTATTTGGATGAATTGTTGAAGTCGATTTTCCAAAATTATGTTGAGAAGTTTTGCATCAAAGGTCATCAAATAAATGGATCTATACTTGTCTTTCTTTGATGAGTCCCTCCTTGGTGTGCGGATTAAGGTTATGATGGCTTCATAAAATGAGGTCGGTAGTGAACTTCCTCTTTCAATTTCATTGAAGAGTTGCAAGAGTCCTGATGTGAGCTCTGCTTTGAAAGCCTTGTAGAATTCCGCTATAAAGCCACCTGGTCCTGCCCTTTTCTTGGATGGAAGGACTCTTATTGCTGTTTCTATTTCAATGTTCCTTATGGGCCTGTTAAAATGGTTTAACTCATCTTGGTTTATTTTCAGCATGTCAATATTTGCTAGGAAAAGGTCCATTTCTTTCAAGTTCTCAAACTTATTAGCATAAATTTTTGAGAAGTATTCGCTTACAATGTTCTGAATATTTTTGTTTCTGTGGTGATATTTCCATTTATTTATTTGGGTGTGTTCTCATCTTTTTCTGATAAGATTTGGTAAGGGTCTATCAACTTTGTTGATTTTTTCGAAGAACGAACTCTTTGTTTTGTTGATTCTTTCTATGTTGTTTTTGGATTCTAATTCATTTAATTCTGATTTAATTTTAATTATTTCTTTCCATCTACTGGACTGGGGTTTATCTTCTTGTTCTTTTGTAAGGAGGTTCAGATGTCTCATTAAGTTGTTTGTTTCAGATCTTTCCAATTTGTTAATGTAGGTACTAAGAGATATAAATTTTCCTCTGAGCACTGCCTTTACTGTGTTACAGAGGAGCTGGTAATTTGTGTGCGCATTTTTGTTGAATATCATGAACACTTGAATTTCCTTTCTAATCTCTTCCATGACCCACTCGTGATTCAGCAGTGTGTTGTTCAGCCTCCATGTGTTACAGGACTTTCTATGGTGGCTTTTGGTGTTGATTTTTAATTTTATTCCCTTGTTGTCTGAGAAAATGCAAGGTATACTTCAATGTATCTGAATTTGGACACGTTTGCTTTTTAGCCTAAAAATGTGATCTATTTTGGAAAATGTTCCATGTGCTGCTGAAATTAACGTGTACTCTGATGCTGCTGGGTGAAATATTCGGTAGATGTCTGTTAAATCTAGTTGATCTATGCAGTTGTTTAGGTCTGTGGTTTCCCTGTTGAGTTTTTGTAGAGTTTATCTATCTAGTGGCGAGAGTGGTATGTTAAAGTCCCCAACAATTAATGTCTTTAGATCTATGTGGGATTTGAGGGAAAGCAGTGTTTCTTGGTTAAATTTGGGTGCTTCATTGTTTGGTGAATACATATTTAGAATTGTAAAATCCTCCTGAAGGAGAGATCCCTTAATTAGCCTGTAGCGACCTTCTTTGTTTTTTCTCACTAATTTTAGTTTGAAGTCTATTTTATCTGATTTTAGGATTGCAACTCCTGCCTGTTTATGGGGGCCGTTTGCCTGTTAGATTTTGTTCCAGCCTTTCACACTGAAAATGTATTTCTTTTTATGGGCAAGATGTGACTCCTGAAGTCAGCAGATAGAAGGATCTTGCTTTTTAATCCAACTAGACAGTCAATGTCACTTAATTGGAGAGTTAAGTCTGTTAATGATGAGAGATAGGACTGAGAGCGTTATCCTGAGATTTTGTCCACCTTCTTGGGGGCTGCCGCAACTGGGTTCTTCATGTGGTTCTTGGATTCTCAGTTTGGGTGCAGTTTCTTGGCCTTTATTGTGGTCTTGTTGGTTTTCTATGTGTAGAACCTCTTCAAGAATCTTTTGGAGTTCCGGGAAGATGGCGGAGGAGAAGCTGGAATCTGAACAAGCTCTTGCATAGAAAGCAGTTTTAGAGTTCCAGTGAACAGTCCTAAGACAGAGAATCACACAAAGTGTGCCATCACAGGACAGAGAGTTAGTCAAGAGAGGGGAAGCCAAGGAGACACATCTGAGCACTTGCCAGCAGTTGCCGATGCGGCGGCAGGGTCGCAGCTGCGACCACCGCTGCGGGGTCATACCTGAGACACAGAGAGTCCGGGACGAAGGAGTAAGACGCAGTGGACGAGCGGATTCTACTCAACACCAGCAAGAATCGACAAGGAGCGGACATCTTCATCCTGCAGTTTGCAGACCAGAGACGACCCAGGATCCAAGACTCGACATGAGTAGAAGCCCGACTTCCTCACTCCTTCTCAGGGAGCAGAGGAGGGAAGGCTACCCCTCCCCCCCCAGCACCGGTGATCTCCATCTTGGATACCGACAAAACTCGGAGGAGCTGCTAGCTCCAGCTCAGGCCTTGGAATAAAACTAGTCATTTAGCAGATCACAAGAACTTAACGGCGAAGAGACCTGCCAGACTCAGCTCCATCCAGCGAAAAGTCACCCAGCTCAGGCGCCAGCCATTGGAGTGGCTCTCCTCACCAGGTAACCAGAGCCAGAGGCTGCCCCACCCTCTAGCAGCCACCACAATCAATTGAAAAACAGAAACACTGAGAATGGCTCCAGGCTGGGTGCTGTGCGTTTTTTCACAAAATAGCCCCAGGGAAAAGCTACTGTTTGTTGAAAGGACTCAACTCTACCCAGAACCTAGCCTCATCACGGCATCCCCCTCTTTTGTGATTCTCAAAGCAGATCACCCTCCCAGTAAACTAACCTGGGAGGGGGATCTCAAAATCTTGGGTAAAGCAGAGCATTTTTCTGCCTGTTCCAACAAACTGACTTAAGAAACCAATCAAGTCACAGGACCTCAAGCTGACCAGAGACTCCAACAAGAGGCTGGTTACAGACAAAAGGGAGATACAGGATTCTTCCCACCCCTCACCCCCCCAAAAAAAATCAAAGAACTTTTTTTTTCTTCTTCTTCTTTTCTTTTTTTTTTTGTTTTTTGTTACCTTATATATATAAAAAATTTTTTTTCCTTTTCTAAAACTTTTATTAATCTTTAATTTTTGCCTCTTCTGAAAAAATAATTGTTTTCCAGTAACTTTTTTTTTCTCCTCTTATAATTTTTACTTTAAGCATACGTGAATGTGCGTTTTCCTTTCTTTTCTTGTCTTTTTTCTCTTTTTCTTTCTTTCTTAATTATATTTTTGTTTTTTGTCTAGCTCTACTGAACTTCTGAACTTTTCTTCTCCCTTTCCTATCCTTTCCACCTTTTCCTCTCTTTTGTTCTTCTTTATGTGACTTACCTCTTGTCCTGCACATCCTCAGATAAACCCATAGTTAACTAGTAGACCCTATCCCCCATTGTGTACACACTTAATCCACAAATTTATTACTCAAATCAAAACCTTTGAGACTTAAATTCATTAATAGCAGTACTACCTCTTTATACCTATATAATATTTTAAGCATTTTTTTAAAGTTTTTCACATCTCCTCTATTTCCCTTCCTTTCTCTCAACATATTCACATTCCTCTCTAAATAGATGGTCTTTAAATCTCTATAATAACATTAATTTTTATGTTTCTATTTTTTTTTCTGGTCTCTTTTCATTCCCCTTTCCCTTTCTTCTTTTTTTCTCTCTCTCTACTTGCATCCTACCCAACCTATTTCCTGCATTGTGATTAGGACATAGTTAACTCTCCCTGTGCCTCCCCACACCAATCTATTCCTATTTTTTACCCACATCTCTCCCTAACCCTAATAATTTCTGGTTTTCCAAATTCTTCTCTGCGGTTTGAAGTCCTTTAACATATAGTTGTTTGATGTTGAATAGATGTATCTGTTGAACTAGATTGTATCTGTAGAATATTGACTGTACAAATGCAAACTTTGGTTGATGGTTGCCTTAAGATAGTGTTCTAGCACAAAACTGATGCTATCTTCATCTCAAATGGGCAGAGTAAGCCGGAAAAACACAAGAAAAATGGCAAATTCGGGTATCTCAATTCCCAATCTTGATAATCAGGGGATAGAACAGATAATGAATAATCCAGAGGAGTGTTCCCAAATAGCTCTACAAACACTACTGGCAAACGTGATAAATAAGAAGTTTGACAATGTACAAAGGACTCCGTATGAGCGTGATAGGGAGAGAGAGGAGGCATCCCAGAAGTTTATACAGGAATATCATAAGCGTGAGGAAGCGACTCAAAAACTGATACATGATTTGCGTGAATAACTTGAGAATACTCAAAGAGAAAGGGAGGAATGGCGTGAGCAGGCTGAGAACACTCAAAGAGAACTGCAGGAATCCCACGAATGGGAGGAAGCTAATCAAAGAGTAATACAGGAATTGAGAGACCAGGTAGAGAACACACAAAGATCACTAAAGGCATTCATGGAATCCATTAACAAATAGCTGAAGAAAGTCAGGGAGACCACAAAGGGAATGCTGAATGGAACCCAACAGAAGGAATGGGAGTCCAAAGAAACCATAACCAATCAACTAAGTGATTTGAGGACAAACACTGAACACCAAATTAAGGAAGTAAAGAAATTCATACAAGACCTAAAACAGAGCTTCAACAAAGAACTTGAAGCCATCAAAGATGACCAAGTAGAAGGAAAAGAGATAAAAAACAAAGTAGAGAGTCTTGACAGCAGGTTAGACCATGCAGAAGATCGAATCTCAGGGATTGAAGACAGCCTAGATATTATAGAGAAAGGACATACAACCATCCAAGACAAGTCCAAGAAATATGATAGATCTATCCAACACCTGGAAGACACCATCAGAAGGCCTAATCTAAGGATAATGGGTGTAGAGGAGCACCTACAAACAGAAGGTAATGGTCTAGGAAATTTGTTTAACAGGATCCTAGCAGAGAACTTCCCAAACATGCAAAAAGATAGGCCTATTCAGATACAGGAAGCCTTTAGAACCCCAAATAGACCAGACCAGAATAGGACATCCCACCGTCACATTATAATCCACACAGAATCAACTCAGAACAAGGAAAAGATCCTTAAAGCTGTCAAGGAGAAAAGGGTAATCACCTATAAAGGGAAACCAATTAGAATCACCTCAGATTTCTCAGCAGAGACAATCAAACAAGAAGAGCCTAGAATGATGTATGCCATGCCCTAAAAACAAACAACTATCAACCAAGAATACTGTACCCAGCTAAACTCTCCTTCATAACTGAAGGCCAAATAAAAACCTTCCATAGCAAAGAAAAATTGAAACAATACATCTCCACCAAACCAGCCCTACAAAAGATTCTTAAAGATGTCCTACACATAGAAAACCAACAAGACAGCAATAAAGGCCAAGAAACTGCACCCAAACTGAGAATCCAAGAACCATAGCAATAACCCAGTTTTCACAGCCCCCAAGAAGGTAGATAACATGGCAGGAACTCCCAAATGCCTCTTAGTCCTATCTCTTAATGTTAACGGACTGAACTCTCCAATTCAGGGACATAGATTGTCTAATTGGATTAAAAAAACAAGACCCTTCTATCTGCTGACTGCAGGAGTCACATCTTGCCCGTAAAAACAAACACATTTTCAATGTTAAAGGCTGGAACAAAATCTACCAAGCAAACGGACCCCATAAAAAGGAGGGAGTTGCAATCCTAATATCAGATAAAATAGACTTCAAATTAAAATTCGTGAGAAGAGATAAAGAAGGTCACTGCATACCAATTAAAGGATCTCTCCTTCAGGAGGATATTACAATTCTAAATATATATTTGCCAAAAAATGGAGCACCCAAATTTATCAAAGAAACACTACTTTCCCTCAAATCCCATATAGATCCAAAGACATTAATTGTTTTGGATTTTAACACACCAGTCTCCCCACTAGATAGATCAACTCGGCAAAAACTCAACAGAGAAACCGCAGATCTAAACAGCTGCATAGATCAACTAGACTTAACAGACATCTTCTGAGCATTTCACCCAGCAGCATAAGAATACACGTTTTTCTCAGCAGCACATGGAACGTTTTCTAAAATAGACCACATTTTAGGCCACAAAGCAAACTTGTCTAAATTCAGAAACATTGAAGTTATACCTTGCATTCTCTCTGACCACAAGAGAATAAAATTAGAACTCAACACCAAAAGCCACCAAAGAAAGTCCGGTATCACATGGAGGCTGAACAACACACTGCTGAATCATGAGTGGGTCATGGAAGAGATTAGAAAGGAAATTCAAATGTTCATGCTATTCAACAAAAATGAACACAGAAATTACCAGCTCCTCTGGGACACAGCAAAGGCAGTACTCAGAGGCAAGTTTATAGCTCTGAGCTCCTACATCCACAAATTGGAGAGATCTGAAACTAACAATTTAATGACACATCTAAACCTCCTTGAAAATGAGCAGCAAGATAAACCCCAATCCAGTAGACGGTAAGAAATAATCAAAATTAAATCAGAATTAAATGAATTAGAATCCAAAAAAACTATAGAAAGAATCAACAAAACAAAGAGTTGGTTCTTCGAAAAACTTAACAAAATTGACAGACCCTTAGCAAATCTTATCAGAAAAAGAAGAGAACACACCCAAATTAATAAACTCAGAGATGAGAATGGAAACATCACCACGGAAACAAGCAAGATTCAGAACATTATAAGGGAATACTTCTCAAAACTTTATGCTAATAAGTTTGAGAACTTGACAGAAATGGACCTCTTCCTAGCAAATATTGACATGCCAAAACTAAACCAAGATGAGTTAAACTATCTTAACAGGCCCATATCAAGCATTGAAATAGAAACAGCAATAAGAGACCTCCCAGCTAAGAAAAGTTCAGGACCAGATGGTTTTACAGCGGAATTTTACAAGGCCTTCAAAGCAGAGCTCACACCAATTCTCCTCCAACTCTTCAATGAAATTGAAAGAGAAAGCTTACTACCGAACACATTCTATGAAGCCATCATAACCCTCATCCCAAAACCAGGCAGGGACTCATCAAAGAAAGAGAACTATAGACCCATTTCTTTGATGAACATTGATGCAAAACTTCTCAACAAATTTTGGTAAACCGACTTCAACAATTCATCCAAAAAATCATACACCATGATCAAACAGGATTCATTTCAGGGATGCAAAGCTGGTTCAATATACGCAAATCAATTAATATTATTCATCACATCAACAGGAGCAAGAATAAGAACCACATGGTTATCTCAATAGACGCAGAAAAAGCATTCGACAAGATCCAACACCCCTTCCTGATGAAGGTTTTGGAAAAATTAGGAATCCATGGAACATTCCTCAATACAATAAAGGCTGTATATGACAAACCTACAGCCAGCATTATACTCAATGGTGAAAAACTAAAGCCATTTCCTCTTAACTCAGGAACAGGGCAAGGATGCCCACTCTCTCCACTTCTCTTCAATCTAGTATTAGAATGCCTAGCTACAGCAATAAGACAAGATGCAGACATAAAGAGGATCCAAATAGGGAAAGAAGAAATAAAACTCTCCCTCTTTGCAGATGACATGATCTTGTACTTAAAGAATCCCATAGACTCCACTCCCAAATTACTCAAGCTGATTCAAAACTTTGGCAAAGTAGCAGGTTATAAAATTAACCCCCCAAAATCAACGGCTTTTCTGTATGCCAACAATGAGAAAAGTGTGGCTGAAAGTAGGAAAGCAACTCCATTTGTAATAGCCCCACAAAATATAAAATACCTAGGAATTAACTTAACTAAAGAAGTGAAGGACCTCTATGATGAAAACTTTAAACTCTTGAAAAAGGAAATCAACACAGAACTTAAAAAATGGCACAACGTCCCATGCTCCTGGATTGGAAAGATTAACATCGTGAAAATGACAATACTTCCCAAGGCTATCTACAAATTCATCGCAATACCTATCAAAATTCCACCCTCATTCTTCAAGGAAATAGAAGAGGCAATCCAAAAATTCATATGGAATAATAAAAGACCCCGAATAGCAAAAACGCTCCTCAACGGAAAGAACACTGCCGGAGGAATATCAATACCAAATTTCAAACTCTACTATAAAGCCATAGTAATCAAAACAGCTTGGTCTTGGCATAAGAACAGACCTCAGGACCAATGGAATAGAATTGAAAACCCAGAAATGAACCTACAGACCTATAGCCATCTAATCTTTGATAAGGGAGCTAAAACAACAGAATGGAAGAAAGACAGCTTCTTCAGTAAATGGTGCTGGCAAAATTCTTTAACTACATGTAGAAAACTAAAGCTAGATCCTTATATATCACCCTGCACCAGAATCAAATCCAAATGGATCATAGACCTTGAAATCAAAGCAGACACTCTGAAAACATTACAGGATGGAATAGGAGAAACCCTAGGTCTCCTTGTTTCAGGCCGAAATTTTCTGAATAGAGAACCGGAAACACAACAAATCAAAGAAAGGTTGGACAAATGGGATTGCATAAGGTTGCAGAGCTTCTGCAGGGCAATTCACATAGCTAGCAAGATCAATAGAAAGCCCAAGGATTGGGACAAGATCTTTACTAGCCATACAATGGACACGGGTCTCATATCTAAAATACACTTGCAACTCAAAAAATTAAACCACCTAACAACAAATCCTCAAAGAAACAACTGCCCAATAAATAAGTGGGCAAAAGACTTAAAGAGAAGATTCTCTGAAGAAGAAAGAAGGATGGCCAATAGACACATGAAGAAGTGTTCAACATCCCTAGCCATAAAAGAAATGCAAATCAAAACAACATTGAGGTATCACCTCACTCCAGTTAGAACAGCAAAAATCAAGAACTCTAACAACAACAGATGCTGGAGGGGATGTGGACAGAAAGGAACCTTACTTCATTGTTGGTGTGAATGTAAACTTGTTCAACCACTTTGGAAAGCAGTATGGAGGTTCCTCAAAAGACTTCACATAAAACTCCCCTATGACCCAGCAATCCCACTTTTGGGCATTTACCCTAATGTTTACAAAAAAGACCACACTAAAGCTATCAGCACAACTATGTTTATTGCAGCATTATTTACCATAGCTAAGATATGGAACCAACCCAGATGCCCCTCAGTAGATGAATGGATCAAGAAAATGTGGTATATATACACAATGGAATTCTATGCCTCCATCAGAAAGAATGACATTTCACCATTTGTTAGGAAATGGAAAGGCTTGGAAAAAATTATATTAAGTAAAGTAAGCCAGGCCCAAAGAAACATAGGTCCCATGGTTTCCCTTATTTGCAATATCTAGTATAGGTATGAGTCAAGCGGAAAAGGTCAGATAATGTGATATTAGGAAAACGAACCCTTAAATATGTATTTTAATGTTTTCGTTTCTTTCATGCATGTGTTTCTAATGCATTTATAAGATTATTTCTTTGTTCCTTTGTATGTCCCTCCCCCACAGTGTAACCCCCGCTTTCACTATATTTGATGTCAGTATAACATGTGGAGGAGATGGGGACAAACAAGTCGTTTAAGGATTCAGGTGGACCTGTTGCAACAATGAGAAGTACAAAATGTCATGTCAAAAGAAGCTTTACAATGTCGGTGTGTGTGGGGGGAGGGGGGGTATGATTGGGTGGGGGGAGGGTGGAGGCTGGGAAGGGAGGTGTAGGGTAAACAAAGGAGGAGGCTGCAATGCTTGGTAAGAAATGTATGCATTATCCTGCCAATGTAATTGTAACCCCTCTGTATAGTATGTTCTCAAATAAAATAAAATAAAATTTAAAAAAACAAAAAGAATGTTTTGTAGGGCTGGTTTGGTAGAGACATATTGTTTCAATTTTTCTTTGCTATGGAATGCTTTTATTTGACCTTCTGTTATGAAGTACAGTTTAGCTAGGTACAGTATCCTTGGTTGATCGTTGTTTTTTTTTTTTTAAGGCATTGCATACATTATTCAAGGCTTTTCTTGCTTTGATTGTCTCTTTTGAGAAATCTTAGATGATTCTAATTGGTTTCCCTTTATAGGTGATTGATCTTTTCTCCTTGACTTAAGGATATTTTTCTTGATCTGAATTGATCCTGTGTGGATTTTAATGTGATGGTGGGATATCCTGTACTGGTCTGGTCTATTTTGAGTTCTAAAAGCTTCTTGTATCTGAATAGGCCTATCTTTTTGCATGTTTGGGAAGTTCTCTGCTAGACCCTGTTAAACAAATTTCCTAGACCATTAAATTCTGTCTCTAGGTGCTCCTCTACAACCATTATCCTCAGATTAGGCCCTCTGATGGTGTATTCCAAGTGTTGAATAGATGTATCATATTTCTTCGATTTGTCCTGGATGGTTGTATGTTCTTTCTCTATAGTATCTAGGCTGTCTTCAATCCCCGAGATTCGATCTTCTGCATGGTCTAACCTGCTGTCAAGACTTTCTACTTTGTTTTTTATTTCTTTTCCTTCTAGTTGGTTGGCTTTGATGGCTTCAAATTATTTGTTGGAGCTTTGTTTAGATCTTGTATGAACTTCTTTACTTCCTTAATTTGGTGTTCAGTGTTTATTCGCAAATCACTTTGTTGATTGGTTATGGTTTCCTTGGAATCCCATTCCTTTTGTTGGGTTCCAGTCAGCATTCTCTTTGTGGACCCCCCTGAGTTCTTTCAGCTCTATGTTTATAATTTCATGAATGCCTTTAGTGATCTTTGTGTATTCTCATCATGCTCAATCAATTCTGGTATTACAATTTGATTAGCTTCCTCACGTTCATGCAATTGCTGTAGTTCTCTTTGAGTTTTCTCAGCCTGCTCACACCATTCCTGACTTTCTCTTTGTCTATTCTTGGCAAACTCCTGCAATTCCTGTCTATCTCTTTGATTGATCTCAGCCGGCTCTCTCCATTCCTTCATTTCTCTGAGTGTTCTCAAGCCGCTCATGCAATTCCTGTATCAATCTTTCAGTGACTTCCTCACGTTCCTGTGTTAACCTATGGTTTGCCTCCTCTCTCTCCTTCTCATGCTTGCACAGAATCCTTTTCGGGTTTTCAATCTTTTCATTTACCAAGTTTACCAGTATTGTTTTTAGAGGTTTTGGGGAAATCTCCTCTGGATTACTCATTATCTGTTCTGTCCCCTCATTATCATGATTAGGAGTTGATATACCCGGACTTGCCATTTTTCTTGTGTTTTTTCGGCTTGTTCTGCCCATTTGGAATGAAAGTAACACCACTTTAGTGCTAGAACACTATCTTAAAGCAAGCATCAACCAAAGTCTGTAGTTGCACAGTGAAAAGTCTGCAGATACAATCTAGTTCAACAGATATATCTAGTCAATAACAAACAACTATTAATGTGCTATGAACCGCAAAGAAGAATTTGGCAAACCAGAAATTATTAGGTGTAGGAACAGATTTGGGTAAAATTGTAATAGACGGATGTGGATATTTAGAGGGAGAGTTAACTAAGTCCTAATCTCCAAGCAGGAAATAGGTTGTATAGAATGTTAGTAGAGAGAGAGAAAAAAAGAAGAAAGAGAAAGAAAAAATAGAGACAAGAATAAATAGAAAAACAAAATTTAAATAGTGTCACATTAAAAAGTATGCTAATTTAACAATGTAATATACAGAGAAGAACTGGGATAGCATAAGAGAAGGGGAGGGATAGAAAGGAGACATGAAAAACTAAAAACTGAAAATGCTTAGAATTTTATATACGTAAAAAGAGATAATACCGCTATTAAGAAATTTAAGTCTAAGATGTTTTGAATTAAGTAATAAATTTCTGGATAAAGTGTGTACAAAATGGGGGATAAGGTCTAATAATCGACTACGGGTATATCTGAGCATGATCAGAACAGCAATTAAGTTACGTAAAGAAGGAAAGAGAAGAAAAATTGAAAAGAATGAGAAAGAAAGAAAAAAAGGATCAAAAGATCAGTAGAGCTAAACAAAAAAGAAAAAGAAAAAAAGGAAAAAAATCACCCACAAATATATCCCTAATATAAAAGGTGTAGGAGGAAGAAAAAAATTTAATAGAAAACAATTGTTCTAAAGTTAAAAATTTTAAAAAGTTTAAAATTTTTTTATAAAAGATACAAAAAAAGAGTTCTTTTATTTTTATGGAGGGGATGGGAAGATCCTGTATCTCTCTTGTGTCCTTAACTAGTCTCTAGTCTCTGGTCTCCTTGTGGTGTTTGATTGTCTTGTGGCTTGGTTGGTTTCTTAACTCAGTTTGTTTGAGCAGGCAGAAAAATGCTCTGCTTTACCCAGGATTTTGTGATTCTCCTCCCAGGCTAGTTCAATGGGAAGGAGATATGCTTTGAGTTTCACAAAAGAGAGAGATGGCTGTTTCTTCTAGTTTGGAGATGCTGTGTTAAGGCTAGGTTCTGGGTAGAATTGAGGCCTTTCAGCAAACATTAGCTTTTCCCTGAGGGGCTAGCTTCTGAGACACTCACAAAGCCCAGCCTGTAGCCATTCTCAGGGTTTAGGTTTACTGAATTTCAAATGATTGTCATGGCTGGTGTAGGGAGGGGCAGCCTCTGGCTCTGTTTACCTAGTGAAGAAAGCCATTCCTGCTCTGCCTGGGCTGGGTGACATTTCCCTGGGTGGAGCTGAGCCTGGCAGGTCAGAATAGGTTCCTTTGATCTGCTAAATGCCTCTAGTTTTCTTCCAAGGCCTGAGTTGGAGCTAGCTACTCAGCCAGGCCTTTGTCAGTATCGAAGATGGAGATCTCCAGTAGTGCAGGGGGAGGATTGGCCTTCCCTCCTCTGCTCCCAGAGAAGGAGTGAGGATGTCAGTCTTCTGCTCACACTGGAGTCTTGGTTCCTGGGTCCTTTCTGGTCTGCGGTCTGCAAGATGAAATGTCTGCTCCTTGTCAGTTCTTACTGGTGTTGAGTAGAATCTGCTTGGAGCTGCGTCTGGTGCCTTTTTCACAGACTGTGTTGCAGGTATGGCAGTTACGGCCAGTGCCACCACCATCGCCGCAGCCGCGGCTGCTGGCAAGTGCTCAGATCTGTCTCCTTGTCTGAATTTTCCCTTTCTGGCCTAACTCTCTTTACTGTGATGTTACACTTGGTGTGATTCTCTGGCTTAGGACTTTTCACTGGAACACTAAAACTGCTTTCTATGCGAGAGCTTGTTTAGCCTCCAGCTTCTCCTCTGCCATCTTACCGGAACTTCCACTTATTCATAATTTATTTTATAATAATACAAATTCTCACAACTTACATTAACTTATTTACTCAGTCTTCTGTGATATTATCACATTTTCCTTTATTTGTCTCTTTAACAGAAAAACCAAAAGAACACTCTCAAATGTTGATTTCAAACTTTCCCTGGGGACTATGGTGCAAGGAAACAAGAAGTTAGTCTCTATCTTAAAAGAGCTTAATATAAATACCCAAATCAGTATTAACTACTTACTTTGTGGGGATAAAAATAATGTGTCATTATAGTTTAGGTGAAAAAGTTTATCCTGATGCTCTGTACTTTATTCTTACTCCCTGACTTTTTCCTAATACTCCCTGATTTTATCCTAATACTCTGACAGTCGGGGAATAACAAAAAGAAATTTTCACTAAAATGAGAAAATGGCTTAAAAGATGAGAGAGTTCAAGGATCAGAAAGACAGGACAGGTGTAGCAAAAGATCTGCTGAACAGATACTTTATTTTCAGTTGAACATATGAGTTACCATTTAACCAAGCAATTTCTGAAGACAATTCATCTTAATCACTGTTACTCAGCATTCTCACTCACCCCTCCTGACCTTTTCTTAGTTGTTCTTCCTTTTCATAGTTGTTTGAAATATACATGGAATTTTTTATTTTATTCTCCTTTCTACTCTTCATTTGTCTTCTGCTTTCTCCTTGGCCACAATCAAGTACTGTTTCTTGGTGTTTATTCTGTTGGGCTATCACTGCTTTTCTAAGTAATTTTGAGTCTTTGTGTATTCCTTTTAATCTGCCACTTGCCTATTACTCAGTGTTTACTTACAGTTGTCATTGTGTTATACACCACATTTTCTTGACTCAATTGTACATTGAAAACCACCTGGGCTGATTACATTCCATACTGGATATCCTTACTATATTTTTGCTATGCCTTAGGTTGAATAGCTTTTTTGGTTAAACTCACAGAATCCAGCCAGATGTCATATATCTACAATCAGCGTATGTTACTTTCAATGATTTGTTTGTTCTTCAGTTTTCTCCTCTGCAAAATGGGGTAATTGGACAAACCCATCTTTCCAATGCTGGTAAAATTAGAAATTAAACGTCAATTAATAAGAAAATAATTGAAAAAGTACCCCACACATGATAGTCAATGTTATGTGAATCCATACCATAATTTGCTTGTGTTTAAAATGAAGGTAAGAAGAAGATGACAATTCTGACCTCTTAAGATTAAGTGAAATATTGAAGTACCTAACACATAATAAATGTTCCCTTAGTACTTTCATAAAATGTACTTTTACAGTTTGAAATAACATGCATACACACACATACTTGATTAAGGATTACTATGGCAAACTCTCAGAAGGCAGTATTAGAAATCTTTGAAGTTGCTAGTAAAAGCATTGGTTCAAGTTTTTCAGGGCAATGTATTATTTATGCCTAAGGTCAAAAAGTTGTCAACTTGCAACAACTGACAGAAATTTACATGATATACTTGATGAAGCTTCTGAAGAGGCTAATTTATGTCATTTTAGAATTAAGCAAACGTCAATATCAATGTCAATAAAGCTTTGCAGCATTCATTTCTTTCACCCACCCGAATAATTTTAAAGTCTGTAAGCTTGTCAAGAAGCTATTGCTTTCCATTTCACTTCAGAACTGTCCATGATAATAAATGAGAAGTCCTACATTAAAGGGCAGTTATAATAACAGTAATAAAACATTCATACACTTGAAGATAATCTAGCTTTAAAAGTGAGTTTTGCCTGTAAACTTATTCTTTCTCATTAACATATTTTGAACAAAGCCATGCAAATATTTGAGTGTGGGAAGTTGTATTTTTCATAAATAATGATTTTTTTTGTTTTATATTTCACAGCAAAAAAATATTGAGTAGAAGATACAGAGATTTCTCCCTACATATCCATGGCCTCCCACATTATCAGTATCCTCTGAGTGGTACATTGTTCCAAATGACACCTCATTATCAACTGGTGTCCTCCACAGTTTCCATCAGGGTTCACTCTTGGTATAAATTTATTCACATTCATGGAATGAATATGACCATGAATCTACAAATGTAGCATCAATCTATTTCTCTTTATCCTGCCTCTCATTTCTCCAATGTGTCCCTTGGCCCTTAGGAACTACTGACCTTTCTACTCTCTCCATGGCTTTGCCTTTTTATGCCATGTAGTTAGAAACTAGTACATACATACATACTATTCCGATTGTTTTCTTTTAACTAGTGATTGCTTAACTTTTCTCCATGTCTATGGCTGGATACTCATTTACATTTTAGCACAAATTACTACATTGGATGGGCCACAGCTTATCGATTCAGTTAGGTATTGAAGGACATTTTGGTTCTTTCCAAGTTTAGACAACTATGGATAAACTTGTTGTGAATACTCACACTGTAATTTTGTTTTAAACTTGAGTTTTTAGCATTTTTGTGTAAACAGTAAGGAACATGATTTCTAACAAAACTAAATATTTTCACCATATAACCTTGCCATCATGTTCCTTACCCCCAGCATAACTGTATAATTGCATTCTCACTGGCAATGAGTGAGTTTCTGTTCACGGCCTTCAGCATTTGGTGGAGTAAATGCTTTGGAATTGGGCCATTCCAATAGGCTTATAGTACTACTTTATGGTTTAATGTGTTCCCTTGGAGCAGTATACAGGCATATTTTCCATCCTTGCATATTTTTATAATATACAGGTTGGAATTTTTCACGTTTTTTCTTGGGTTGTTTATTAATAGTGTGTTTATCAGGATATTCAGACTTTTCTTGTCCCTTAGATAGATTTTATATAATTGCTGTTAATTATTGAATTTCTTACCTTATAAATGTCCTGTGTTTGGAGAGAGTTTCATGGAAATCATTGCACCAATAGCTCAATCTGCAGTAATAACTTTAAATTTTGATACAGTTTACACTAGTAAACTTTTTTTTGTTTTTGTGTTTGCCCAACCTGGACCTTAAACTCATGGCCTGCTCATTGTCCTTGAGCCGTTCTGTGCTCAAGGTTAGCACTCTACCACTTGAGCCACAGCGCCACTTTCAGCTTTTTCTGTTTATGTGGTACTGAGGAATCGAACCCAGGGCTTCATGCATGCTAGGCAAGCACTCTACCACTGAGCCACATTTCCAGCCCACACACCAGTAAATTTTAAAATGTCCTGGTACACATCAGTTGAAAAGTGTAAGTTGATTGTTCTTAAATCAAAGCTAGTTCTATTAAAAATAGCATTTAAACAAAAGATCTGAGAATCATTTTTTCATGGCTTCACTGTTTGAAGCCATTCTGGTTAGGAATGTTTGTCAGAGTGTCATCTCCAATAAACAAAAACAGGCTGGATGTGGAGCTATGGCTCAAGTGGTAGAGGACTAGCCTTGAGAAAAACTCCGGGTCAGTGCCCAGGCCTTGAGTTAAGCCCCAGGACTAGCACACACAAAAAGAGGTTTTTAATAGGATGGGATTTGTGCATTTAAAACTATGACATAAAGTAATTCAAAGAAAAGGAAAATGAATGAAAGTATATGCTATGTAATAGACTTAATAAGAATTGCTTAAAATCTCCATACAATAAGAAATAATACATAGATTCATTTCAATCTCTTAAATTGCCAGTGGCACTATTCACAGAAAGAGTAAAAAAAAAAATAGAATACACAAATGGAACCACATAAGACCTTCTATAGCCGAAGAAATCATGATAAAGATGAGCTGGATTATCACCCTAGCTACTTCAGAGGCTGATATCTGAGGAACACGGTTCAAAGCCATCCTAGATAGGTAGTCCCCTTATACGATTCCCCTTAGAGAATGAAGTCCCTTAATACACTTAGTACACTCCTTCCCCTCTCCATGTTTTAGCATGCTTCCTTCCTAGGCAGGATGAGGCCCATTTAGTAAAGGCAGTAAATAATCCCCCTCCAACCTCCTTTACCTTTAGATGTCACTTCTCTGGGGCAACTACACCATATAAGGCAGCAAGAGCCCCTTTGAGTGACTTCAAGTCTGGTCAGTTGCAAGACCCCTTATCTATGATTTGGACAGCAGCCATAAATCCTAGTTCACCATAATGAAAGCCCTGGCCCACATATCCACACCTCCTATCCCCTTCTAGTCCTTGCTAAACCTCCCAGGTTATATAGGTTACATAAGACAATAGCTGGTGCTTCTTTTCACTTCTCCCTTGTGAGAAGGGGTCTTGTTGGCCCATTTCCTGGTAATAAACTTTTCTTTGTTCTGTGTAGCTGCATGTCTGCATGGTTTCCTGGCAAAATGTAATTTAATCTAACAATTCATTTATAGAATCATTTTGAAAAATGTATTTTTGCCTAGCACTCTGGAATGTCACAAGTATTATATTGGGATGACATGGTTAAAATCGAGTTTATGACCTTATTTGATTTCCCTTATTTGCAATAACTAGTATATGTCTAAGACAAGCAAAAATGGTCAGATAAGTTCATGTTAGGTGAGATGAACCTCAAGATAAGGATTCAAATGTTTTTCTTTCTTGTGATTTTTTCTAACATATTTATAAGATGATCTCTTTGTTGCTTAGTATTCTCCCTCCCCAAGGTATAACCCCTGTTTTCACTGTATTTGATGTTCGTATACTTTGTGGCCTGGAAGGGAAAAATAAAATTGTTTAAATACGGTTACAGGTGGACCCAGTGCAACAATGAGATCTACAAGACGTTATGTCAAAAAACGAACTTTACAAGTTAGGCGGGGTTTGGGGGAAGGGCAGGGTGCGGGAGGAGAGTGTACAGTGGGACAGGGGTGGAGATCAGAAGGAATGGGAAGGGGAAACAAAGGAGGAGGCAACAATGCTTGATAAGAAATGTACTCATTACCTTGCCATGTAATTGTAACCCTTCTGTACGTAATTATCACAATTTAAAAAAAAATCGAGTTTATGCTGGGCACAAGTGCCTCATGCCTATAATCCTAACGACCCAGGAGGCTGAGATCTGAGGGTTGTAGCTCAATGCCAGCTCAGACAGAAAAGTCCATGCTTATCTCTAATAAAATACTCAGAAAAAACCAGAAGTGGCACTCTGGTGCAAGTGGTAGAGTTTTAGCTTTTATCACAAAATGACTCAGGGACAGTGCCCATGCCTTCACTTCATGCCCCAGGATTGGAATAAAAAAATCTGGTTTATTATCTTCTCACAGATCCAAGGAAGTCTCCCTACTTTTGGAAAATTCTGACAATGCAAAGCACTTTATTTTAAATTTCAAAATCAACCCGAAGTTTTCCAGAGCTAGCTATCTTTAGGATTACACAAAACAATTAATTCTTGCTGGGTCATTATGGTAGGTCGAACAATGGTCTCCCAAGAAATAGTTACATTCTAATCCCTAGTACCTGTGGCTGTTGATGGTAAAGAAAGACAGAAGGATCTTGAGACTGGATAATTCAAATAGCTCTGTCAGAGATATAATCGGGACTGTCCTTAAACTAACCACAGAGAAATATAGTTTCATTATTTCCTTCATTTGTTGTAACTACAATGTACCTATAACTTTCTGGAAGGTAAGCAGTGTGTGAGAAAGGGGTTGCAAATGAATTAGTTGAAGTGTAATAGACTTTATGATTGAGAGCACAAATAGAATAATTCTTTTTAAAAAACTTTGTAAAGATTTTTAAGAACTCAAAGTCCAACCAAATAAATACCAGGAAATGGGTTCTTGTAAGAGGGGCGATTGGAGCCAAGTGGAGGGGTAGAAGAATGAAGAGGCAAGGGCTAGAATAGAGGCAAGTATTAATTGTATATACCACAGAATTGAGAACTCTAAGGGAAGGAGTGGGTGAAAGGTGTTGATGATGTTGAAGTGATGACACCGATTAAGATGCATTGTACAAATAAATTGCTGTGTTAAATGACAAACAATTTCATAAATAACCTAAAATTAAGATAAATGAGGGAATGGGTGTGTTGTGAGGGATAAGATATTATCTTGAAGTATTTTTACAAAAGAGTTTTCATTCACCAAAGCAGAGGTAGATTTCATTTGAGAGGGGGTGATGTAATGAAAGCAGGTGATGTGATGAAAGCAGAGTTAGGGTGATATGCTTTGGTGATGGAAGAAGATACCACAGAGAAAACAATACACTAATAGTCACTAGAAGCTGGAAAATAAATAATCTAACAATTTTCATTCAGCCTCCATACAGAATCTATTTCAAGTTTTCTAGTTATTTTGGCGATGGAATCTCATAGATGATTCTGCTCAAACTGGCTTCAAACTGCCATCCTCTAAATCCTGCATAGGTAGGATTACAGATATGTGCTACTGACACATGGTTTACCAGTGTTTTTGTTTTGTTTTGTTTTGTTTTCACATCAACTTGCTACCTGGCCTTTTATTTAGGGACTCCTTCACCTTTGATCATTTTCCATCATTTTTGTTTTATGTCACTGGTACAAGACCATATGTCTCAATTTTAGAGCTCATCAACTAAAAGTTACTACTTTTCTAAGAAATTCCATAAGCTTTATTATACTGCTTTCTGTTGAAGGGCTTTATATAATCCTTGCCCAATACTATTTTTGATATCCATGTAATAGCTTATTAAAGGCAAAAGAAAAATCCTGGACAGTACTCAAAAAAACAGGGCATTTAACTTTGAAATAAATTATCTATTATTTGGTCTCAGGGTATATTGCATGGGCTATAAGAAATCTCTAGGTAGGAAGTTAAAAAGAGAAATTAAGAGTGTTTTTGAGCAGCAATATTGTTTTGTTTACTTATTCTTTCCATATAGTCAGTTTCCTACTCTACAGCTTACCTAAGTATTGTCAATTTCCAGTGTCCATTTTTTACTATTCTGTAGTTTCCCAAGTTCCCCAGTAATTGACTATATTGGCTATTTCATTTTAGCACTCTTAAATTCAGTTTATTTCTTTATTTTGGGATTTGCCTTTTAGACGTTGCATTATATTCACAAACTGCATTGTTGAAAGGGCAATTCCTTTGTACAACTAAAAGATTAAAATAAAATTTAAAATAAAATCACAAAGTTCTGTGAGTTTCTAAGTTGTTGAACACTTGATTGGCAGAAAAGTGAGTTATGTCTTTTATAATCCTTAATGTAGGAGTAAACTTTTTCTGAGGATTGTGAACCATTCTAGCAAATGATCTAACAAAGAAGGGGTAATGATTGACATCTGACGGGGGGGGCAATCTTGTAAGGTTCTGCCCTTAAGTGGATGAACCTGATGATTTACCAATGCGTACCTGAGAACTGAATTATCTATTTTTGAGAAAAATTCCCATAGATGTCCAAAAGAGTTAAGTTTGAGAATAAAGTTTATTTTCCCCTGTAGTTGGGCACAAAAATGTAATGGCGAACAGTATTTAAGAAGTTTAGGAAGGGGCTGGGAAGGTGGCTCAGTGGTAGAGCGTTTGCCGTGCATGCATGAGGCCCTGGGTTTGATTCCTCAGCACCACATAAGCAAAAAGAAAAAAGCCGGAAGTGGCCCTGTGGCTCAAGTGGTAGAGCACTAGCCTTGAGCTGAAGAGCTGAGGGAAAAAAGAACCTGAGGAGGTACAAATGTGAAGCACAATGACCAGTAAATAGTTAACTCCAAACTGAACTTTAGTGTTGATTCCTAACAAAATTCACTTTCTTTTTAGTTGGCTTTTTTTTTCTAAAATTTAGTAGCAGTTTCTGTATATAGTGAAGTTTGTTGACCATATATAAGGTAAAATTCCCCATGTTCCTTCTCTTCTTCAAGGACCTGACCTGGAAACTGTCAAGAAGAGGAGACCATCTGTCCCAACTTAAGGGCTCCTCTTCCATGGAAGTTTCCCCAAATCTGTACACTGTTATTTGATTGGGGATAGGGTAATAACGTTACTCTTTGGAGGCCATATGAATCATGATATCTCCCATCCAGGTTTTTCAGCTAAATTTATTTTTGCAGCAAGAAATTAGCTTGACAAATGCTTGATTATTAAGGGTGACATTGTTTCTCAGATCCAAGTTGGAGAGTGGATATCATTGTTAAAGACATAGACAATCTGATTCTCAGTATAGCCCTTTAGGGGATCTCTTGAAGTTTGGTTCACCATTCTTTTTGATGACATCTGAAAACAGCTACCAAATTTGATGACAGGTCAGATTTACAGCTAATAACACTGAACATTTTGCAACTCCACAAGTTAAAAGTGACAATTTCTGAAAGGGTATTATGGTCTGGGTGGCACGGATTATGATGACGAGTCACTCTATTATGTCAAAATTATCATGGATGACAAATAACTAAGAAGTGTAAGTATTTGTTGAGGCTAGAGTCATTTGTTGTTGACATTGTTGAAGTTATAATTCTCAGGGATCACATTCATGACAAACATTGAAATATCAGAAAAAGGACACAAATGATGATCTTTTTTACTTCCTTCTTTAAGCCCAGCCTCCTCCTAGTGAAGACATCAGAGAACTCCACAAATAATTCAAGGTCACCCCTTTGATGTTGGTGGAAGATGAGGAGGGGTTTTACGTTGATGACAAGCTTCTCTGTGTTAGATATGATTGTGCCACTCATGGGCTCACAGTGGAACATATACACTATTCAGTTGTTCAAAAAGATCACATTAATGACTATGGTACGCACTTTGTCAGAGCTAAGGTATCTCTGTTTACCAGGTACCCAATAATAGCCATATACATTTGCTTTGACATTTACTGTTATGTCTTGAAGACTTAATGGAAATTTATGCAGAGGAGTAGAGAACCTACCAATTCTGTAATTCCATTAGGAATTAATTTCTTTGCACAAAATGGGTCCTTTTTTCCTCAGAAATCCTGTTAGCCTGTATCTTTTCATTTGATGAAATAAATCAAATGTCATCACTCTCCAGAATTGTGACACTGAGGAAATGACTAAATCTCCCTTATTTCTAAAGTGACTCAGATCTGTTCCAAGTTCATATAAATTTCTTCTTACCAACAACTTTTTGAATAAGATACTTCTGCTTTGTTGACCAAGTTAAGCACCTTTGGATACAAAGAACTTAATGGAGAGTACATACAAGGGTCAGCACCACTCTTGAGAGGACAAAGGAATCTGGCAATGAAGGAGCAAGCATCACAGCTCAACATTGAAGGAATCATTTCCCCATAAATTTCTTTTGGTACATCATACAACATGAGGGAGGGAATTGTAGTTTTAGACTACCTTATCATAAAAATGATAATCTCCCCTTTATTAAAGTAAGGGAAGAATCAGGCTTGAATTTTTACTGGGAAAACTCATTTAGCTAGTTATATATTTTAAAAGATGCTCTGTTTTGTATATGAAATTTTAACTTATTCGAATCCCCTGAATTACAAATAAGTGTTCAAAGTAAAGACCTAGTCATGCAGTCTCCTCTACGAACCTCTCTAAAATCACAGGATCTTACTTTTTTTATGTCTCTAAAAATTTCTTTGGTGTCAATAAGCTCTTCTGCTGAAATTCAGGTGACACCTGTTTTTACTGAATTCAGGCCACTGTTTCTGCAGATGTCTTCATTGGGTTGTCAACATGCATTTCAACCATCCAACCTGTGTAAAATAAACTCAACTGAAATATACATGTTAATAATTGAGACAAGTTTATTAATGAAAAACATAAGTTTAAATGATTTTGTAGTAAGAAGTTCTGCTCATCCCGTCTTAACTTTAACCTATTTAAATTCAGATGATTTATTATCTAATATCTGTAGGGGCAATGGCTAGAGTTAAATGAAAATATAGTCAGTTGATTGAATTAAGGTTGATTAAATGCCAATTATTTACCAGTCACTATGTTTAACATTGAAAAAGTAAGGTAAATTAAATATATTAATAGCTTTAATTTATGTTAGCTTTTAACTCATGACATTAGTTTTACAATATACCTCTAAATTTTATAAATCAAGCAAGGTTTCGAGAGTTAGGTAATATATCCAATGGCATAAAATAGTCAGGCCTCGAGTTTAAATATGCCGAAGATTAATCTTTATGTTCTTCATGCTACCTAATTTTACCCCTCAGAATCTCGAAATCTAAGCCCTTACAACTTCAGCAAATATATTCACTTATTATTTGCAGTATTCTAAGTTGGTATTTTTTTATAACATAGCCATGTCTCAAAACTGAATGAAAGGTAAATAGTTTGGAGTATTCACACTTCTTTTAATCCTAGATATTAAAAATTGCAAAAGAAGTTGGTTTTAAAGAATTTTAGATGGTTTGGAAGGTTCTCAAGGCAGGTAAATGGAGATACACAAAAAAAAGATGAGAAGAGAAAAATTAAGAAATGATAGACTCTTGATTAGAGAAGGGTATATATGGCTAGCAGCGGGAGAAGAAAAGAAAGGTTGACTAGACCTTTAAATGAAGTTGACTCACAAGAGATCTTAAATAGGAGGACTATGTGAAGAACTGTGCTTTAAGATCCACCTGAAAATAATTTACAGGTTGAATCAAGAGGTAGAGGAATAGAAGAGTGAGGAAACTATGTCTGAGGACATGTAAATAACTTCATGGTGGTGAAGGCATGGACTGAGTGGCAGTTATGGAGCCAAAAACACTTCCAACTACTCACTAACTGTCCTGAGATTATAGATCTGCAGAGCTGCCAGGCACTGGCCTACACTCTAGAAAAAAGATGACAACACAGAGTTGGGGAGATGAGCATAAGACATGCCCCAATGTAGGAACACCAAAGGAAATAATCTAATGCATTAGGGCAAGTGAGATACCAATAGTAGTACCTCAAGGAACTACCAGGAAGGACAGAGGAAAACCATCAGAATCAGATAAGACCCTATAAGCTAATATAGGTATACTTCAGGAAAAACAGGGATTATTCTGTTTTTCTGAAGATCTTGATGAAACTGAGACTATAGAAAAAATATTTCACACCTTTGAAATACTACTTCTACAAGATGAGGTGAGGTAGATCAGGGAAAGTGAAGCATGGGAAACAGCAACATGGAATTGAGAGACACTGTATTAGTAATTCTATTAAAAGCACAGAAGCATTATCTTTAAGGTCTATATTCCATCAAAAGCTTCATTATTAGTTAAAAGAAAAAGAATAAAGTAAAAGAATAGATCTCTTCCTCTGACTTAGACTGCTTGTCCAAAATAAAGTGTGATCTGAAAACTGAACACGATATCTTAAAGAGACTCATCCTGGAAAAACAAACAGTTGGGAAAAATAACTTTTCTTGATAAAATGTGTTTAAAATTTTTGTTTATCTCACGAATGGACAACTGTCTTGAGTATGTTGCAAAATCCATCCTTTCTTTTAAGGACTTACCAGACACCAATGACCAAAATTTAACAAATAGGTCAGTCTAGAATTCTCTGAGCCTAATTGATGAAAGTGTACCTGATGTGTTTATCTTTGTTCTCACACTTTGTACATTTAATCACTCTTAATAAATATGAGTTAATCCCTCAACCTCCCTTTGAGCACAGGTATATTGAATGCTTTAACAACATGAGGAATTTATGGTTAGATATGCCCATACCCATTTCTGGGTTGTGCACTATCTTTTTGCCTTTCCTTCACTCTGCTTTACTAATAAACTTTCTTGACCTTTACTTTGTATCCTCAAATTCTTTTCTGAGTCAACTTCAGGAACTCAGTATGCAAGGGCCAGGCAGATGACTTCTCCCTTTTGGAGACCTCCTTGCTGGGGCATCAGCGATCAGCAATCCTGTACCAGTGGTATTATCTTCAGTGTGGTCTTGCTGTCGGTTGCCTGCTGGAACATTACTGTGTAAGTTGAAAATGGCTGTCTAAGCAGGTTTTGGTGGCTCAGATTTGTATTCCCAGCTACTCAGGAGGCTGAGATCTAAGGATTGCAGTTTGTAACCAGCCTGAAGAAGCAAACTCTGTGAGATTCTTATCTCCAATTAACCACCAAAACCCCCAGAATCCCCAGTGCTCAAGTGTTAGAATGCTAACCTTGAGTAAATAAATTCAGGGACAGAGTCCAAGCCCTGAGTTCAATCCCTAGAACGGGCACAGAAAAGGCTTCTTGTTTTGACATGTAATTTCTAAATTCTAATTTACAGTCCTGTATATTTTCTATTTTCCCAATTTGACTGTGCGTTTATGAAACATAGCTATACATGTGGTAGATTCCTTCATGTGACTGATTACCCTTGGCACAAACTGTACAGTTGCATGAGCTTCTTAAATAAAAATAGAATAATGATCTTTCCATCTGGCAAAGTCGCATAATTAAAGTCATCAGCAGTGCATAGAATTAGCACTTCATGTTTTTTTTCACAGGTTTGGACAGCATGCATCATCTGTTTGACAGATGGAATTGCTTTTTTAAAAAATATTGTTCAATTTTGTTCTAATTTCTATAGCTACACAATCCCTTTCGAGGGCCTCATGGAAGATAAAGTGTCATGGGCCCCGGATAATTGTCTTTAGGAATAATCTGTTAGCTTGCTTCATTATTTATCACCAGAAACTCTTAACTATGTGCCATTAAAGGCCAATCTGTCCAATATGACATAGGAGAGAACTTTACAGAGCACAGAAGGATACTTTGTATTCTCTAGCTGGAAATAGAAAAAAATGACATCTTTGCTTGGTGGAAACATTTTCTTAGAACCTCTATGTACTTAGTTCTAGGTGTTTGTATAAGAGTTACAGATGGTTTGTGCTTGCATCTGCACATTCTAGCTTTAGTTATCCCTTCAATAGTAATTACTAGAGTTGTTGACATGTCACAGACTCTGTTCTCTCATGTTAAACCTGAATAAACTTGAGAGCTAAAGTCACATGCTTAGTAACAGAACAACCTATATAAAGTAGATACATGTAGCTTAGTAGTAGGCAGAATGATTTATTTTGGTTTCAGATATGTAAGAATGTCCATAAGGAAGATAAAGCAGAAAAATAATCTCTTATTCAATTATAGGTAGAAGTATAGACAATATTCAAATCAGAGGGACAGGTTTTAAAACTATCTGCTATTAGGCATTTGTCCAAGTAATGGTATGATAATATGGCCATTGTATTTTGTGGGTTGTGGGGCCTGAACTCTGGGCCCGGGCTTGGTCCCTCAGCTCTTCAGCTCAAGGTTAGCGTTCTAGCAGCCCTATGAGTTCTATTAGTCCTGCAAGTCTTAAAACTGTACTTCCTTAATGATGGGATAGGAATTTCAGCCTTACTGGACTTAGTATTGTTTTCTACGTCTTTTTCTATCACCTGGCCAAAATTATGATACATAGTTACGGAATTAAAACTTAAGAAAGTCATTTAGGGCTCTGGGAATGGGGCTTCATGGTACAGTGATTGCCTAGCATGCATAAACCCTGGGTTCAATTCCTCGGTACCCAAGAGAAACACTGGAAGTGGTGCTGTGCCTCAAGTGGTAGAGTGCTAGAATGGAGCAAAAAAAAAAAAAAAAAGCTCAGAAATAATTCCCTAGACCTGATTTTATTCCCCAGGACTGCCAAAACAAAAAACAAACAAACAAAAAACAAAAAAATTATTTACTTAGTAAATGCAAAATAAAGAACCCATACTTGGAATATATACATGTTCCTTCCATATTGACACCTGGCAATAGTCCCTAATTCATGTACCTATATTAAGATACTGTGTTGAAAAAAAAGTTTGTTCATTATGTCACAACAATTAATGCCAGGAATGTGCTTAGATGTCAGGTGAAGTTTAATTCTGGAAATTCAAACATTCCAGGCTTTTAATTGGTCATTGCTAATCACAATTAGAAGGGTAGTCTAAGTGAGATTTGGAAACCTTTTTGGTCATTCATGGCAACGAAAAATCAGAGGCTCCTCTGGGACCCTCCTTAAAGGAGTACTGGTCTGAGAAGAGGCTGTTTTTGCTGATCATATTCACTGGATCCTGCTTTTGTGGAATCCTTATTGCTATGGAAAACTCAGGACTAGACTACAGGAATTGATAACTGACTCCTGCAACAACAGAATCATCTCAGTAGTGAAATATCCATCCATAAGACACTTTAAAACATCCATATCTTTGTTTCTATGCAGTAGAACACTTTTAAAACAAGGTTATTTCCTTTTGTTCTATGCTGGCCTTCAAATGGCACATAGTTTCCTCTTGTAATACTTTCAACTAGAAGATTAGAGACAAGTTTCATATGAGTAAAGAACACACTCGCAAAAGTAAGGGACAGAGTTTCCTTCAAGCTTCGGATTTTTTCTTGTACAGTAAAAAGGAAAGCATAAGTTAATTTGAACTTTGTCATTCCTCTATGTTCAATTCCTCTCCGAGGATCAGTTTCCACATACAGTAACAGTTACCTCCAATAACAATCTATGGTGCTGCTTGAGGTATAGTGAATGTTTTCTTTCTTCATTGAAATAGCACAAGAACACCTTTGGACATGAGGTAACACGTGTTTCAGAGACAACTTAGTAAAGAGAGAATATGAAATTTAAATTGCTTATAAATACATTATCCATGAGTACATTGAGTTTAAACTACATAAGTTCTCTGTAAAACAAGGTAAATTTTAATGGGAAGAAGGTTCTCAGATCATTTTTTGGGTATATGTGCTGCGCATTATTTCCCAAGTGTACATGAGTTAACAGTAAGAGAAACAATAGCAATAATTGGAGAAACAGAAGTTCTGTCTTTAAATATAAGACAATATAGAAGACTATACAAATAAGACAACATTGAAACAATGAAGCCAAGTCCAGTATGTAGATTTATGGGAGTAATATAGGGATAGCATTACTCTTAAGTGGAACATGAAGTATGAGGCCAGTCCCTTTCTAAATCACGCTTGCTAATCATGCAAATTTGTGAAAAGTACAAAGGAGGAATAAATAATTCTGGTTCCAATGCAAGTCAGATATAAGAGCATGAACTTAACTGGAAAAAAGTCTATCTTGAGAGAGCAGGGATTATACTAGCAATGAACTGGTGGCTAAGATCACATTTCTTTTTCTTTTCTTTACATATCTATCTGTCTATCTATCTATCTATCAAGTTGTTGGGGGTGGTATTGGCACTTGAACTCTGGGCCTGCACACTGTCCCTCTGCTACTCAGCTCAAGGCTAGCTAGTGCTCTACCACTTGAACCATAGGGGCACTTCAGTTTCTGGTAGTTAATTGGAGAAAAGAATCTCCGGGACCTTCCTAGCTGGGCTGGCTTTGAACCCCAATCCTCAGAACTCACTGTCACCCATGCTTAAGATCACATTTCTAACAGTACACACTCAGGATATGTAATGTCTATGTTCATCTATCTTTATATGAATTCTTGAGTTAAAAATCTGGGCTACAGCTTAGACTTTATACTCACAAAAATGTTTGTAGTTTAAAAATTGATAGTACTGGAAAAATAAAACCTAAGAATATAAAGGAGTCTGGGAAGTTCAGTTTGCATCCAGCCTGGGCAGAACAGTCTTTGAGACACTACCTATAATTCATCAGACAATAGTTGAATTGGATGAATGGCTCAAGTAATGGAATACAAGTCATGAGCAAGATTGCTGAATAAGAGCTTGAGACTTTTGCATATATACGTACAAACATACACATACACACAGAGACACTTATATGTGCACACACAAACACACAAATGAAACAACTCTCATAATATGTAGAAAAGTTAGTAAACAATAGAAAATATGTTCTGAGAAAAACTAGAATCAAGTGATAATTTTTAATATTAGAAAATATTCAAGTGAACTTTCTTCAAAAAAGTTTGAGACTATTACATAGGTAGGGACTAGAGATATTAAGAGAATCAAGTAATCATTATTAAAGGGATAAGATCCATGGAGGAATGAATCAGAGACCTTTGCAGGTGCATCTGAAAATGTTCATATCCTGTCAAATGTTAGAACATCTTTGAAAATTGTACATAAACAGTGTGAGCAGTCAGTCTAGTGGATAAAAAAATAGGATAAGTTCAGAATTGCTAGTCTGTATCTAGATTAAATAAACCAAGAAACTATCGCAGGGTAATTTGATACAAGCCTGGAATTCTAGCACTCAGACTAAGACATAATTTTAGAGATTGGAATTACATAGTGATACCTTCCCTGGACCAGGTAGTATAATTTTGTCTCAATAAAACAAACCAAACTACAAGAAAGGAATTCACAGTTGGAAGGTTGGGCTAATTTTGTCATTATGTTTTGAAAAGTCAATTTTCCTATTGAAATGCAACGCATATTTAAATCTCAGTTGTGTTTAAATGCTCTCTTCAATACAAAACATTCCTAGATGCAAAATGGCTCAAGATTCCCATTCAAAAATTTGAAAAAAGTAAGTAAGCATCATTCTGTTGGACTCCAAAGAACTGATGAAGGATTACAAAAGCTTAAGCCTGGAGAAATATCAAAGTTCGTCTAATGTAGGACTTTGTAGACCTTGCTAAATTAGTATTTAGATATGAAATAAATATTTTGGTTTTGTTTGTAATTTCATATTCTATAGGATAAAACAAAATTATTTTTAAGTAGAAGGTTTAATTGACAAATTCATAAATAATTCTGGCATTCTATTTTCCTAGAATACTATTTCAAGAGAGATATTATTAGAATTTAGTTAATAGATAACTCCTACAGTTCATGTATAGCATGATAATGTGAATAATCTAGAGAGAGTTGCCAACAAATGGATGATATTAATTTATAAATTTAGAAAAAGAGCAATTTTTAAGAGTTTGGTATTAGATGCTATGAAGAGAATAATTGTATGACATCTTTCTTCTACCTCTGTGTAACACAGGAAGAAATTTCCTTAACTATTTGCCTCTTTATGCAAGAAGAAAAATGCTAGGTTTAGGGTTTGTTTTTATTTTATTGGTTTGACCTAGGGCTTGAACTCTGGGCCTAGACACTGTCTCTGAGCCTGTTTATGCTCAAGGCACATGCCCCATCACTTCAACCTCAGTGCCACTTGTGACTGGCTTTTCCTAAGAAGTTTATTAATGATAAGAATCTAAGTATCCCTCCTGCCTGCATGGGCTTTGAACCCTAATCTTCTGATCTTAGCATCCTGAACATCTATAATAGTTAAAAAAGTATTGTTTACTCTTGAAGAATTAGTTATTTCAGATGCTTCATAGTTTTATCCTCTACCCGAATGTTGCTATTTTTCTGTTGACTTCTCAATCTGTAATACCCCATTGGGAACTTTATCTATTGCAGAATTTCATAACATGCAAGTAGGTACTGTTTTGAATCTCTCAGGTATGAAATGTTCAGAATTTGAAAATGAGTAGTTATTAGTCATAGGAATTTTAAAGAACACATATATTCTGTCCTCCTTACAACTTACTTACTTTGAAAAGTTATGCGTTTCCATAAAATTAAACTGTTTTTGGTTTTAGTATGAGAAAGTACCAAATTTATTTTTTTGGAAAATATTGGCAGGTATATTGTGAAAATATTGTCTAGTTGAATGACATTCAAGTTGATGACCCTCTGATAAAGAAGGGGTAATTAAATCAAATTAGATGCCAAATAGAATTAATTTTAAAACAGTTTCTACCTAAAGAATAATATTTACCTTACCATTATAGTAAAATTATATTTTATGCAGCTTATTTTTTAAATTTTATTAACAAATTGATGTACAGTGGGGTTACGGTAATTGTAAGGTAGTGTATACATAACTTTTCAAACTTGTTACCCCCTTCCTCATTTTTCTCACAGTTTTCCTTCATGCTAATACCTCACAAGCTGTAATGTCTATTTCCAACATATTGTCTTGTGAGTATTGCTATTGCATTGGTTTGTCCTTTGTCCTTTGTCTCACCATTTTGTCGTTCCTCTTCTCTTGCCAAATTAAGATGAATGCATATAAAATACACAGGGTAACAAAATCAAATACAGCAGGGGTAAACCATAGGGAAAAACCCAAAAGAAAATAGAAATCACAAAGTACATTAAAAACAAAAACCACAAATAAAAATCTCTTTTTCCATATCTTGGAGCTCATTCTGCTCAACATCAGCTTATATGGTCATATATACACATAAAAAGCCACTGGAAAATAAGAGTTGCATGGAAAGTATTTCAAGAAAACAACCTGTTAACTGTTTTTGATGGTAAAGGTGGAATTAGGATTGGTGAATTCGCAGTTCTGATAAAGGCATTTCAAAAGAGTTTTAAAATTATGACAGGTAAAGTTGAATTGTTCAAACTTTTTAATAACTTATCCCATGAAGACAATTTTAGATTGCCTGGGAAAATAGGCTTTTATGCACAGAAATCCATGGAGACTTAGTGGAGAGGGAGCAATGTGGGTGAAGATGGCTCTTTTTCACACTAAACAAACAAACCTCAGAAGCCTTGCTGTAAATCTTGTAGGTTCCTTTGAGAATTGTCCTTACCCAGGAAATGTACTCTCATTGTGTGAAACAAGGTTGTAGTGGAATTTAAATTCAAAGTTCTTTAAAAAATAAGACATCAAAATTTGTGAATTGACCTTTAATTACCAAACAGTAATTTCCTGAAAAAGATAATTTGGGTCAAAATATTTAGGAAGAAAGTGCCCTTCACAATGAATGAAGGTTTGGGATTACACTTATGTTTGTAATACTTTCCACAATGTCTTTGCACATGAAGCATTGAAATACAGAAAAAAAAAACAAACATCTGATTGGATACTTCATACCAATGATTTCACATTTCTAAGTGGCTCACAGAATATAAGATCCTTATTAACATGAAATAGTGAAGATTTCTCTAATGGGCTGAGGGTCTGAAGATTGTGATTCAAAGCCAGCTGGAACAGGAATGTCTATGAGACTCTTATCTCCAATTAACCACCAGAAAACCAGAAGTGACACAGTTGCTCAATGGGTAGAAGACTCACTTTGAGCTGAAGAGCTGAGGGACAGTGCCCAGGCCACATTTCAAGCTTCATGAATGACCAAAAAAAACGGTGTGGGGGACAATTATTGTATTTGCTCAATTATATCCTCCAATCCACAAAAATTATATGTCTCCATTTATTTAGATGTTTGCTTTTTATTCAGCATTGTATAATTGTCAGTGATAGTGGGTGAACAACACTGAAATACATTTTGACAATGTGTGAAGACAGCACAAAGAAATTCACAGAAAACAGTTGAAAACTAAGGGGCAATGGGAATGGAGAAAGACAGAAACAGGTTAATCAGGCCCTTGATCAATATGTGAGTGTGTTAAGTATTTCAGTAAGATATCTTCTTACAAATAATACACACCAACTAATAAATATCTTCCAAAGGCATTGGTATTCATGTATGACAGAAAGGATAAATACGAATTCTGTGGTGAAATGAAAGAAAGATAGATGAGAAAACATACTTATAGTAATTGTGTAAATAAGAAATTTGGTCAACATTCTGAGGGCTCATGGCTCATTGGACTAAAAGGCTGTTGGTATCTAAGATAATACTAGAATATTAGACATGAGCCTATCTTTAAGACTGTTTAAAGCTATTGCTTTTCTAGTCAGTATTCTTTTTGTTGTTGTTAGTGGTGGTGGTGGTCGTCGTGGGCCTTGATCTCTGGGTCTGGGCGCTGTCCGTTAGTTCTGCAGCTCAAGGCTAGACCTCTACCATTTGAGCCATAGAGTCACTTCCATTTTCTGGTGGTTTATTGGAGGTAAGAGTCCCATGGACTTTTTCTGCCCAGGCTTGCTTTGAACAGCGATCCTCAGATCTCAGCTTCCTGAGTAACTAGGATTATAGGTGTAAGCCAGCAGCACCGGGCTTAGATCAGTATTCTTATTTCAAGGAAAAAATACAAGTGTTTGGAACCAAGCTGTAGAAGACTGCTTTTTGGCTTTAGAAGAGAGATGGCAGGTATCTTAGGAGTAGATAGATTTAGAAAAAAATGAACATATTAGTGCATATGGAAAGCTATAAAACATTTTAGCAAAGTTCCAAAAATGGTAAGGACATGAACTGAAATAACTTCCTTGACAATAAAGGACATGTTTGGGAGTTCTGTCTCTATTGTTACTGTTGTAAATGTGCAATGCAATTTTATTCATTTTTGTTGTTGTTGTTTCCTTTGTATCTTTCTCCTATGGCATATCCCTTCTTATCACTACTCAGTTTTGATGCCCTGCATCTTGTAATTACATGTCTAATCTAGGGAGGGGAACGGGAATTACAAAACGCTGAAACATGGACACAAGATAACCCATTGCACTAAAGATACCCACAAGACAGTATAATGCAAAGGAACTTTACCACTTCATGCTGCAAAGGGTGGGTAAATAAGAATGTGGGATCTGGGGGAGGGAAGCGATAGTGGGACAACAACAAGGAAGGGAAAGGGTAACAATGATCAACAAGTAATGTACTCATTGCCTTACTCATGTAACTGTAACCCCTCTGTACAACATCTTAACCATAAAATTAAATAAAGTAAAATCAATAAAGGACATGTTTGGCAAATAAAATAAAATGATAACTTACTGACAAATGAAAGTAATAATATACATGATGTGTCTATAGACATGTATATACACATCTGTATATTCATATATATACAGGTATTTGTATATATTTACATATAAATATGAATATATGCATATGTACACAGTGTGTATACATATACATTTATTTAAAGAGACAAATAAGTAATATATTAAGAGCATATTAATGACAATGGAAAACTTTAACCATCCTGTATAAGTTATCAAAAAATCAAAATACATATCTCTATAATAATATACCAACAACCAAAGAACATATGGAAAATTCATAAGAAAAGTTAATACATAGACATTGCATACATATAAAGATTAGTAGAAATAGAAACAACAATAAGATAGCACTGCACAACCACTATGTAGAAATTGGAATCCTTATACATTGGTGCTTGGCACTTAAAGTGATATAGTCAGTTTGTGAAACATACTGACGATCTTTTAGATATTACACAGAGTTGCCTCTATGATTCACCATTTTGAATCATAATTTTATATACAAAATAGATTTCAACATACGTCCAATGAGACACATGTACAAGAATATACGTAGCAAAACCTTTTATAATAACATACAATAAAATATTGAAATTCCCATTGAGGACATTACACCCGTATACACATGCATACAAAACAATATGCTCTATCCATTAGAAAATTTAAATGGACTTACTTTGGAAACACTAATTTTACATGGGGGAAATTAATAAAATAGACTACATTTTCTATTTATGTGAGTTCTTTTAATTGCCACATCTGTAGAGGTAGTATATGAAATAATAGCTGCTCAGGGGGAGGGTGGGTTGAAATGATGACAAGAAGTGAGTACTAATAAATATTGGAGCATTTTGAGAGGGTAGTGATGATAAAATGTTCTAAAAGTGAAGGTGATATTCAGAGTCCAACTCTTTAACATTCCAAGTATTATTGTACTTTATTGAAGAATTACAGATTGCATTTGCATTAACCTTAGGAAAAATTTTAGAATAGTAGTGGGTGAATCTTCGTGAAAATTTAGAATTTAAAATTACAGAATTCTTAAAGGCAAACATTTATTATGTTGATGAATAAGACTATCAATAAAATCTGATATGATATATCCTCTGAGTGACATATGACATTGTGGGTCAGTGAATATTCTACAAAATTATGTAAATTGAAGGATGAGATAGGATTGAGAGGGATGAGGGATGATGATCATCAAGATGCATTGTATTGGGCTGGGAATGTGGCTTAGTGTAGACTTAGTTGTGTGAAGCCCTGGGTTTAATTCCTAAGTTCTACATAAACAAAAAAAAAGCTGGAATTTGCACTGTGACACAAGTCGTAGAGTTCTAGCTTGAGGAAAAGAAGCTCAAGTACATTGCCAAGCTCTGAGTTCAAGCCCCAAGCTGGCCAAAAAAATAGATGCATTGTATTAAGATATACACTACCAGCTCATGCCTGTACACCTAGATACTCAGGAGGCTGAGGACTGAGGTTTGAAACCTGCCCAGGTAGGAAAGCCTGTGAGATTCTTATCTCCAATTAGATCTCAGAAAAATCTGAAGGTATTGCAGTGCCTCAAGTGATAGAGTTCAAATCTTCATCCATACGAGATCAGGGACAGCGCCCACACCCACAGTTCAAACCTCAGGCGAGAAAGAAGAAAAAAAATCTCAATAAATAGTATTCGTAAACTGCTTTGCCAAACAGCAACACCCATACAACTACCTAAAGTTAATTAAAATATGATTAGAATAAAATGAAAGTCATTTTGTGGACCAAACATAGATAGAATACAAAAGTTTCTTACATGGGCAAAGTAAATTTTATATCACACAGTTTGAGTTGAAATTTATTCTTCAGTCTTCTTAAATCATTTATGCAATTGACAATACTGCCAGTCATAGGTCAATTTCCGTGAGGAACAGATTGAATTCTGCTTTCTCTTCATAGCAATCCATAAAGGAGAATTTTTGTGCTCTTTTTGACGTATATCTGATATTTTAAAGTAGATTTGTCATAATATAGTATTAATTTAATCAATCATTTCATTAGGGCGATGTTGGTCAGTTTTTTCCAGTAAATCTTATCCTTTATAATAAATGAGAGCATGCTGTGTCACTCTCCTATTAAAATGACAAAATACTTTATAAGATGAGCTTGAAAGGAGGAAACATTAATCTTAGCTTCTAGTTTTATACATTTCAGTTTATGTTTCTTATCCTCATTACTTTGGGTTGGTGGTAGCACAGTGTCCCATGTCAGGAACATGTGATAGATTATGTGTATTCATGGGATCCAGGAAGTAAAGAAGAGGAGGAATAGGAGTGGGAGAGGGAGAAAGAGGAGGAGGGGGAGAGAGAGAGGGAGAGGGAGAAGAAGAAGGAGAAGGAGAAGGAGACAGAGAAGAAAAAGAAGGAAGAGGAGGAAATGACTTTGATCTTAACGTCCTCTTTGATCACAAGTTCTCAGTGACCAAATCTCTACAAATGTACCCACTTGAAAAGGTTCACCACCACTTTATGGCAACATAGTGAATATTAATTATTAATCCCAATCCTTTATGATTTCAGATTCAATTTCTAGAGTGGTGGGTAGATATTTCTATACAATTGTGATGACAGTCACATAATTTACACGACATAGGTTTGTCCTGAAGTTATTATTTTCTATGAAATAATATCCAAATGATACACTACACTAAGAGTTAAAGGAAAATTTGCAAGGTGTATGGGACGATGTAATTCCCTCCAGATACACATGTTGAAATTCTCTTTCCCTGTCTGGTCACATTTGACTCAACCTTTCAGAGATGACCCTGCAATAATGATCCTGATAAAAGAAGCCTAATATAACTACTCTGCCAGGTGAATGTCCAGCAAATAGATTATAATGAACTAGAAAATGGACCCCTATAAGACAAGAAATTGCTTTGAATAATCATTTTTATAATCAATGTTCAAGTGTGGGTATTATACTCCTGATGTTTTTAAGCAATTTACTTTGGAGTATTCTCTTATAACAGCCCAAAGGCTGACAAAAAGCAAAGGAGTTTTAATTTAAATTTTAAATTTTCTGAAATAAATATTCATAGTATTTTATTATTTGAATTTTATTCTCCAAACCTTCAGGTTAAAAATATTTTTAAATGTGAATTGAATTGAGGTTCAATTCTCTATTCAAATGTCATAATTAATTTTTTGAATATTTTTTATTATCTTTTATGTAGTTGTACAAAGGAGTTGTCATTAACTGAAACAGTTTATGGATACCATGCATCTTGATCAATGTCACCGGTTCCAACATTCTCATCCACCCTTCACAATCAACCCCACTCATTACATATCTCAATATTATATTATGTACAGAATTACATGTCATTTAACAAAGCAGTTTATGTGTACAATGAACCTGGAATTCTGTTACCATTTCAACATGCTCATACCCATTAAACACTACCCCTTGCTTTGTGTATTTTAATTCTGGGAAGTATGCAATGGATTCTTGCCTGTATTCTATCCTTTTCCCCCTCAATTTCCTACCCCTCTCACATTGCCCCCCACTGTACTCTTTTCTAGTACACATTTACTGGTATTTATTTTTTTGGACTTTGACTTAATATTTTAAGAGAATTATAGTATTTTCACTCTCCATGGACTCTGACACTTCAGATAATTCATTTGTACCTCCTTGCATACCATGCGGTGTGTTTACTTTTACAATTATAGGCACCTTCTATCTACCACAAATGAGGAAACTCATGCAACCTAAGTTTCTCTGGGTCCAGTTAATTTCACTTGACATGATTATTTCTAAGTCTTTCATTTTCCTTTAGAATAGTGCAATATTATTCTTTCTGATAGATGAATAGAATTTGATTATGTATGTATACATATATATTCATACATACATGCATAATTGTAAATAGGGATCAATAAAATTATACATATAATTCATATACACACACAATTCTTGATCCCTTTTTACAATGGGAAGCATCTGGGCTAATTCCATGTGTTGGCTTCAGAAAATATTGCAACAATGAACATGATTGTGCTGGCAGCTTCAGTGTGGCCTTGTTGTTGCTCTATTGGATGAACACCCGTAAGTGGAATTGCTGGATCATAGGGAGCTCTCTATTCAGTTTTGTGAGCAACCTCAATAGTGTTTTCCAAAGAGCTTGAAGAAGATCGCATTTACAGCAACGGTGTAATACAGTTTCCTTTTCGACACATTCCTATCAGTATCTGTGATTGTTTTTTCAAAAGATATTGTAACAGGGTTTAGATGAATCTCAGTGTTGTTTGTATTTGCCTTTCTTTTATGAAGAGAGATATGTCTACTTGTCATTTTATTTCTTCTAAGAAGTTCTCTTTAAGTCTTTATCCCATATATTAATTAGGTTGTTGTTTATTTGAGGGTTTATTTTTGTTGAGTTTAATTTTTGATCTCTTAATATGGGTTAGTTATAAAAATCCTTGTCTGATGCTTAGCTAGTAAAAATTTTCATCCATTCTGTTCTCTTTCTATATATCTTGCTAACATTTTCCTTTGCCATGAATAAATTCTTCAGTTTCATACAATTCTATGGATCCAGAAAGAATGATATTACACCATTATTCATAAGGAAATGGAAAAACTTGGGATAAACTTACATTAAGAGATATGGAGGGAAGTTCCAACATTTATGGAATTCAGTGGAAGAGAACACATAAAATACTACCTTCTCTGGGAAACAAGAGCACAGGCAATACTCGGAGGAAAATTTATATCTTTGAGTATGTACATCAACAAATTAGAACAATCTTAAATCAGCAGTAATGATGCACCACTATGTCCTTGAAAAACAGGAACAAGCCAAACCAAAAACCGGTAGACAGAAATAATACAAATTAGATTAATGAAATAAATGAATCAGCATCTCAAAATCATACACACAATCATAATTGACTTTTATCTACTAGTAGCTCACAAATTTGCCCAATGAATATTAATGTAGCTATTTCCAGAGATAGACTCACCCAGCTCAAACCAGTGAATGAAAGAAACTTCTAGGATTCTAGGAAACAGTGTTTTGCTTTTTTAAAATAAATTTACTCTGCTGTTATTATTAAGGTGATTTATACAGGGATTACAGTTATATGAATCAGGCAATGAGGACATTTCTTTTTATGAAATGTCTTCAGTTCCTTCACTTTTTCCCAGTCCCCCCCTCCTGCCTCCACCCATGAGTTAAATAGTTCACTTTCATCAACGTTCAATGAACTCCACTGCTTCATTTTTTCACCCTTTTCTCTAAAGCTCTGTGCCCACCCCCCACCTTCCTGAAGATATAAATGGATGTAACATGCATAAGGTCAGGAAGACAGACCCATCACAGACTATAAACAAGAATAACAAACACAAAACAAAAAGAAGGAATCTTCTGCTTCCATATCTCAGTTTGTTACAGTATATACATATAATTGTATTTAATCATAAAGTCAATTCTGGGAATAAGGTGTGATAACTTTTAATTTTGTATATATAATTGTATTTAATCATAAAGTCAATTCTGGGAATAAGGAGTGATAACTTTTAATTTTGTATATATAATTGTATTTAATCATAAAGTCAATTCTGGGAATAAGGTGTGATAACTTTTAATTTTGTTTTGTATTTAATAATGCATTTGATTTTAACATTAAAGGTGTAAGTAACACAATTCAAGTCCTAGTGAAATTTGAAGGTTCAGATTTAAAGTTAAATTTTCAAAATGTCTAATAGCTCCATTTTGGCAACAAAAATGAAAAACAGGCATGTTTTATCCTCAAGAATGTCATTATTTCATATGACAAGGACCTGTTGCAACAATGAGAAGTACAAAATGTCATGTCAAAACCAGCTTTACAATGTCGGTGGGGGGGAGGGGGGTATGATTGGGTGGGGGGGAGGGGGGAGGCTGGGAAGGGAGGTGAAGGGTAAACAAAGGAGGAGGCTGCAATGCTTGGTAAGAAATGTATGCATTATCCTGCCCATGTAATTGTAACCCCTCTGTACAGTATGTTCTCAAATAAAATAAAATAAAATTTTTTAAAAAAATAAAATTAATATAATATTAATTCAGTGGAAATAAGAAATCAAATACTTATACAATGCATCAATTCCATAGATTGTGAGATCTATTGATAAAATTAATAAAACTTGTTTTAAGTAGATTACTTAAGACATGAAGCAAGTGATAATTTTCTTTTCTAGGTGAAGTTGATGTGGAAATCAAAGCCCAAATATTCCAGAGTTCTGTGTGCTTGATAGGGTCATTTAACGTGTATGCTTGGCTCATCTCAATGTTATTTGAAGATAACTAAAAACAGGACTAGAATAAAAAAGACTCAAATGTTTAGTTTTATTTTGTGACTAGATATGTCTTTTTTAATATCTCTTTATTTTATTGGAAAAATCTGGTAAATTTTTTTAAGTAACATCAACAATAATAAGAAATCAACAATCCCTAGCTCCTTAAAAGACAATCAATAAGAAAAAAAGGAAACAACAAAGAAAGAAATTGAGTCTCATTTTGCACGTGGTCTTTATATATTGTGGTGCTTTGTAATTGTGGATTATGTGACTATCCCATGAATCTAAGCGCAAATCACCAGGGCTACTGGCAGAAAATTACAAAATTTAGAGCAGCTACCACAGCTATGCAGTTGTATGTGGGTTTCAATACAATAGCAGCAGGGCATAAACTGTACAAAGGAAATAATTCTAGTGATTTGCAAGCAAGAATGTGATGAAAAGCATACTTTTATCTTCTTAAATGAAATCAGAAGACCACACTTTGAAAGCTTACTAGATGATCAGCCCTTTAAGTAATAGTGCCATTTTTAAGGCACTAGATAATTCAAGTCCTTCATCTCCCCTCAAACATTACTGCCATTCACAAATTATTGAAAAGGTGAATTTCCAGTGTGTTTTGATATTTCAAAAGGCTTAGGAGTAACATAAACAATATTTTAAGTTGTTGAGAAAATTTAATTTATAATAAGCAAACAAATTAGAGTCAACTCTTTAGCATAACCTTTAGGAAAAATGAATTTAGGAATATGGTATGTCCTTTGTAATTTAATATTAGACATTAGGGCAAAATGCTGGAAACAGACTCTGCAAGAAGGAAACAGAAAGGGCTAGGAAGCTGGCTCAGTGGTAGAGCGCTTGCCTTGCATGCATAAGGCCCTGGGTTTGATTCCTCAGCACCACATATGAAAAAAGAAAAAAGCCAGAAGTGGCTTGTGCCTCAAGTGGTAGAGCGCTAGCCTTGAGCTGAAGAGCTGAGGGACAGAGGTCAGGTCCCACAACCGGACCCCCAAAAACAAGAAAATAAAAGAAGGAAACAGAAGTCTTTGATAAGATATATTAAAGATTACCTAGGGACAAGTAATTTCACCTACATTTTCTAATATATGATAACATACTTTTGTCTGCTAATCAGACAGACTCAAAAAGACTTTTAATTATGATATGAAAAATGGATCATCATGAATGAATGAAATCAGGGAGTAGATGGCTCAGGAGCTTGATGGTTCTGTTAAATATTCTCATCATTTTAAATGATCTGGTGTTTTTATATGTGCAGAATTATGAATGTATTTTATGTCTGTGTAAGAAAGTTTGATTAATAGATCATTGTGTGATACACAATGTCAGGAACCTAACCTGAGTCACAGTGGTAAATATGTGTGTGTATCTGTATGTGTGTGTGTGTGTGTGTGTGTGTGCAAGTCTGTATATAGAAGGAAGTATCTTATTTTTGTCAGGGTATATACTTAATTTTATTAGGTATACTACATTAAGGACAGCAGATAAAGGTAATTAACCTTTAGTGCCATATGTTCCTATGATTTCATGAACAAACTAAGAGTTATGTTTGGGGTGTGAGTTTTGTGGAAAATCAGCTGAAAGTATAAACATTTGGAATCTTGAGAAAGATATCAATGGCAATCATTTCAGTGTAGATCAATTTTAGACAACACTTGAAAGGATACATAATCTTATATGAAAACAGTTTTTATTGATTTTCCATAGCTACACTATTCTATAAATTTGTAGGAAAACAAGTTAATTTATGGAAACATAATATTAATGTAATTATTTATTGCATACAGTTTTACGTTAGTTTCATCAAGTCGAAATACCTTTTATTTCTACTATACAGGAAGGAAAACCCTAAATATTGGAGTTTGTGCCATATTTCACATTGGGAAACTTTGTATCAATAAGTTTATTTCTTTTGCTTCTGCTTTCCTATTCATATTTCTGTTTCTCATAGTTTTCTGTTAAGGACTTTTTCTTTCTCCCAAATTGGGGCTTGAACAAAACTCATGCTCTCAGTTTGTTTGCTAACAATAGTCAGTCTACCTTTTGAAACATGCCTCCAGCCCAGAAATTTTTATAGTTAATTGGAGACAGAACCTCATGAACTTTCCTACCACTCGGAAAAACATTATTCCCAAAGTCTCATCCTTCTTAATCACTAGGATTATAAAGATGAGTCATAGACCCCAGGAGTCAATGACTTTTCATGTCTTATAGATTCCACATGTTTGCTAGTAATTGTAATAATAAACTACCACAGATTAAGTCGCGTTAACACTGTAAATATATTGCCTCTGAAGTGGTGGATCTAGCACTCCAAGATCAGGTTTGGCTTCTTCTGAGTCCTCCTTCCTTGGCATATTCAAGACCTTCTGATTCTTTTGGAGGATACTTCAACTTAAATGCTACCTTTGAGATTCTGTTTCCCAATGCAGTCATTTTCTAAGGCAATGGGTTATCGATTTTTTTTTGGGGGGTCTATTCGTGGGGCCTGAACTCTAGGCCTGGGCACTGTCCCTCAGATCTTCAGGTCAAGGCTAGCACTCTACCACTTAAGCCACAGCGCCACTTCCGGCTTTTTTTTTTCTTTTTGCTTATGTGGTGCTGAGGAATCGAACCCAGGGCCTCGAGCATGCAAGGCAAGCGCTCTACCACTGAGCCACCTTCCCAGCCCGTGGGTTATCGATCTTTAGTATGATTTCAGTGGACAGTATCCAACACATAACATTTTACTTAATGGATAGAAGAAAATCTCTAATAAGAAATTATTTGGTTTGTGCAAGGAAGTTATGGTTATTCTTTAAAAAATTAGTAAAGGAAATAAAATTTTTATTAAAACTTGCTAAACCAGTATGAACTGTTGACATTAGACATGCCAAATTCTTACTCTGGCACACACTTAAATTCCTAGTAGTGCTGGAGGATTGAACTCCAAACCCAATTTGTAAGTTAAACAGCATCTCTACTATAGCCATACCTGCAGATTGTAATTGGATTTTTATTTTGAGGTAGTATTACTGTGCCTGGGTCTGCTTGGACTGTGGTCCTTCTAACCCAACCCCAACACATTGCACGCAGCAAATGGTTAGAGTTTCTGAAACCTCTTTTTTTGTCTGGGCTTTCCTGGAACTGGAATTCTTTAATCTCTGTTTTCCAAGTAGATAATATTAAAGGTTTGAGCCACCTTATACAGTAAAAGTATACAATCTCAAAATATCTTGATATTGCCTATATTTGTGCTTAACATATATAGCTAACTTTAATTTTCTCCCTCTTTTGTTTAGTACTCTGATTTGAAAACATTGGCTTTCTTGATATACATGGCTTTGTTTGGATGGAATCCTATAACAAAAAAATTTCCCAAATGTTTATGTCAAAAGGCTTCAGGTTGGAAAAAAACCCATTGATCCTTAAGTTATAATTGCATCATATTTATAGGGTTAGTCAATGCTTTCTGAAGTATGAAAAGAGAAGGAAGGAAGAAATGTGAAAGATGTCAGGTCTTTGTAGAAATTCTGTACATGTCACTTCATGTTATCTTCCTTCCTTAAATCTTTAATTATTAAAACCTCCTGGGTGGATATTGGTTGGACTGATTGGTAACCATCTCCGGGAAATGAAGCTGATTTTAGGAGGCTGATGGTGTGGTAAATAAAGAATGATGAGAATGAGCACAGATATTGTCACAGAATGAGCCGACCAGATTCAACCGCTGAACAGCAAAATAAAGCAAAGTTTCAAGTCTCATGATTCACATTGGATCATTTATAGATAGATACATATACATATACATGTACATATACATTTACATATACATATACATAGATACATGAAATAGTAAATCTGCAGTAGAATATGGAGAAAGTTGGCTTGAAAAGTATTAAACTATATCAAACGGGTTGAAGGAAACGTAGAGTAAAATATAAATAGTTTAGGATAGATTTTGCAGAGTTTTTGTAAAGGATGAAAATACTTCCTTCATTATATACTTTACAAATATCCTTAGTATGTTTTAAATTTTTTTATATTGTAGTAGTAGCATCTATACAATGCTGAGAATAGGAATTACACAGAATATGCAACATGGCTAGGCACTGGTGGTTCAAGGGTGTAATCATTTGGGTAAATGCCCAAAAGTTGGATTGCTGAGTCATAGGGGAACTCTATGTGGAGTCTTTTGAGGAACCTCCATACTACTTTCTCAAGTGGTTGAACAGTTTACACTTCTACCATCAATGCAATAAGGTTCTCTTCTGTCCACATCCCCTCCAGAATCTGTTGTTATTAGAGTTCTTGATTATAGCCATTATAACTGGCATGAGGTGGTATCTCAAAGTTGTTTTGATTTGCATTTCTTTTAAGGCTAGTGAGGTTGAGCATTTCTTCATGTATCTATTGGCCATCCTACTTTCCTCTTCAGAGAGATTCTCTTTAAGTTTTTAGTCCACTTACCTATTGAGCAGTTGTTTCTTTGAGGATTTGTTGTTGAGGGATTTAATTTTTTGAATTCCAGGTATATTTTAGATATGAGACCCTTGTCCGTTTTGGCTAGTGAAAGTTATGTCGAAAAATGGTCTTTCCAACTTTGGCGGGTGGTGGGGGGAGGAGAGGGGAAGGGATGTTAAGGGGAAACAAAGAAGGATGTAACAATGCATGTACCTCCCCCCCCAGTATAACCCCTCCTTTCACTGTATTTGATGTTGGCATAATTTGTGGAGGGGAAGGACAAAAATAAATTGTTTAAATAGGGATACAGGTGGACCCATTGCAACAATGAGATATACAAGAAGTTAGGTCGAAAATGAACTTTACAAGTTTGGCTGAGGCGGGGAATGAGAGGGAAGGGAGAGATAGAGGGGATGGGAGATGGGGAGGGATGGGAAGAGGAATCAAAGGAGGAGGCAACTATGCTTAATGTGAAATATAATCATTACCTTGTCCATGTAATTGTACCCTCTCCAAATGGTATTTTCACAATAAAAAAATTATCTGAAAAAAATGGTATCAGTTGATAGTGCATATGATTTTATTGTTCATTACAAAGATAATGTAGTAAAAATTTTCATAGCAATTACATTGCACTAGGTTGTGGGCAGATTCTAATGTAAATAATATATTGTGTTCATGTAGACAGTTTGAGTATCTAAAGTTTTTATATGCCTGTGGCCCTTAAACCACTGATATTGAGTGACAAATGCAATTTCCTATCAGTAAAGAAGTTTTCCTTGTATCTTTTCAATATGTATTTTTATTGTAAAGATCCTGTGCAGAGGGGTAACAGTTACATAAGTAAGGTAATGAGTACATTTCTTATTCACCATTGTTACCATCTCCTTTGTTTTCCACTACCATCTCTTCCATTCATACCTCCCCAATTCTTCCCTTCATCCACCCCCTTTAATAGAGTGTCTTGTACATCTCATTGTTACAATGGGTCAACCTGTATTCTTTCCTTGTATCTTAAATGCAGAAATGCTGGCTTGTTTCATGCTGATTCTACTTGTGTAGACACACCTAAAGTCACTTGCCAAGTCCAAGAGTACATAAATAAAACGCAAAACATTTATTTTAATTTCTTTTTTTTATTGTGAGAATACCGTACAGAGGACTTACAATTACATGATAACGAGTATATTAATTATCAAGCATTGTTGCCTCCTCTTTGTTTCCCCTTTCCATCCCTTCCTATACTCTCCCCCTCTCCCCACCTGATCCTCCCCCCAGCCCTCACCAAAATTGTAAAGTTTGTTTTTCAACATAAAAACTTGAACATCTCATTGTTGCAATGGGTCCACCTGTATCACTATTTAAACAATTTGTTTTTTCCCTTCCCCTCCACAAATTATACCAACATCAAGTACAGTGAAAGCATGGGTTATACCGTGGTGGAGGGACATACAAAGCAACAAAGAAATCATCTTAAAAATATGTTAGAAACAATTGCATGAAAGAAAAAAAACAAAAAAATTTGAATCTTTATCTTGGGGTTCATTCCCATAACATCAACTTATCTGAACTTTTCTGCTTTACTCAGACATATACTAGTTATTGCAAATAAGGGAAAACATGGGACCTATGTTTCTTTCGGCCTGGCTTACTTGACTTAATATAATTTTTTTCCAAGTCTTTCCATTTCCTAACAAATGGGGCAATGTCATTCTTTCTGATGGAGGCATAGAATTCCATTGTATATATATACACTACATTTTCTTGATCTATTCATCTAGTGAGGGGCATCTGGGTTGGTTCCCTATCTTAGCTATCTTAAATAATGCTTCAATAAACATAGTCGTGCTGGTAGCTTTAGTATGGTCTTGTTTGTGATCATTTGGGTAAATTCCCAAAAGTGGGATAGCTGGGTCATAGGGTAGCTCTATGTGGAGATTTTTGAGGAACCTCCATATGGCTTTCCAGTATTTGAACAAGTTTACACTCCCACCAGCAATGCAGTATGTTTCCCACATCATTTTTTTGAGTTGATATAATAGTGTTCTACACATTTATAGACAGGTTACAAATTATTCTCAAATTTTAATATATTAAAAATACTTTCTTATTTTCTTGGCCAGGAAATCAGCAAGACCTCAATCAGCATTTCTCACATAAGACTTTTCACATGGGTTGGTTAAATGTTGACCTAAGCTCCAAACTTCTGAGGACTCACTCATCTGCTTAGGAATTGATGCTGGCTGTTGGATGCCATTTAAGTCCATAGAACTTTATTCTTTTCCAGGGTATTCTCCATCTACTTTGGTTGCTGAGAAGGTCTACAAGAGCAACCATTCTGTTGGGAGCAGGGAGACACCATATGATTTTTACTTACTGAGATTTCTGAGTGACTTGCTGTCACTTGTATTGCATTTTACAAGTTGAATCTAGCAAAACCTACCAGCTTTAAGAGATAAGAGGAGTGGTAAAAGAACTTTTGGAGACAAACGTATCTTCAACATTATTTTGTTCCAAGCATTCCCTCTAAGGCATATTCAACAAGTAGTGAAACTAGTGTTGGCTGTATCTATGTCTTTCTCCTTGTGTGCATGTGTACATGTATATATGTATGTGTGTATTTGTGTGTATAATAACATGCATTGTACATGTATAAGAGCATATACAGACATATATGCATATATAAATAAATATACATATATAAATATATTTGTATATATATATATATATATATATCAGTTGTTCAGTGATTTAATTTATACATCCCAGCACATTTCATTCTCACAAAGTGTACATGATAAACTGCTCTGAGGATCTGTGCTCTATGACGGGCATCCTTTGTGCTCACTTCCCCCCATCCTTGTGAACAACTTCGGCCTACTTTTCATAGGATAGCTTTGTTTTCATTACATGTAGTTACTTACTGATAATAAAAAAGTTTCGTTTGTAAAAGAAAAAGTACTTATAGGTCAGAGGTTAAAAGTATCCTATCCGTCCCAATGATTCCTATGAGATAAAATTTATAATAGTATAAAAGTGAAAAGGAATTCCTAGATCTGGTTTTTTACCATTTAGAATAGAAAAGAATAATATCATTTCACTGTTATAATTCTTAAGAAATGTAAGGGTAACTGATGGTCCCTCTCATGTTCCCACAAAACCAGTGGATTCTGTAGGATTATAGTAGACCAGCAGAAATTCTAAGTAGCAGACATGGAGCATGAAAGAGAAAGAGAGGAAATGAGAGAGAGTTAAAGAGAGAGAAATATCATAATGCTGAAAGTGCATAACAGCTAAACAAGAGCTGTATGAGAATAATCATTTTGCGATCTTCAGACTCTTCATGTACATTTAAAGGTATTTGATGTATGATAAACCATCAACATGAAATATAAAGTCATTTTGACAAAAAATAAAAATGATTCAGAAGAAATTATAAATGCAAAAACAATCTTCACAGAAGCAAACTCTCAGAGATATTTCATGACTTTGAAAAGGATAAAGTGGCTGAAGTGAGTATAAATTTAGAAGTACGACAATTCACAAAAACATCAAAAGATATTCATATATTTCATTATACAACCCAAAGCAGAAAGCAAATGTTGTTTTGATGATTTTTTTTAAACACAGTTATCTCAGGTGCAGGGAAGATGGCTCAGTTGTAGAGTGTTTGCCTTGCATGCATGAGGCCGTGGGTTTGAGTCCTCAGCAGCACCACATAAGCACAAAAAGATGGAGTGGTGCTTTGTCTCAAGTGGTAATGCTAGCTTTAAGCTGAGGGACAGCACCCAGGCCCCAGTGTTCAAGCCCCATGACCAACAAAACCAAAATAAAAAAAACACAGTCTCACTTTTGTGGCCTCAACTCTGTAATACTGCTGCTTCATCCTAGGGCTAAGATTTTAGGTATGGACATTTTTCAACACTCCTGATTCAGACTCTACTTCATCATTTTTTTAAATAAATATTTTGTTCTTAATTTTCCTCTTTGTAAATTCACATGCTCATATAAAAATGATTTGGCCATCCCAGTAACCTTCTCAAAGTACCTCCTAATGAGGACTTACAAAAAATAGTATTATAGTACAACAAGGAAAACAATACTACAAATAAGAAAAACCAATAATTAAATATTAATGAATAATAAAATAAAAAACAAAACAATTACCAGTGTTTTCAGTATTTGAAGGGTACTACCTATTAGATTTTACTATTTTCTCATATTCCTGTACATTTAAAACTGACTAAGATTATGATGCTCAACAAGAGTTTTATAGACTATGTGCAGTCTTTAAAGTTACCCACTAAGATTACTATTTATGGCTCATCTCATCATTTGTACATGGCTTATATCATCATTTGTTCCTCGCTAACATATAAAGTAAGGAAGAACTATTGTTTTAACAGAAACTGTAGTTAACAAAGTCTTAACTCTTTATTCTGTTCCTTTACACAAAGACTTTGCAACTTCTCATTAGTAAAGTTTCTATAAACTCTGAAATGTACATAATTAGTAGTATATGTCTGCTACCATAAATCTTAAATACTTTATAGAAAAGTATTATGACCTGACAAACAGTCCTAGTTTTTGCATATGTAAGTAAATTCCCAAAATTAAATATGTTTAAAACATTAAAAGTTTTATCAAATCTTAACACTTGCTGCTGTGTTCATTAGGACAGTTGCCTTGTATAGAATAATTGCATTCCTTCTCCTACACATATCTTGAACAACAAATATCTGGGATTATTTTGTTTTTGACATGTCAATCTTGACTTTATTCTTAAATGTGTGCTTATGTAAGGAATACATGTTTCTAAAAGTTCACGACGATTCTTTTAAACGTACTTTTTGTTGAATTATATAGTTTAATAAAATCAATTACACTTTATATATAAAAAGTTTTCTGTGCTCAATTCAGCATCACGTACACTAATATTGGAAAAATACAGAGAAGATTAGCATGCCCCTGCATAAGGATGACAGGCAAATTCCTGAAGCATTCCAGCAGATGCTGGAGGGGATGTGATCACAAGGGAACAGTACTGCATGGTTGGTGGGAGTGTAAACTTGTTCAGCCACTTTGGAAAGCAGTATGGAGGTTCCTCAAAAGACTCCACATAGAGCTTCCCTATGACCCAGCAATCCCACTTTTGGACATTTACCCAAATGATCACAAACAAGACCATACTAAAGCTACCAGCATAACTATGTTCATTGCAGCATTATTTAAGATAGCTAAGATATGGAACCAACCCCGATGCCCCCCAGCAGATGAATGGATATGTGGTATATATACACAATGGAATTCTATGCCTCCATCAGAAAGAATAGCATTGTCCAATTTGTTAAGAAATCAAAAGACTTGGAAAAAATTAAGTGAACTAACTAGGGCCAAAGAAACATAGGTCCCATGGTTTCCCTAATTTTCAATAACTAATATATGTCTGGGATAAGCAGAAAAGGTCAAAAGCTATCTGCATATGACCAAATAAGATGATGTTAAAGAAAATGAACCTCAAGATAGGAACACAAGTGTTTTTTTTTCTTTATTGCTATTGTTTCTAACGTACTTATAATGTGTGATGTGATTTTTTTTGTTTCTTTATATGTTCCTCCCCTATGCTATAACCCTTGTTTTCACTGTATTTGAAGTTGGTGCACCTACACCTTGTATATACGCTCCTCTAATTTGGAGAGGGGAAGGAAAAAAACAAAATGTTTAAATAGGGATACAGGTTGACCCATTGAAACAATGAGATGCACAAGACACTATGTTAAAAAAAATGAACAATTTAGGCTGGGGAAGGGAAGAAGGGAGTGTACTTGCGGAGGTGCGAGGGAAGTGATGGTAGGGGAAAAATAAAGGAGGAGCTAACAATGCTTGTTAGGAAATGTACTCATTACGTTGCTCATGTAAATGTGACTCCTCTGTACAGTATTTTTACATAAAAAATGTACAAAAATATTCGGAGAGGGAAGAGTTTATTTCCTTTATTTTACTCATAAAATATTTTTAACAAAGAAATTAATGCGAAACACTGATATGAAGGATTTTGAATAAATGTGTGTGTGTGCACACGCATGCATGCACACAAACTTGCATGTGTGTTAGTATGCTCAGAATTTGAAATCAGAGCTTCAAGATCTGGCCAGGCCTATCCTTTCTAGATTGCTGATCTAATATATGAGCTACATCTCCATTCCTGGGCCTTTGCTGGTTCATTACAATTTTTGAAAAATAATCTCATGAATTTATGTTGCCCTGATTGGTTTCCAACTGTTATCCACAGATCTCAGTTAGGATTACAGATGTGACCAATCAAGACATGGCTTACAGAATTACTTTAAAAGTAGAAGAAAATTTACTTCACAGGGCCTGTTTCATTATCTCCTACTTTTAAAGCAATTTGGAGTGATTATGTGTGAATTTTTTCGGTTTTGGATTCTTAAAAAAGTAAGTGATTATATTTAAATGTTTTAGTACTTTTAAAAAAGGAAACTGGAACTGTGGGACAAAAGAAATTTGCCCAGGGCTGGGAAGGTGGCTCAGTGGTAGAGCGCTTACCTTGCATGCATGATGCCCTGGGTTCAATTCCTCAGCACCACATAAGTAGAAAAAGAAAGCCAGAAGTGGCACTGTGGCTCAAGTGTTAGAGTGCTAGTCATGACGTAAAGAGCTGAGGGACAGTGCTCAGGTCCAGAGTTTAGGCCCCACGACTGGACGCCCTCCCCCCAAAAAATTGCCTCTCTTGTAAGCTCAGCTTTGTGCATGATAACCCAATATCACCAACACAGTCTGTGTTGAAGACAAAATGTAACAGAAAATAATAACCATGGGCAATAATTGCTATGCTACTATTTCTTGGACAATATGAATATTGAATTGAGAGTGTAAGAGAATGGAGAGATTTTACCCACATTTTTTGTATTGCTGAAAGACTTTTGGAAACTTTGACTCATTTCCTTCCTCACAGTGTGTCTTTGGGCCATGCTCTCACTGTCTTTAATTACAATTTTTCCCAACACTAAAATGGTAATAACATTAGCATTATAGCAAATGTTATCTTAAGAATTAAGGGGTCTGGGAAGGTGGATCAGTGCTAGAGCACTTGCCTTGCATGCCTGAGGCCCTGGGTTCGATTCCTCAGCACACATAAGCAAAAAGAAAAAACCGGAAGTTGTGCTGTGGCTCAAGTGGTAGAGCGCTAGCCTTGAGCTGAAGAGCTGAGGGACAGCACCCAGGCCCAGACTTCAGACCCCACGACCGGACCCCCCCCCCAAAAAACAAAAGAATTAAGGGAAATAAAACTTGTGAAATACTTAACATAAGCTTCTATGAATGAGCTTTGAGTTTAGCCAGCTGTTTTTTTAAAAAAATAATAATAAATAGAATACGATAAGTATTAAAGAAACCATTGCATGTAGTGAACAACCAGAAGTAATGTTATCTATTGACCATGCTCTGATTCCAAGGAAGCCAGATGGATAACTTCCTATGCTGTAAATCAAACTAGTTATCTTAGGTCTTGATAGTGTAAAAATATTAGGGACAGAATAATCAAGGAATGTTGTAGACTGAGGTGAAGTCCATATGAAAATGTGCAAAACTGATAATACAAAATTATCTGAGCAATAATATTGTGGTTTAGATCATTTAAGTTACATCACAAAGATAAGAAAGTCCTAGAAGAATGAATTCTTTTTGATGTCTTATCATATGACCTTAGAACTCTTTCTTCATTCTTGTAGAGGCATCATCAGTTGAGAGGAACTGTATATTTTTTTGTTTGCTTCCTTCCATTTATTCTTCAGTTTGAAATCTGAACTTCTTGAAACTGAAAGAAACCAAGGGAAATTAGACACGCAGGCTTTGGAAAGAACAATCAAGGTAAAATAAATAAAATACATACAACCTTGTAAAAGGTCTAAATTGAGTTATATATTCTCAAGTGTAAACAGAAAATAATTAAGCAATATCATGTTATTGAAAATTGAAAAGTGGTAGGAGTTGCTTAATTTTTTTCCTTTCTACTACCTTGAATTAATTATTGACTTTGTATAGAGAGATTAAAGATGAGATTGACAAAAAACTTGATAGACATGTTCTCCATAAAGCCCTGAAAATCGACACTGGGTTTACAAAGTTGTGTTTAATACAACTTCTATGCTGGCTTAATGCTTTGTGAGTAGAAGTCATTAGAGAAATGTAATTCAAAATTACTATGATACTACATCAAAACTATTATAACTCTTACCAAAAACACTCAAAGGAACCAGGTGTGGTGGTAAAGGCTTGTAATTCCAATCATTTAAAGGTTGGATTTAAGTCTAAGGCCAGTCTTGGGTACTGCAGATAGTAAAAACCTGCCCTTTATTACCTTTTGAATAAAAGGTAATATTGTTAGTGAGAGTGTGGATAAAAGGAAATTTTCTACAGTCTTGGTCAAAATACAGGTTAGTATTTTGGTTGTAGAAAGTAGTATGCAGATTTCTAAAGAAATCCAAAGTTGAAATATCATCTGACCCACCAATCATGTGATTATTTTTCTCGGGGTAACTCGTAAATCTATCTGTAGTTCATTGTTATTCATATTATTCACAACAGCCAAGATATAAATCAAAGTTCAGTGTTCAAGTACAGAGAAATAAAGCATCTGTGGTACCAGCAAAAATATCTTTTTCTGTTTCATCCTTAAAATAGCAAGAGACTTCTCCCTTTAGCCACAACTTACAATGACCTGGAAGATGTATTCTACATGAACAAAAATGTTGTCTTCTGATTTTTGTAAACACACACACACACACACACACACACACACACACACACACAAACCAACATCAAACATTAAGAGAGAAATTCTGAAAAAAAATAAACCAGAGTGTAACTCTTGGGGCATTCAGGTCACAATGTAGAAGATAGTAGATATACAGGATGAACAGGTATAGAGTTGTAATGTACAACATAAGGATACAGGGGACAACACTGGCCTTACATAGGAATGAAGCTAATTAAGTAGGAGTTGTTCTTCCTAGTAGGGGTTGTTATTTTAGTTGTTCTTTCTTAAGTAATGTATAAGATGAATGTAATTCTTTAAATAAACCTGCCTGTTTGCAGAAATAATAGCAAACAATATAGCAAGTATGTTGCATGCTCACCATAGAAGAAAATGTTGAAATAAAATACATGAGATTATCCTTGATGTAAATTGATTATTACAAATAAAGGAAACCATGAGACCTATGTTTCTTTAAATCTGGCTTACTTCAATTAATATGATTTTTTCCAAGTTCTTCCAGTTCCTTAAAAATGAGGTGTTACCTTTCTTTCTGATGAAAGCATAGTATCCCATGTATGTGTAACTGTGTGTGTGTGTGTGTGTGCGTGTGTGTCATTTTCTTGACCCATTAATTCACTGAGGGGTATCTGTGTTGATTCCCTATCTTAGATATGGTAAGTTCTACTGTGATAAACGTAATTGTGCTGGTGGCTTTAGTGTGGCTTTTTTTGTGGTCACCTGGTTAAATGCCCAGTAGTGGGATTACTGGATAATAGAGGAGCATTATTGTGTACATCAAGGATAATCTTAGTAGATGAGCAGAATAGCTCAATAGCTATGTATATATGACCGCATAACGTGATTCCAAGTGAAATGAACTCCAAGACATGTTCTTTGTTGTTGTTGTTCTTAATGTACTACGTGATTTCTTTTTATCCTTTTGTATCCGCCCCCCCCCCCCATGGTTGCCTGAAGTCACTGTAGTTGATTTTGATACTCTGGGTATTGTAAATATGTTGGTCTGAACTGGGGAAGGGAAAGGGGCAAAAACAAAATGGTGAGACAAAAGACAAAGGGGAAACCTATGCAACAGTGATACTCACAAGATAATATGTTGGAAATAATCTTGGGGTGGACTTTGGGATTGAAGAGGGATAAAATTGGGGAAGGGGAAACAAGTTAGAAAAGAAATGAATTCATTACCTTACTTATGTAACTATAAACCCTCTGTATATTACCTTGACCATAAAATTTAAATAAAAAATAAAATAAAATATATGAGAGTCTCAATACAGGAGATAGGAGTGAGCGAAATACTGTAGTATAGTTTAGTGAAACAGCTGTGGAGAGCAGTAATTTTACTTTTACATAGGAAGTAATAAACTAGCATACATATTTTGAGCCTCATGTCAGTCACTAAAAAGGGAAAACAAAATGCATAATTAGCAAACCAATAAAGATAAAATACAAAACTAAACCATTGAGATGAAGAAATGACTAAGACTAAGAATAACAAATGACACAATTAGGTAACAAATAACAATATGGTAAGTTTAAAAAATACTACTCATAGTTCTATTAAATGTTGTTTACATCATAGTTTGTTAGAACTATAATTCAAATCACAGTTTAATAGTATATCATTTGAATAATAGGTTACTTATTGTTGATTTTTTTAATATTGAATGTTTAATACATAATTTTAATTTCTGCAGCTATAGAAAGAAAAAGTGAAACTAATTTTAATATTATATTTCATGAATTGTAAAATTGAGAAGACCCAGCAATCCTACTTTTGGGCATTTACCCAAATGTTTACAAACAAGACCATACTAAAGCTGCCAGCACAACTATGTTTATTGCAGCGTTATTTACCATAGCTAAGATATGGAACCAGCCCAGATGCCCCTCAGTAGATGAGTGGATCAAGAAAATGTAGTATATATACACAATGGAATTCTATGCCTCTATCAGAAAGAATGTCATTGCCCCATTTGTTAGGAAATGGAAAGACTTGGAAAAAATTATATTAAGTGAAGTAAGCCAGGCCCAAAGAAACAGAGGTCCCATGGTTTCCCTTATTTGCAATAACTAATATATGTCTGAGACAAGCAGAAATGTTCAGATAAGTTGATGCTAGGGGAAATGAACCCCAAGGTAAGGATTCAAATGTTTTTCCTTTCTTGTGATTGTTTCCAACATATTTATAAGAGGATTTCTTTGTTGGTTTGTATGTCCCTCCCCCACAGTATATCCCCTTCTTTCACTGTATTTGATGTTGGCATAATTTGTGGAGGGGAAGGGAAAAACAAATTGTTTAAATAGGGATACAGGTGGGCCCATTGCAACAATGAGATGTACAAGAGTTTATGTTGAAAAATGAACTTTACAACTTTGGCTGGGGGGAGTAATAGGTAGGAGGGGAGAGCAGGGGGGATGGGAGATGGGAAGGGATGGGAATAGGAAACAAAGGAGGAGGCAACAATGCTTGATAAGAAATATACTCATTACCTTGCCCATGTACCCTTTGTGTATGGTATTTTCACAATAGAATAATAATCTGAAAAAATTGTATCATTTGATAGTGCATATGATTTTATTGTTCATTACAAACGTAATGTAGTAAAAGTTTCATAGCAATCACACTGCACTAGGTTGTGGGCAGATTCTAATGTAAATAATATACTGTGTTCATGTAGAGAATTTGAGTATCCAAAGTTTTAATATACCTGTGGTCCTTAAACCAATATGTTACTGATATTGAGTGACAAATACAACTTCCTTTCAGTACAGAAGCTTTCCTTGTATCTTTTTAATACACATTTTTATTGTAAAGATCCTGTGCAGAAGGGTTACAGTTACATAAGTAAGGTAATGAGTACATTTCTTATTGAGCATTGTTACCCCCCACCTTTGTTTTCCCCCTACTATCCCTTCCCAGACTTCAAGCCCCCTGAACAACAACAAAAAGTCTCAATTTTCTTGGACTGTCTAACTCTTCCTAACATTCACCAAAGAAGCATTTTATCACCCACTACATTAAGTCCTATCCTAGCTACTGCAAATAGAATGATTTGGTATCTTTTGTCAAAAGTTTCATATTTGCAGAAACAAATACCAGCAGCGGTAACTTTTTTCCAGTCAATGAATTCTGGGCCTGGCCCCTGAACATGGTTTTGCTGGTAGCTTAAATGTGACCTTGTTTGTTATTTATTGGATTAGTGCCGAAGAGGGAAATTACTGGGTCTTAAGAGAGATCTATGTTTAGTCTTTTCAGGAAACTCCATACTGCATTCCACAGCGGTTGAACAAGTTTAATTTCACACCAAGAGTGTGATAGAGTTCCCATTTGGCTACATCCCTGCCAGCATTTACTATTGTTACTTTTCTAGATAATGGCCGTTTTAATTGGGACGAGGTAGAATCTGTCTTGTTTACTTGTAGGTTTGTGGATACCTTCTAGTTACCATGAATGAATCCATGAAACCTATATTGCTCTGAGTCTGCATTCCTTTCTCTTTTCTCTTAGTACAAAGTTCCCAAGCCTTTCATTTTCCATAAGACTGGTGAAAAGTCATCCTTTCTGATGGTTGAATAGAATTCCAGTGTGTGTGTGTGTGTGTGTGTGTGTGTGTGTGTGTGTGTGTGAGTGTGTGTGTGTGTGTGTGTGTGTGTGTGTGTGTGTGTGTATGACTGTGTATTCCTTTCTTGTCTAGTTTGTTTTATTAAGACAAAATTATACTACCTGGTCCAGGGAAGGTATCACTATGTAATTCCACTCTCTAATCTCCTGTCTTAGTCTGAATGCTAGAAGGCATGTATCCCATTGCCCTGCCATAGTTTCTTGGTTTATTTAATCTAGATACAGATTAGCAATTCTGAACTTCTCCAGAGATATTATCCACTAAACTGCTCATACTGTTCATGTACTATTTTCAAATATGTTCTAAAATTTGACACAGTATATGAGTATTTTCAGATGCACCTGCAGGGGTTTCTGATTCTTTCTTCCATGGATCTGATCCCTTTAATAATGATTACTTGACTCTCTTACTATCTCTGGCCCCTACCTATGTAATATTCTCAAACAATTTTGAAGAAAGTTAACTTGAGACTTTCTAATATTAAAAATTATCACTTGATTCTAGTATTACCCAGGACATATTTTCTATTGTTTTCTAATTTTTCTACATATTCTGAGAGTTGTTTCATTTGTGTATTTGGTTGTGCACATGTAAGTGTCTCTGTGTGTATGTGTATGTTTGTATGTATGTATCCAAAAGTCTCAAGCATTCTTGATCATGACTGGTATTCCATCACCTGAGTCATTGTTCCAATCCAAGTTTTGGCTGCTTAATTATAGTTACTGTTGCAAAGACTGTTCTGCCCCAGCTGGATGCAAACTGAACTTCCCAGACTCCTTTACATTCTTAGGTTTTATTTCTCCAGGAGTATCTACTTTTAAACTACAAATATTTTTGTGAGTGTAAAGTCTAAACTGTAGCCCAGACTTTTAACTCAAGAATTCATATAAAGATAGATGAACATAGACATTACGCATCCTGAGTGTACACTGTTAGAAATGTGATCTTATGCTGGGTGGTGGTGAGATCTGAGAATTGGGGATCAAAGCCAGCCCAAGTGGGAAGTCTCAGGGATTCTTTTCGCAAATTAACTACAAGAAAACTGGAAGTGGCATTGTGGCTCAAGTGGTAGAGCATTAACCTTGAACTGAATAGCAGAGGGACAGTGCCCAGGCCCAGAGTTCAAGTGCCAAGAACATCACCAACCAAAAAAAAAGTGAAAAAGAAAAAGAAATAACACCTTAGCCAACAGTTCATTTCTAGTATAATCCTTGCTCTCTCAAGATGGACTTTTTATCCAGTTAAGTCCATGCTCTTATATCTGACTTGCATTGGAACCAGAATTATTCTTCCATTCTACTTTCTATAAAGTTGTGTGATTAGCAAGCGTGATTTAGAAAAAGAATGGCCTCATACTTCGTGTTCCACTTAGGAGTAATGTTTTCTCTATATCACTCCCATAAATCTACATACTGGACTTGGCTTTATTGTATCAATGTCATTTTATTTGTAGAGTCTTCTATTGTACATTGAACCCTTATACTTAAACACAGAACTTCTCTTTCCCCTTTTATTACTATTGTTTGTCTTACTGTTAATTCATGTACACTTTGGAAATAATGTGCAACACATACCCTCACAAAAAGAATGATCTGAGAACCTTCTTCCCATTTAAAATTTACCTTAATTTACAGAGAACTTACAAAGTTTGAACTCAATGTACTCATGGATAATGTATTTACAAGCAATATAAATTTCATATTTTCTCTTTATTAAATAGTCTCTGAAACACTTGTTACCTCAGGTCCAAAAGTGTCCTTGTGTTATTTCAGTGTAGCCAGAAAACATTCATTATACCTCAAGCAGAACCATTGCTTGCTACTGGAAGTAACTGTTACTGGATGTGGAAACTGATCCCAGGAGAAGAATGGAGCATAGAGGAATGGCAAAGTTCCAGTCAACTTGAGCTTTCCTTTTCACTATACAAGAAAAGAATCCCAAGGCTTGATGGAAACTGTCCCTGACTTTTTCAAGTGTGTTCTTTACTCATATAAAACTGTTCTGTAAACTTCAAGCTGAGAGTATTACAAAAGAAATAAAGTGCCATAGAGCAAAAGGAAATAACATTGTTTTAAAAAATGTTCTATTGCAAAGAAACAAAGACATGGAGGTTTTAAAGTGTCTTATGGATGGATATTTCACCCCTGAGATGATTCTCTTGTTGCAGGAGTCAGTTATCAATTCCTTTAGTCTGGTCCTGAGATCTCCAGAGTAATAAGGATTCCAAACAAGCAGAATCCAGTGAGTATGATCAGCAAAAGGATCATCTTCTCAGACCAGTACTCCTTTAAGGAGTCTCCCAAAGAAATACCTGGTTTTTTTGTTGTTTGCTTGTTTGTTTAATGTGTGCTGGTTCTGGGGCTGGAACCCAGAGGCTGGACCCTGTGCCAGAACAACGTGTGCCAACCTGCCCCCAAAGCTAGTACTCTACTGCTTGAACTAGTACTCCACTCCTGGTTTTTTGGTGTTTAATTAGAGATAAGAATTTTACAGACTGTCCTGCCTGGGTTGGCTTTGAACCAAGATAGTAAGAAACCCAAGTGACATCAACTGTATGGACTTCTCTTTTGAAAAGAGAAATATTAGATGAAGTTTATTATAAAGCTAATATTTGACAATATTTAAAAGAAGAGTATATGCCCAGCAAAAAGCTATAACTTAACTCAGCAAAAGTAGGTGCACTCAATCCTTTTGGAATTATTTTTTCAGCTTGGGAAGATTATTGATCTTGTCTTTCTTTTTGGGGAAACTTAAAGTCATATTTCACTTTTTTGTTGGTCGTGGGGCTTGAACTCTGATCCTGGATGTTGTCCCTTAGCTCTTCAGCTCAAGTTGAGTGCTCTACCACTTTAGTTATAGCACCACTTCCAGGTTTCTGGTGGTTAATTGAAGATAAGTGTCACATGGACTTTTCTGAGCAAGCTGGCTTTGAACCACAATCCTCTGGTCTCAGCCTCCTGAGTAGGTAGGATTACAGTCATGAACCACCAGCACCCAGCTCATATTTGCATTTAGCTGCACTGAATGATACCATGTAAACAAAAAATGGAAAATTTAACCAAATGATGACATTGCAGCTTTTCAGAAAAATTGAGGTAATAATAAATATGTCCTCCTTTTCCATGTTGTTACATTAATGACTCATGAGCTATGGGACCTTTACATTAGCATCCTTTGCCATCTGTATAGGTGTATTTAGTAACAGAAAATGTTCATAGAAAAATAGAGAAATACTGAGATTTTTAGAAAGCAAAGGAGATGATCAAGTATGAAAGAACAGCATAGAATGAAATGCATTTATCACACAGATATTAAGAACTAGCCTAAGAGATTTCGAGTGCTAAAGGCAATGAGGAATAAGCCTAGTTGATAACTAGTTCTTCAATAACCAAAAATGGCTCTCTAGACCAGTTTCTGGTATACCTTATTTACTATTATTTATTCCTTCCATCTGGAGTTATTCCTTCTCTTCTGTCACAAATGTTAATTAGCATCTGAATTTTTGGTGCCATGACTGGCCACAAAGATCTCCAAATCTCACTTAGATTACCTTTTCCTTTCTGATTAGCACAGACCACACAAAATCCTGGAATCTTTGAATTTCCAGAATTAAACTTCACCTGACATCCAAGCACATTCCTGGCATTAATTGCTGTGACCTAATGAACAAAACATTTTTTTTCAACACAGTATCCTAATATAAATAAAGTACATGAATTAAGGACTATTGTCAGTTGTCAATATGCAAGGAGCAATAATATATTCCAAGTATGGGTTCTTTATTTTGCATTTACTAACTAAATTTGTTTGTTTGTTTTTTGCCAATACAGGGCTTAAATTCAGGGCTAGGGAATTATTCCTGAGATTTTTTATTTTTTTTTCTCTTTTCTCGAGGCTAGCACTCTACCACTTGAAGCACAGCACCACTTCCAGTGTTTTTCTGTTTATGTGTTACTGAAAAATTGAACCTAGGGTTTCAGGCATGCTAGAAAATCACCATACCATAAAGCCACCAGAGCCCTAAATGATTTTCTTAGAATGGCATTACATTTTCATTCCATAATTATGTATCATAATTTTGGCCAAGTACTAGAAAATGATGTAGACAAAAATACAATAAAATAAGTCCAGTAAGACTGGATGGACAATGAATAATTGTCACAGTCTAGCCAGGGCACAGAGGGGCTTACCTCATGGAATTGTTTCAACAGGCTGAGCGAGACAGCTCCTGACACACAGCCTAACTCCTGAATGAGAGGGCCACGTTGGGTTCCAGCCACATGGGGACGCTGGGCCACCTCTTCCAGCACCCATTCAACCAGTTCCTGTGAGAGAGAGAGAAAGTCAGAATTACACTTAAGCCGGCTGCCGGTGGCTCAGAACTCTAATCTTAACTATAAAGGAGGCTGAGATATGAGGATCGTGGTTCATAGCCAGCCCGGGCAGGAATGTCTGTGAGACTCTTATCTCCAAAGAACCACCAGAAAACTGGATGTGGTGCTTTGGGCTCAACTGGTAGAGTGCTAGCTTTGTGCTGAGGAGCTTGAGAACAGCGCCCAGGCCTAGAGTTCAAGAAGTGGACTGACAAGAAGTGGACTTTCCACCACAGGAAGTGGACTGAATAGCACCCATTGTCCTAGGGAGGATGGTGGAGAAGTCATGCCAAGCTTCCTGTGAACTTGAATTCAAAAGTATGTCACCTGGCTTCTCTGTGCCTCGATTTCCCTAGCTGCAATACTCAACACAGTGAAGGATTCCCTTCCTCATTGGGATAGGGTAATGATGAAACAGAGCCATGTTTTGTCTCATAATCCCACAGTTGTTGCATGATTAATAACAGGCCTCACCTGAGCACTTTCCGGGTATCTTCCTATTATATGCTCACAGAATTGCCAAGAACCTTATCTGTAGGCCATTCCCTCTGAGCCTACCTAGCCATGTTCCAGAGAGCCCTCTATATACATCTCTTGTTTCCTCATGACTGTCCTGTGAGGAGATGGTTGAGGATCTATCCAAACTTACCTGTCAAGAATCAGCTGCTGTGGACTAAGATTTTGGGATAATCTATCTAAACCTATGACTGACCATGGAGTGGCATGTCTACATCCCAACTACAGAGGACTAGGCCTAGTGGGCATACTTGTCACAGATAGGAGGACCACAATCTAGCCCAGCCTGAGCATATATTGAGTCTCTATCTCAGAAATGCCCAATGTGGCTCCTCAGAGCCAGGGAGAGGAAACAAGAAGGGGGTCATTGTGTCCCCAGAGGGGTGTTTGATCCTGGGTGGGAGTGGTGTTGAGGCGGCCACTCACCTGTGCTGCTGGGAGAAGCTGTTGGCGGCTGCTCCACGTAGGGTGAACTGCGATGATGGTTGCATTGCAGACACATGGGCTCAGAGCAGAGGGCCAGGGGCAGGGACCAGGTCAGGGCCTTAGGCCGGCTGGCAGCGTGCAATTGCCTGTGGTTTAAAACCCGGCACCGCGGGAAGGGGTGTAGGGTTCAGGGAGGGGTCAGGTGCATCAATTTCCTAATATACTCAGAAGTCGCCTCGACCCTCTTGCCCACCACTCAGCCAACTCTTATTTCTTCAACATTCTTGTATCCCATTGGTCAGAAAGAACCATGTAAGAATGGGGGTGTGGACGGAATCCTCTGATGCAAGCAGCATGGGAGGAGTCAAGATGACAGCAGCTCCCCCAGTCCTTTTCCCAGAGAACTCTGTCCAATTCAGTTGGGGACAAGAGGGTAACCTGCTTTAGCTGGATGGCTGCACAGATTGTTGTGTATGTGTGTTTGTTTCCAGTCCCGGACCTTGAACTCAGGATCTGGGCACAGTCTGTGACCTGCCTTTGCTCAAGACTGGCACTCCACACTAGAGCCACAGGGCCTCTGGCATTGTTGGCACTGAAATTAGACAGGGGTCTCAAGGACTTACCTGCCTAGGGTGACTTTGACCATGATCCTCCCATCACAACCTTGTAAGTATCAAGGAGAACTGTTGAGAGCCATTGGTGCCTCCCTAATCATTGGTCTTGCTGATGTTCTTGCACAGACCTGTGAGTTCCCTATCCTTGGACTGAAGTGGTGGGATCTGGTGCCCACAGTTTGAATCCTGGTCCTGCCATGTTCAAATGGCAGGAGATCCTAAGAAACTCATTCCTATCTATATGATTACCAATGGAATGTGATGTATGTCATGATTGAATGGGCAATTCTTGAATGATTCTAGGATAAAATTATACACAATTATAGTTTAGAACACTGATCCACTTTAGTTGATACTTTATTAATCATTTATACAATCACATTCATAAAATGGAGGCATAATGAAATACCTAAGAATTGGGCCTCAGATACTATAAAGGTGTCCTTTTTTCTGCCAGGACTGGGATTTGAACTCATGGTTTGGGTAACTGTGTTGCACTGTGTGGGAAAGGAAATCTTGCCTCCTTAAAGTCAATAAATTCAAGTCTGTTCCTTAGGCCTGAAATCGATCCCCACCACTAGAAAACATCCTATTCATGTACAATTTACATATATGATTTATATTTATATACAAATGATGACTCCATATTGCATTCACTGTAGTTATTTTATTTTTTGTTGTATTTATGTATTGACTTTTTATTTTATTGACTATTATGGCACATAGAGCATTGACTACATTGATTACATAGGATGTAGGTCTGCATATGTATTTCACTTCATACCTGACACCCAGGACATTCACAGAAAAGTAAAACGTGTCACCATCAGCTTCTTACTCTAAGATTCATTGTTTGGGAATGCTGGCATCTGAACTCATGGCCTATAAGCTCAAATTCATGAATGGATGAATGTCAACATGCCATCCTGGGGCAAACTGAGCTGACAGGCTGTTCCCAGGAGATGAAATTGAGCCACAGGGGTTAACAAAATAAGAACAGATTGACATGCATATGGCAGTACGCTAATAAATATATATCTTTATAGAGTGCCAGAGATGTTTATACATTATTTAGTTATATAGACTACATTCCTACCAATTCCTGGGTATTTATTATGTGTCTATGTAATTAATGTTATTGTTTAAATCCTTAATTAATGAAATCAATCAGTGTCCTGAAATTATTTCATTCCTGAAAGTAATAATATTCTTTTAATGGTTCATAAATAATAAAATCAATCAGCCTTCTGAAATGATGCTGTCTAATTACATAGGAGCTTCATTCACCATTAGTTCATTCACCCATGACATTGGTATTCCTATGGTTGGGAACCAGTTTCTTATTGTCTCCTGCCATTTGTTGGTGTCAGGAAGTAGATTCAAAATAAGGGCCTATGTTGCCAGGTGGGCCTATGGCTTCCCTGATAGTCTGCCAGCCTTCAGCAATGCAAGGTGAAGTACCCTTTGCAATAGAGTCATTCAGACACAGGAGGGTCTCCATGCAAAGGAAGAAAATGTAAAAAGGGCTTTTTTATCTGTGCATTGCTTTCCCTGCAAGGCCTGGGGATATAGGATCCCAGGAGCAGCTGTAGGTCCAGTGGCTGCACCGCAGCCTAGGGTAATCAAAGCTGCGGCAGAGATGCAATGACCTGAGTTCAAGCTCCATGCTGAGAAAAAAAAAATAGCTCCCTGGCTTGCAATTCATACTGTTTATTCTTCCAAGCTTTGGATTTGAACTCAGGATTTGGGTAAATCTCCAACAATGTGGATGAAGGGGAAGCTCACCGTACTTGAAGATAAGAAATACAGACCTGTTCACTAGTCCTGAATTCAAGCCCCAGCCCTGGAAAACATACTATTTAAATACATTGTAAAGATAGGATTTGAACTTACCTATAGATGTTCAGGCCATACATGTTTGGTGTGGTTGTTCCTTGTATTTTTTGTTTTATTCATTTATTTACTGTTGATTTTACTATGATGAAACCGATTCTGTTTATAACGTTGATGATATCCTATCACAGAGCATCTATATTTGTAGAAATGTTCTCCATCATGACTGACACCCAGGATTCTCAGGGAAAAGGAAAACAAGTTTCACACTTGGCTTCTTACTCCAGGATCCACTTTTTAGTGCTGGGATGTGAACTCAGGGCCTAGCAGGACCAATTGGCCAATAAATCAAGGTGCACACACCAACCTGTGAGCAATGTAGGAGCTAGTCCATTCCCAGGATCTGACATTGATTCCCAGGGGGGGTCACTATAGTCATAAATTCATAATTTAAACATAAGATATATATTGACATACATGTGTGGACATCATCGTGTGTTCGGTGCATTTCTTCTTATTTTGTCTCTAATTCATGGAAATATTATATATGTTATTCAGAATGGTTACAGATATAGCTGTGCTGACATGGATAACAACCTGTTCCCATGGTTATAGGGTTGCCTATGCATTCTTCATCCTAGTTGAGATACAGGACATTCACAGGAGAGGAAAACATGTGCAACAACTGGCTTCTGACATCAGGATGAATCTTTTGTCAGTGCTAGGATTTGAACTCAGGTCTGGGTAGCTCTGTTGCACTGTGGGGGAAAGGGAAAGTCACCATCCTTGAAGATTAGAATGTCAGGCCTGGCCCAGGGCTTGATTTGAAGCCCCAGCACTGGACAAAAGAGCAAGCACACCTTTTGTAAACATAGGATCTATCTTTACCTACAGGTGTGGTATGCATCTTGAGTTCAGTGTATTCTTTTTATTTTGTGTCTCTTTCATGGATGTATTGTGTATTTTATTGTTATGGTGACAGATATAACTGTGCTGACATGCATGACAACCTATTCCCATGGCTATAGTGTTGCCTGTAAAGCATTCTCCAGTCTCAATAAGACCTAGGACATTCACAAGACAGGAAAACATGTGCAACCATAGGCCTCTCACATCAAAATAAATCTTTTGGTAGTGCTGGAATTTGAACTCAAGGCCTCACAGGCCCAATTGGTATATGGGTCATGGTGAGCACACCAGCCTGTGAGCCACTAAGGAGTTAGGCCATTCCTGGATCTTGAGATGGAGCCCTGGTTGGGGCAAATGTAGTCATGAATTCATAATTAAACAGAGGATCTATATTTCCAAACATGGGTGAGCGACATCTTGTGTTCGGTGTAGTCATTCTCTTTATTTTCTGTCTTATTCATTGATGTATTGTGTATTTTCTTGAGTATAGGATTACAGCTATAACTCTGTTTAACTGGATGACAACCTATTCCCATGAGTATAAGGTTGCCTATACATTCTTCAACCTAGCTGAGACCCAGAACTTGAACAGCACAGGAAAACAGGCACAATGACTGTCTTCTCACATCAAGGTGAATTTTTGGCAATGCTGGGATTTGAACTCAGAACCTAGGAGGCCCAACTGCCCAATGGCTCCACATGATCACACGAGACTGTGAGTGACTAAGGATCTAGGCCGTTCCCAGGAAGTGAGATTAAGCCCCAGGGGGGCCAAAATAGTCCTCAATGCATCATTGAAACATGGGATGTATATTCACATCTGTGTGTGGACTGCATCGTGCATTGAGTGTAGTTATTCTCTTGATTTTGTATGCTCTTCATGGATGTACTGTGTATTTTCTTGAGTATATGATGACAGGTATAACTGGGTTGACATGGATAGCAACTTATTCCCCTGGCCACAGGGTGGCTCGTGCATTCTTCATCTTAGCTGAGATCCAGTACTTGCAAAGGAAAGGAAAACAGGTGCAATGATTGGCTTCTGACATCAAAATGAATCTTTTGGCAGGGCTGGGATCTGAACTCGGAGGCTAGCAGGCCCAATTGGAGAATTGGTCCACATGAGCACACTAGCCTGTGAGCCACGAAAGAGCTCAGCCATTCCCAGGACCTGAGATTGAGCCCCCCTGAGGGGAGAGTTGGGAGCACAATAATCATCCATTCATAAGCTGAAGGAAGTATGCAAATAAGTACATATTTGTATAGAGTAGGAGAGATGGTGATCTGTGATGGAATCCAATCTGTGTGACTACCTATTCTTGGATCTTTCCTGATGCCTCCATTTCATGACTGTGATGTTTATTGTCACGCTTCATCAACTCTTCTTTACAAATAATCGGTACCTCATGAGTCTTGACTATCATTTCCTACTCACATCATGCATGCACTACTCATTCAAGGATGAGATCGATCGCATTCCATGACTCTTCCTAGGTCCAGAAACGAGTATCTCAAGATCTCCCGCCATTCTCTCCTCCTAAGGGGACTGAATTCAAGCCTAAGACCTGGAAAAGATAATCCTTATGTACATTTTAAAGATAGGATTTATATTTCCGTACAGATGTTCAGTCCATATTGTGTTTGGTGTGGTTATTTATTTTATTTCTTGTTTTATTCATTTATTTACCATTTATTTTATTGACTCTGATGACACCTATACCATATATTACACTGCTTACATCCTATCACATAGCATCTAGATTTTAGCTGTGTTCTCCATCATGCCTGGCAGTGCTAGGATATGAACTCAGTGCCTAGCAGGCCCAATTCATGGATAAGTGAGTGTGATCACAGCAACCTCTACCCAATGAAGCTGTCAGGTGGATCCCAGGCACTGAGATCGAACCCCAGGTTAGGCCAGAACAGTGATACATGGATAGACAGACTGTGGTATACAAATAAATATATATTGGTAAAGAGTGCCAGAGCCATCTATCTATGATTCAATGACACCTACTACGTTCCTACCAACTCTTAGGCATTTATTATGCCACCATTGAAGGAATATTATTCTTTTCATGCTTATAAAATTATAAGTTAAGATCAATCAACATTCTAGATCTACTGCATCCAATTTTAGACTAGACGTATGCATAAACTACTCATTCAGTCAGTACTCCTATACATAGGAATGAGTCTCTTGTGATCTTCTGCCATTGGTGTCAGGACTGGGATTTGAACCCAAGGCCTATGTTCAGAGGTTGGCCTATGGCTTCACTGATAGCCAACAAGCCATCAGCAATGGCAAGTCAGATCTAATTTGTAGCCATGTCATTCAGACCCAGGATGGTGCAAAGAAAAAAATAATACAATCCCAGCCCCCTGAAGCTCGCAACTTTTTCTGATTTCCAGTTTTTTTTTTCTTCCAGAAAGCCCCATGGGCCTAGGATCTTAGGATCAGCTATGGGGCCAGAGGCTGCACCCGAGCCTAGGGATTTCCAAGCTGAGGCAGAGTTTCCATGACCTGAGTACAAGCCCCATGGTTGGCCAAAAAAAAAAAAAAAAAGAAAGAAAAGAAAAGAAAAAGAACAAAGAAAAATAATTATTTAACTAAATATTTTAAAAATAAACTCCTTAGTTTGGAATTTCTGCTAATTTTCTTTCCTAGCCTGGGATTTGAACTCAGGGTCTTGGTAAATCTGAAACAATGTGAGGGAAGAGTTGCTACTACTTGAGTTCACACCTTGTGCCATCCAAAAATGGAAAACTAAGTCACTGACCTAAGCAGGAGGAGGTAGTTGTGGAGATGGGAGTGAAGGGATGGTAGGGGGAAACAAAAGGAGGCAGTAACAATGCTCAATAAGAAATGCACTCATTACCTTGCTCCTGTAAACTTAACTCCTCTGTACAATATGTTTACAATAAAAAACGAACAAAGACAAACAATGTAGTTCTCAGAGAACCACTTTGTAGGTAAGGGAAGGATTTCTGAGTGAATAGCTGTACAAAATTCTACATTTTTTAAAATGTTCAATATGGAACTAAATAAACATAACTGCTTCCAGTAAAAAATTATGTCAGTGTCTTGGAACTGGGGCCAGTATTTCTGCCATTGCTAGGATATGAGCTCACCGTCCAGGTAACTATTTTGCATCATGGGTGAAGGCGAAGCTCACTGTCCATGAAGAAAGAAATTCAGGCTAGAGTTCCCAGGGCCTGAATGAAGGCCCTGCAATGGAAAAAATATTTCAATACATGTGTAATATATTATCTATATACTTACATATGTATGTTAATTTCATATTATGATGAAGGTGGATCAGTGGTAGAGATCTTGCCTTGCATGCATGAGACCCTGGGGTCAATTCCTCAGCACCACATAAGCAAAAAGAAAAAATCAGGAACTGTCGCTGTTCCTCAAATGGTAGAGTGCTAGCCTTGAACTGAAGAGCTGAGGGACAGCACCCAGGCCCAGAGTTCAGGCCCCACAACTGGACCCTTCCAAAAAATGATTTTGTATTTTATTTTTCTTTGATTCATTTATTTCTTGATTACTGTATTTAGTATTTTTATACACATAATATTTATTACATTTTGCACATCTATTATAAAATTAAACCAACTAATTTAAGACATTGACTCATTTTCATTAATAGTTTATTAAGTATTGAAACATAAAACATAATTAAATGGAAGCATTTGTCACAGTCTTCACATGATTAGACTCTCTCAAAATCATGAGCTTTTTCTTATTTATCTTTGGAACTTTCCTTTCAGGTTTTCTTTAGATGATTTATACTCAGAAGCGTTTTCTTGAGGATAGGCAAGTGAGGGATAAAATTGTGAGGGTGGGGCGAGAAATGTGGCTTAGTGGTAAAGTGCTTGCTCAGCATGCATGAATGCCAGCGTTTAAATCCTCAGTGCCACATACTCAGAAAAAGCCAGAAGCTGTGGAGTAGTTCAAGTGGCTAGGCTTGAGAAAAAGAAGCTTAGAGACAGTACCCAGGCCCTAAAATCAAGCCACAGGACTGTCAAAAACAATAGGCCAGATGCCAGTGGCTCATTAGTGGAACCGTAGCTTCTTGGGAGGCTGAGTGCTGACGACCACAGTCCAAACACAGCTTAAGCAAGGAAAGCCTGTTAGATTCTTATCTCCAGTGAACCACCAAAAGACCCCATCTGGCATTGTGGATTAAGTGGTAGTGTGTTCTCCTTGAGCTGAAAGGCTCAGTGTCAGTGCCCAGGCTAGAGTTCGAGACACACAACTGGAAAAAAGTGAGGGTTAATTAACATACTTTTCCTATTTGCTAATTATGAGAACATTCTATGGAAGATGAACACTGATGTACACCAGAATTGGAGTCAGAGCTCAAGGTTCAAGTGTAGGACATACATATGCCCATCATCTCAGAGTGTAGCATTGTAATATTGTGTCCTACAGGGTTCTTAAAGGTCCAAGGTTGAAAGGCTTAATATGCTCCACAAGCCCTTTGTGATAAGCTGTTGACTTGTATTGCCAATGTCACTACAGTTCTGAACCTAGCAGAGCACAAGTAGCTCATGCCCATCACCCTAGCTCAGGAGGCTGAGGTCTCAGGATCACAGGGTGAAGCCAGCCAGGGCAGGAAATCTATGACAAAATGACTTCCACTACTGAAAAGTCAGGTGTTCAAGAGCTTCCTGTATTTCCCTTGGTGATGAGAAGTTACTTGCACATTAAATGTTCTTAGACTTCTCAAGCTATAGAAGAAGGAAAGTAACATTATTAACCTATCCTGGATTCAAATGAAGTTCTCAGGATCCAAGCCCTAGCCCTGGTAGCAGGAAGAACTCCAGTGTAACTCTGTAATTGAAGGACAGAAAACAGTTTCAAAAGCCAGGCTAGGTGCAGAGACCAGGCCTACAGGATTAGGAGGCAGAATGTATACACTCAACAGGGAAGTGAGCTGCAAAACCACTTCATTTATTCCAGGCAGAGCCAGCAATGGGGGAAAACCTGTAACATTTGTTAAAGTTGCACCAGGGTCAGGCTTTACTCAGCCTCTTCAAACAATGACTAATTAACCTTCCTCCCTCAAGTGAAGGGAGCCTCAGATTACCCTTAAGTTACCAATAGAGAGCCAGTTTATTGGGGGAGAGGGGAGGAACAGAGTAGAAAAACGCTGCACTCTGGTCTTAGGGAGTGGGTTTTTGACTCTCCATCTATCAGATTTGAAGACCCTTTTACCTCTGCCAGTCCATTCTCCTTCCTTCATTCTCCACATAATTAATGCAAATCCCCAGACTAACTAGAGGCAGGACTGTTTCTATTTTGTCTCCAAGCACATGAGATAGAACCTAGCTCTGCCCTCTTGGCTCTGGGGCTCTTGGTTGCCTGAGAAGTGGGAAAGAGACAGTCTTCCTACTCTGTGGTTATGTGAAGGCACACTGCAGAAGGCCTCATGACTAGGGAGTGTTCCCTTCATTCCTCTTGACGTCCAAGACCAGATTAATCTATCATCTTTCTTTCTTTCTTTCTTTCTTTCTTTCTTTCTTTCTTTCTTTCTTTCTTTCTTTCTTTCTTTCTTTCTTTCTTTCTTTCTTTCTTTCTTTCTTTCTTTCTTTCTTTCTTTCTTTCTTTCTTTCTTTCTTTCTTTCTTTCTTTCTTTCTTCCTTTCTATGTATCTATGTATCTATCTGTCAGTCTGTCTGTCTGTCTGTCTGTCTGTCTATCTACCTACCTACCTACCTACCTACCTATCTAGGTATCTCTTTGCCAGGTCTTGGGTTGAACTTAAGGCCTGGGCACTGTCTGTAGCCTCTACTACTTGAGCCACAACACCAATTCTGGCCTTTTCTGTGTATGTGCTACCAAGGAATCATACCCAGGGCTTCTTGCATGCTAGGCAAGCACTCTCTCACTAATCCACATTCCCAGCCCCCTCATATTTTTCTTAATGGTAGTTTTTACATATGTTTGCTTCCATTTTATGTCCCCAAGTTTAATTTTCTGAAGACTGGTTACTTCTAAGAAACCCTATCTTCTGTTGCCCTGCCTGAATTGTGACTGTTCCTGCATTGTCCTCATAATAAAATGTAAACAAAGACTGCTGAGAGCTTCAGTGTGCATCATGTAAGGACACAGGCCTGGAAACCTGGAAGAGAAAGCAATGGGCCTGAAATGAAGAGAATGATGCAGGATGCGTAAGGATCATATCTGAAAAATAAATAAATAACTAAATAAAAGAAGAAGTATTGCATACAGTGTGTTTGCAATCAGGCAGGTAATATACACACATAAGTAGGAAGGGCACTGATACATAAATGTGGCTTTCTCTTTTTGAAAAATTTTTTGAGGCTATCCCTCGGCTTAAACTCAGGGCCCGATGAGTTCCTCAGCTGTTTTTCCCAAGGCTGAGGCTTTACCACCGCCACAGCTCCACTTCCAGCCATCTGGTCGTTAATTGGATATAAGTGCATGCTAGGCTTTCCTGCCTGGTCTAGCCTGTTCCTCCTGCTCAGCTTTCTCTCTCAAAGCTCGATCTCTACCTTCTGGGCCACTGCTCCACTTCTGGTTTTCTGGTGGTTTATTGGAGTTAAGAGTCTCATAGACTTCCTGCTCAGGCTGACTTTGAAGGGTGATCTCCCAAAGAGGTTTCAAGAGACTTTCCTCAGGGATTCACCAAGGAGTCCTTCCACACAAACCTGTAGTCTAAATCTCGAGAGGCACTAGAGAAAAGTGATGCATGAAGATGCTTCTAGTGTATTCTAGATACTTAAGGTTAGAGACACACAATACTCATAATTATTAGATCATTTTATGGCAAAAGAAGCAATGCAGACAGTATAAGGATCGCTCTAGCTTTTGGTCCTTTCATCTTGAGACAGTAAATTGCTGTAGCTCAATGCTAACTGACAGAGCTGGCATGTCCTGTGGACATTTGCTCCCAAATCCTGTGACACTCATTTCTCACTTTTGGTTTCAAACCTATGAACAGATGGTAAGATGAGGAGAGAAATTCCTTCTCAGAGAAAGGAGCTATAAAGAACATTGGGTAGTTAACTTATAAATTCATAACACTGGTATTACCCTGTTAAGAAGTCAGATATTCTAGATTAAAAAATGAAGAAGAAAAAAAAGAAAGTGCCAGTGGCTTCTCATTGTAATCCCAGCTCCTCAGGTGGCTGTGATGTAGAGAATCTGAGTTTGAATCCAGCCAGCATAGGAAAGTCTATGACACTGTTATTTCTAAGAGATCACAGAAAAACCCAGAAGTGGGGTTTTGATTCAAGGTTAATGCACTACCCTTGAGCAAAAGGATCTTAGGAACAATGCCTAGGCTCATAGTTCAACATCAGGATCTGCCCCCTCAAAAATAGCCAGTACCTCAATGTCTTTGGGTATTTATGTATGTATTCCTATAGGTGAAGCTCCAGAGTAGGTGTGATGAATGGCGCCAAGCTAAAAAATTTGTATCCAATAAAATGATTTCATAACAGAGACTGATTTCATGATAGTGCATGTTCTGCGGCTCCCCTCACTGTTCCCAGTATAGCCTGAGGGTTTCTCTGCATCCCAGGCCTGCTGGAAGAAGTCTCTCTCATTGTCTGGACAGGCAGACAAAAGGCCTCACTTCTGTACAGCTATGTAACAAACAACTCCATCTGTGTCAGATTGTGAGAATGAGTGTGGGTGGGCTCTGAAGGTCAGGAGAAAAGGTTTATTTTTAGCCCAATCTATTTCTTTCCCCAGTATTCTGGTTTGACAGGAAGCCTTCATTTTTGCCACCTCCCGTGGCTGGCCAAGTCCTGTGCACTTATCCTGCCATTGTGAGACTATATTCTGGTGTTCAGATACAGTACTCAATATAATTCAGGAGTCCTTCTGGCAGACAACTAGGGCACTGAAACTCATGAAATGTTTCATTGAGGACGATGATGGGTCTATGATATCTCTCCTAGGTTTTTGGAAGCTTGGGAAATCCAAGCACATATCTGATATCACAAAGCTTCCTTTCATCTAGGGCTGGTGAAGCTCCTCAGGTTTTGAAACATTTGACCTCTCCTAGTTGGGCCCTGTCTGGCTAGGTTTTGGGGTTGAAAGCAGGGATGGGGTGCTGACCATGAGCTCAGTGTAGAAGCCTGAGCACTGTGCCTATTTTCTCTTGTATAAGGATACCCCTCTCCCACTTGACCCAGAGACACTTTTCAAGCTTCTTTTTAGTGATATGGTCCTGAGAAATCAAACCCAGGGTTTCATATATGCAAAGCACTCTACACATTCCCAGCCCTCTACTTCAGGTTTGTTAGTTTGTTTCTGTCTTTTCTTTATTGTTGTAGGACTTGAAATCTGGGCTTGGGTACTGTCCTTGAGCTCTTCTGCTCAAGTCTTGCGCTCTACCACTTGAGCCAAACACCACTTCAGCTTTTTTGGGGGTCCATCAGAGCTAAGTGTCTCAAGGACTTTCCTGCCCAGGGTAGCTTTGAACCATGATCCTCAGATCTCATACTCCTGGGTAGCTAGGATGACAGACATGAGCAACAAGCACCCAGATTCCACTTCGGGTTTCTTAGTGGTAAATTGGAACTAATAGGCTCATGGAGATAATTGGAGATAATAGGCTTTTGTGTCTGGGATAGTTTGGTACCCAGATCCTCAGATCTCAGATCCTGAGAAGGCAGGATGACAGACCTCAGCTATAGACCCTTAGGCTGTGGCCTCTGCTACAAGGGGATCCTGTCTCCACGTGGTGGAGTGCTAGTCATAATCCCAAAATGTAAGGTCCAGCACCTAGACCCTGAGTTCAAGGTTCATGACTGAGAGAAAACAAAACAAAACAATTGTCTGCAGGAGACAACTTACTAGTCTTCAGTAATACATCTTTGTCCCTGCCATGGGGACATAAATGAGCCTCAATATTCTTGTCTGCATAATCATCTCAGTTGTGGAGATCTTACAAGGACCCAAAGAAAGAATGCACCTTGTGAAGGACACAGCATATTGCACTCTTTGCATGACTCAGCACACAGCATCCTTTGAAAGACTCAGCACAGAGCACCCAATGCAGGATGCAACAAACTGCACCCTGTAAAGGACTCAGCACCTAGTTCTATTCCACAAGCTTTCATTAGAATTAGGGTGCTTTTATCAGTATCACCATTCTTTGAGGAACATTTCACAAACCACACAAGTTCACATCTAATGGTTTAGTGTGGTGGTTTTGGGGGGCGGTGGGTTAGCCATGGGGCTTGAACTCAAAACATGAGGATACTATTCTAATAACATTTGCTCAAGGCTAGAGCTCTACCACTTCAAGCCATATTTCAAAAATTCTAGCAGACTTCCTGCCAGGTTTTAAAGGCCCTGAGCACCCAGGATGTGGGGATAAGCCAGGGTAACCAGGATGACGGAGATAACCCATGGATCTGGGTCGCAGCAGTTTACATCTGGCTAAGTCAGATTAGGTGGCAGCTGTCAGCACCAGACTCCTAGATTGCCCTGTGATAAGGTGTTTGAAGTCCTGTCCTTCTTGTCCTTCCATAGTTGCAGTTAGAATATTCTACCTTATTTTGGTGGTAGTCCTGGGGCTTGAGTATGAGCTTTGACCCTGTCCCTAAGCGTATGTGCTCAAGGCTAGCACACAATTGAATGAAAGACAGCAGAACTTCTGTGTTTTCTGTTTATGTGGCACTGAGGAATCAAACCAAGTGCTTCGTGCTTCCTAGGTGAGCATTCAACGACTGAGCCCCTGCAGTGAACGAGATATAAATAGATAGAGATTGCTGTATATAAATATTATATACACAAAAAGAGAAATGTCTGCATATTATTAAATTATAGATAGTATTACTACCAATTATTAGGTATTAAATTATGTCTCCATTTAATGATGTGTCCCAGTTAACAATTAATAAAGCATTAATTAAAATTACTCAATATCCTGTTATTGTTTATCACATATGTACATACATTCCTACATATAATTATTTTATAGAATGAGACAAATTCCTATGTATTATTAAATTATGCATCGTGTGTTACTACCAATTATTAGGTATTTATGTTTCCATGAAATTTTTATTCTGTAATGCTTAATAAAATATTAAACTTAATCCACGTCCTATAATTTTTGTGTCTAATTTTATCCTAGAATGATTCCATACTAATTCAATCTGTTTTTCATTTATTGTAATGACAATTCTTCCACCTATGAAATTTTTTACATTTATTACATCCTATTACATAGCATATAGTTTTGCATCTGAATTATACATCCTACCTGTCACTGAGCACTTTCAAAGAAAAAGAAAACATGTGTCATGCTCGGCTTCTCACTCCACAATTACATGTTTGGCAGTTCTGGGATCTAAACTCAGGGCCTAGAAGGCTCAGTTCATGAATGAGTGACTGTCAGCACAGCAGCCTCTAGCCCATTCAGCTGCCAGGCAGTTCCTAGGCCCTGAGATTGAGCCCCGTGTGTTGAGTAACTACACTAAGTGTAGTTACTCATTTTATTTTTTGTTATATTCATTTATTTACCACTTACTTTATTGACTGTTATTACACATAAAATATTTATTACATTTATTACTTAGGATATAGTTTTGCCTATGTATGAAACTTCACACCTGACACTCAGGACTTTCACAGAAAAGGAAAACATCTCACCATGGGCTTCTTACTTTACGATTCAAATTTGTGAGTGCTGGCATCTGAACTCACAGTCTACAAGGCCCAATTCATTAACGGGTAAGTGTCAGCATGCCAGCCTGGAGCATAATGAGCTGACTAGCATTTCCAGCACCTGAGATTGAGCCCTAGGAGTTGACAAAATACGAACACATTGACATGAAGATGGTAAAACACACAAAAAAATAGATCATTATAGAGTGCCAGAGATGTCTACATATTATTCAACTATATAGGCTACATTCCTACCAATTCTTGGGCATTTATTATGCCTCCATGTAATTAATATTATTGTTTTCATCCTTAATGAAGTATTAATAAAATCAACCACTGTCCCGAACCTATTACATACATGTAATTAATAGTATTCTTTGAATGTGTCAAAAAATATTCATTAAAATCAATTGGGCTCCTAAAATCACTCTAATTGTATAGCAGTATTCAGAAATAACTAATTCACCCTTGCTATTCATAATCTTCCATCGGTATTCCTATGAATAGGAACGAGACTCAGGATCTCTTAGGGGTCAGGACAGGGCTTCAAACACAGGACCTATGTTGCTGTATAGGCCTATGGCTTCCCAGGTAGCCTGCCAGCTTTCAGCAATGCCAGGTTACCAACATTTTTCAACCATGTCATTCAGACCCAGGATGGTCACCTAACAAAGATAAAATGTGTAAAATTTGCAGCCATCTGCAAATTGCCAGCTTTTTTCTGTTTTGCATTAATAATTTTTTTCTTGTCAGCCACTGGGGCCCAGGAACCCAGGTTCAGCTGTGGGTCCAGTGGCTGCACCCCAGCCTAGAGTTATCAATCCTGAGGCAGAGTTGCCACGACCTGAGTTCAAGCCCCATGGTTGACAAAATAAAAATACATACAGGAGTTGTGTCAATATGCCAGAGGAGAAGCTGGAGGCTAAACAAGCTAACACATAGAAAGCAGTTTTAGTGCTCCAGTGAACAGACCTAAGCCAGAGAATCACACCAAGTGTGCCATCACAGTACAGAGAGTTAGGCCAGAGAGGGAAAATCCAGGCAAGGAAACAGATCTGTGAGCTTGTCAGCAGCCATGGCTGTGGCAGCGGTGGCCGCAGCAGCCATAACTGCAACACATAAAGTCCAAGACAACGACGCCATACGCAGCAGGTGAGTGGATTCTACTCAACACCAGCAAGAACTGACAAGGGGCAGACATCTTCATCCTGCAGATTACAGACCAGAGATGACCCAAGAACCAAGACTCTGGCATGAGTAGAAGCCTGACATCCTCACTCCTTCTCAGGGAGCAGAGGAGGTAAGGCCACCCCTCCCCACCCCAATACCAGAGATCTCCATCTTTGATACTGACAAAGGCCTGGCTGAGCAGCTAGCTCCAACTCAGGCCTTGGAAGAAAACAAGAGTCATTTAGCAGGTCACAGGAACCTATTTGACTTGTCAGGCTCAGCCCCACCCAGCAAAAAGTCACCCAGCACAGCTGAGCAAGCTCCACCAGCCCCAGGAGTGGCTTTCTTCACTGGGTAAACAGAGCCAGAGGCTGCCCCTCCCTATAGTAGCCTTGACAATCAATTGACATTCAGTAAACATAAACCCTGAGAATGGCTCCAGGCTGGGCTCTGCTAGTGTCTCAGAAGCTAGCCCCTCAGGGAAAAGCAACTGTTTGCTAAAAGGCCTCCACCCTACCCAGAACCTAGCCTCATCACAGCATTTCCAAACTTGAGGAAAAAGCCATCTCCCGCTTTTGTGATACTCAAAACCGATTTCCCTCCCATTGAACTAACCTGGGAGGAGGATCGCAAAATCCTGGGTAAAGCAGAGCATTTTTCTGCCTACTCAAACAAACTGACTTAAGAAAACAACCAAGCCACTGGAAAATCAAACACCACAAGCAGATCAGAGACTCCAATAAGAGACCAGTTACAGACACAAAGGAGATACAGGATCAATCCATCCTCCCAAAAAAATATCAAAGAACTTTTTTGTACATTTTATAAAATTTTCTTTAAACTTTTTAAAATTTTTAATTTTTATCTTTAAAAAAAATTTGAATTAACTCTTTCTTTCTTCCTCTTATACTTTTTATTTTAGAGATATATGAGTGTGTGTAATTTTTTTTAATTTAATTTTTTGTTTAGCTCTACAGACTTTTGATCCTTTTCTTTCTTTCTTCTTTCTTTCTTTCTTTCTATCTTTCTTTCTTTCTTTCTCATTCTTTTCACTTTTTCTTCTTACGTTCTTCTTTGTGTGACTTAATTGCTGTTCTGCTAATCCTCAGACATACCCATAGTTGATTATAAGACCTTATCCCCCATTTTGTACACAATTATCCAGAAATTTATTACTCAGTTCAAAACCTCTTAGACTTAAATTCAATTAATAGCAGCATTTCCTCTATTCTATATACCTATATATTTTCAGCATTTTTATTTTTAAGTTTTTCACATCTCATTCTATCCCTCCCCTTCTCTTATCCTATCCCTGTTCTTCTCTGAATATTACATAGTTGATTTGCATAATTTATAATTGTTTCACTTTTTAATTTTTAATTTTTGTTTCTATTTTTTCTTGTCCTTTTTTATTTTTCTCTTTCTTTTTTTTCTCTCTCTACTATTGTTCTATCCAACCTATTTCCCCCATTGAGATTAGGGTTTAGTCAAGTTAACTCTCCCTCTACTTTTCAACATCCCTCTATTCCTATTTTTACCCACATATCTCCCTAAACCTAATAATGTCTGCTTTGCCAAATTCTTCTTTGCAGTTCGCAGCACACTAATACATAGTTGTTTTATGTTGAATAGATATATCTGTTGAACTAGATTGTATCTGCAGATTTTACTGTGCAAATACAGACTTTGGTTGATGCTTGCCTTAAGATAGTGTTCTAGCACAAAACTGGTGTTTCATTCATCCCAAATGGGCAGAACAAACCTGAAAAACACAAGAAAAATGGAAAGTCCAGGTATCCCACTTTCCACTCATGGTAATCAGGGGACAGAACAGAAAATGAATAATCCGGAAGAGAGTTCCCAAAAAGCTCTACAAACACTACTGGTAAACATGGTAAATGAAAAGGCTGAAAACCTGCAAAGATTCTGTTTGAACGTGATAGGGAGAGAGAGAAGACAAACCAAAGGTCAATACAGGAATATCATGAGCATGAAGAACCTACTCAAAGATTGATACAGGAATTGTATGAGCAGCTTGAGAACACTCAAATAGAAATAAGGAATGGTGTGAGCAGGCTGAGATCAGTCAAAGAGATAGACAGGAATTGTGGGAGCTGGCATAGAAGAGACAAAGAGAAAGTCAGGAATGGTGTGGTGAGGCTGAGAACACTCAAAGAGAACTACAGGAATTGCGTGACCATAAGGAAGCTAATCAAAGAGTGATACAGGAATTGAGAGAGCAGGATGAGATTACAAAAAGATCACTAAAGGCATCCATGGAATCCATAAACAGAGAGCTGAAAGAAGTCAGGGAGTCCACAAAGGGAATGCTGAATCCAACCCTACAGAAGGAATGGGAGTCCAAGGAAACCATAACCAATCAACTATGTGATTTGAGAATAAACACTGAACAACAAATTAAGGTAGTAAAGAAGTTCACACAAGATCTAAAACAAAGCTCCAACAAAGAATTTGAAGGCATCAAAGCTGACCAATTAGAAGGAAAAGAGATAAAAAAACAAAGTAGAAAGTCTTGACAGCAGGTTAGACCATGCAGAAGATCGAATCTCGGGGATTGAAGACAGCCTAGATATTATAGAGAAAGAACATACAACCATTCAAGAAAAATCCAAGAAATATGATAGATCTATTCAAAATGTGGAAGATACCATCAGAAGGCCTAATCTGAGGATAATGGGTGTTGAGGAACACCTAGAAACAGAAGTTAAAGGTATAGGAAATTTTTTTAACAGGATCCTAGCAGAGAACTTCACAAACATGCAAAAAGATAGGCCTATTAAGATACAAGAAGCTTTTAGAAATACGAATAGACCTGGCCAAAACAGGACATCCCACTCTTACAGTATAATCCTGGCAGGATCAATTCAGACCGAGGAAAAGATCCTTAAAGCTGTCAAGGAGAAAAGATTAATCACCTATGAAGGGAAACCAATGAGAATCACCTCAGATTTCTCAGCAGAGACAATTAGAGCAAAAGAGCTTGGAATGATGTATGCCATGCCTTAATGACAAACAAATATCAACCAAGAATACTATACCCAGCTAAATTCTCGTTCATAACCCAAGGTCAAAGAAAATCCTTCCATAGCAAAGAAAAATTGAGACAATTTATCTCCACAAACCAGCCCTACAAAAGATTCTTAAAGATGTCCTACACATAGAAAACCAACAAGACCACAATAAAGGCCAGGAAACTGAACCCAAACTGAGAATCCAAGAAGCATAGCAAGCACTCAGTTGCCACAGCCCCCAAGAAGGTGGATAAGATGGCAGGAAATCCCAAATACCTCTCAGTCCTTTCTCTCAACATTAATGAACTTAACTCTCCAATTAAGCAACATAGACTGTCTAGTTTGATTAAAAAGCAAGATCCGTCTATCTGCTGCCTTCAGGATTCACGTCTTGCTCATAAAAACAAAAACATTTTCAATATGAAAGTCTCGAACAAAATCTACCAAGCAAACGGCCCCCATTATCAAGTGGGAGTTGCAATACTAATATGAGATAAAAATAGACTTCAAATTAAAACTAGTGAGAAGAGATAAAGAAGGTCACTACACACTAATTAAGGGTATCTCCTTCTGGAGGAAATTACAATCTAAATATCTTTTTGCCAAACAACGGAACACCCAAATTTACCCTAGAAAAACTACTTTCCCTCATATCCCACATAGACCCAAGGACATTAATTGTTGGGGACTTTAACACACCACTCTCCCCACTAGATAGATCAACTCGGCAAAAACTCAAAAAAGAAACTGCAGACCTAAACAAAAACATAGCTCAACTATATTTAACAGACCCCTACCAAATATTTCAACCAGCAGCATCAGAATACATGGTTTTCTCAGCAGCACATGGAACATTTTCCCAAATAGACCACATTTTAGGCCACAAAACAAACTTGTCCAAATTCAGAAACATTGAATTTATACATTGCATTATCTCAGAACACAAGGGAATAAAATTAGAACTCAACACTAAAAACCACCAAAGAGGTTCCTGTAACAATACAAGGAGCCTGAACAACATACTGCTGAATCACGAGTGGGTCATGGAGGAGATTAGAAAGGAAATTCAAATGTTCATGATATTCAACAAAAATGAGCACACTAACTACCAGCTCCTCTGTGAAATATCAAAGGCAGTACTCAGAGGCAAGTTTATAGCTCTCAGTTCTTACATCAACAAATTGGAGAGATCTGAAACCAACAATTTAATGAGACATCTGAGCCTCCTTGCAGTAAAATAAACTTAAATCCAGTAGACAGAAACAAATAATTAAAATTAAATCAGAATTAAATGAATTAGAATAAAAAAAAACATAGAAAGAGTCAACAAAACAAAGAGTTGGTTCTTCGAAAAAATCAACAAAATTGACAGACCCTTAGCAAATCTTATCAGAAAAAGAAGAGAAAACACCCAAATAAATAAACTCCACTATGAGAATGGAAACATCACCACAGAAACAACCAAGATTCAGAACATAATAACGGAATACTTCTCAAAACATTATGCTATTAAGTTTGAGATCTTGGCAGAAATGGACCTTTTCCTAGCAAATATTGACATGCAGAAACTAAACCAAGATGAGTTAAACCATCTTAACAGGCCCATATCAAGCATTGAAATAGAAATAGCAATAAGACACCTCCCATCTAAGAAAAGCCCAGGACCAGTTGGCTTTAGAGCAGAATTCTACAAGGCCTTCAAAGCAGAGCTCACACCAGTACTCCTCCAACTATTCAATGAAATTGAAAGAGAAAGTTCACTGCCGAACTCATTCTATGAAGCCATCATAACCCTCATCCCAAAACCAGGCAGGAACTCATCAAAGAATGAGAACAATATATCCATTTCTTTGATGAACATTGATGCAAAACTTCTCAACAAAATTTTGGCCAATTGACTTCAACAATTCATTCAAAATATCACACACCATGATCAAACAGGACTCATTTCATGGATGCAAAGCTGGTTCAATATACACAAATCAATTAATATAATTCATCACATCAACAGGAGCAAGGATAAGTACCACATGGTTATCTCAATAGATGCACAAAAAGCATTTGACAAGATCCAACACCCCTTTATGATGAAGGTTCTGGAAAAATTAGGAATCCATGGAACATTCCTCAATACAATAAAGGCTCTATATGACAAACCTACAATATCCATTATACTTAATGGTGAAAACTACAGCCATTCCCTGTTAACTCAGGAACAATTCAAGGATGTCCTCTCTCTCTCTCCACTTTTCTTCAATCTAATATTAAAATGCCTAGCTACAGCAATAAGACAAGGTACAATAAATGGGATCCAAATAGGGAAAGAAGAAGTAAAACTCTCCTTCTTTGCAGATGACACGGTCTTGTATTTAAAGAATCCTACAGACTCCACTCCCAAATTACTCAAGCAGATTCAAAACTTTGACAAAGTAGCACGGTATAAAATTAATTCTAAAAATCTATGGCTATTCTGTATGCCAACAATGAGAAAAGTGTGGGTGAAATTAGGAAAGCAACTCCATTTGTAATAGCCCCACAAAAAATAAAATACCTAGGAATTAACTTAACCAAAGAAGTGAAGGGCCTCTATGATGAAAACTTTAAAAACTTGAAAAAGGAATTCAAAACAGAACTTAGAAATTGGCATAAACTCCAATGCTCCTGGATTGGAAAGATCAACATTGTGAAAATTGCAATACTTCCCAAGGGTATCTGCAAATTCAATGCGATACCTATACATATTCCTACCTCATTATTCAAGATAATAGAAGAGGCAATCCAAAAATTCATATGGAACAATAAAAGACCCCGGATAGCAAAAACGATCCTTAACAGAAGGAGGAATATCAATAACAAATTCCAAACTCTACTACAAAGCCATAATAAGCACAACAGCTTGGTACTGGCACCATAACAGACCTCAGGACCAGTGGACCAGAATTGAAAACCCAGAAATGAACCTATAGACCTAGAGCAATATAATCTTCGATAAGGAAGCTAAAAAAATAGAATGGAAGACAGACAGCCTCTTCAGTAAATTGTACTGGCAAAATTAGTTACTTGTAGAAAACTAAAGCTAGATCCTTATATATCAACCTGCACCAGAATCAACTCAAATGGTTCAAAGACCTTGGAGTCAAAGCAGACATTTTGAAAACATTACAGGATGGAATAGTAGAAACTCTAAGTCTCCTTGGCACAGGCAGAAATTTTCTTAATAGAGACCCAGAAACACAACAAATTAAAGAAAGTTTGGACAAACGGGATGGCATGAAATTGCAGAGCTTCTGCATGGCAAATGATATAGCTAGCAAGATCATTAGAAATCCCATGGATTGGGAGAATATCTTCACTAGCCATACAACGGACAAGGGTCTCATATCTAAAATATACCTGGAACTCAAAAAATTAAACCCCCCAACAACAAATCTTCAAAGAAACAACTGCCCAATAAATAAGTTGGCTAAAGACTTAGAAACTGCTCTGAAGAAGAAAGAAGGATGGCCAATAGACACATGAAGAAATGCTCAACCTTCCTAGCCATAAAAGAAATGCAAATCAAAACAGCATTGAGATACCACCTCACCCCAGTTAGAATGGCTATAATCAAGAACTCTAATAACAACTCATGCTGGAGGCTATGTAGAGAGAAGGGAACCTTATTGCATTGATGGTGGGAGTGAAACCTTATTCAACCACTTTGGAAAGCAGTATGGAGATTCCTCAAAACACTCCTCATAGAGCTCCCCTATTACCCAACAATCCCACTTTTGGGCATTTACCCAAATGTTCACATACAAGACCACACTACCAGCACAACTATGTTTATTGCAGCATTATTTACCATAGCTAAGATATGGAACCAACCCAGATGCCACTCTGGAGATGAATGAATCAAGAAAATGTGGTTTATGTATACACAATGGAATTCTATGCCTCCATCAGAAAGAATGACATTGCCCCATTTATTAGGAAAAGAAAGACTTGGAAAATAAATATATTAAGTGAAATAATCCAGACCAAAGAAACATAGGTCTCACACTTTCCCTTATTTGCAATAACTTGTATATGTCTGAGTCAAGCAGAAAAGTTCAGATAAGTTGATGTTAGGTAAATGGTCCCTAAGATATGTATTCAAATGTTTTTTTTTCTTTCCTGTGATTGTTTCTAACACATTTATAACTGATTTCTTTTTTGCTTTGTATGTCCCTCCCCGATGGTATAACCCCTGCTTTCACTGTATTTCATGTTGGTATAATTTTTGGAGGGGAAGGGAAAAAACACATCATTTAAATAGAGATACAGGAGGACCTATTGCAACAATGAGATGTACAAGTAGTTATGTCGAAAAGGAGCTTTCCAACTTTGGTGGGGGTGGAGGAGATTTGGGTGGTAAGGCGTGGGAGTATGGGAAAAGATGGGATGGGGAAAAAAAGGAGGAGGCTAAAATACTTGATAAGAAATATACTCATTATCTTGCCCATGTACTTATAACCACTCTGTATAGTATTTTCACAATAAAAAAGAAAAATATACATACATACATATATCAAAAATATTTAAAATATTATGAGGCTCCTTTGCTTGAAATTCATGCCGTTTTTTCTGCCAGGCCTGGGATTTCAACTCAGGGTCTGGGTAAATCTACCACTGTGTGGGAAGGCGAACCTCACCGTGCTGGAAGACAAGAAAGTCAGGCCTGTTCCTATAGCCTGAATTCAAGTCCTAGCACACAAAAAGGTATATTCGTGGGCTGGGAAGGTGGCTCAGTGGTAGAGCGCTTGCCTTGCATGCCTGAGGCCCTGGATTCGATTCCTCAGCACCACATAAGCAACAAAAAAGCCAGAAGGGGCACTGTGGCTCAAGTGGTAGAGCACTAGCCTTGAGCTGAAGAGCTGAGGGACAGAGTCCAGGCCGAGAGTTCAGGCCCCACGACGGGACCTCTCCCCCCCACCCCAAAACAAAAACAAAAACAAAAACTAAAACAAAAAAAAACAAAAAGGTATATTTGTATACATTTTAAATACATGATTTATATTTACACACACATGTTTATTTCATATTGCGGTTAGTATATTCATTTTATTTGGTTTTTTATTTTTTCTTATGTATTTTAGTATGATTACACATATAATATTATTTGCATCTTGTTACATAAGACATAGATTTGTCTATGTATTCTACATCATTCCTGAGACCCAGGACTTTCACAGATAAGGTAAACAAGTGGGACTATTGGCTTTTCCACCAGAATTAAGGATTTGGCAGGTCTGTGACTTGAACTCAGGGCCTAGCAGGCCCACTTCATGAATGGGTAAATATTAGCACAGCAGTCTGATGCAAGTGAAGTTGGCTGGAAAATTTGAGGACCTGAGATCAAGCCCTAGGAATGGCCAATATATAAACATATAGATGTTTAGATCTCAGTGTGTCTGTGTGTGTGCATGTGTGTGTATTTACATATGTATAAGCATCTATAAATGTATACAGAGACACAAATAGACATTTTTGTAGCTTCTAGTGTATAGCCCTATATAAAGTGTGATGTCTATATCTTATTTTTATATATTCTATTGCTACCAATTATTTGGTCTAAAATTATGCCTCCATTAATTAATCATGGTAGAAGACTTAGTAAAGTATTAATTAATCAATGACCTATGTTTATTGCATAGACTCTTATCCTGGAATGACTAGGTAATATGTAATTCAATTAGTACATTTCAAACATTCTATTAATGTTTGAGCAGATAGGAATGATTTTCCTATGATATTCAGCCGTGTGTAGGTGACAATTTCAGGATCGAACTCAAGGCCTAAGTGTCTGGTTTGGACTCAGGCTTCACTGACAGCCCCCCAGCCTTTGTCCATGCAAGGTCACATACAATTTCCAAGTCAAGTCATTGAGACCCAGGAGGGTCACAGTGCTAAGGAAACAAAGATAAAACTGTTGTGTAAAACTTCCTGGTGTTTTGCTCTTTCATTTTTTTGGTTTGATGTATTTTTGCCAATGCTGGGAGTGGAATTCAGGTCCTAGGATCCCTGGATCATCTGTGCGTGTAAAATCTGCACCCCTTACTAGGGTAATCATGGTTTAAGACACAATAAAATACTTCCTGAGCAAAAGGAGCTCAAGTAAAATGTCTAGGCTCACAGTTTAAGCCTCAGGACCTGCCATAAAAAAGAGCCAGTAACTCCATGTGTCTGTATATGTACGTATGTATTTGTACCAGTAAACATCCAGAGTCTCCATGAAGAAAGGCACCCAGCTAGGAAATTTGATTTGGATAGAATAATTTCATAACACAGAGAGTGCTTTCAAGCCAGTGCATGTTCCAGGGCTCCCCTGTTCCCAGTGTAGCCTAAGGGGTTCTCTATACCCCAGTCTGCTGGAGGAAGTCTGCCTTATTGTTGGAATAGGCAGACAAAAATCCCCACTCCTGTACAGCTGTGTAACAAACAATTCATCTGGGCCAACTAGTGAAGATAAGTGTGGGCAGGCTCTGAAGGTCAGGAGAAAAATGCTTCTTTGTACTCCAAGCTCTCTCTCTCCCCAATGTTCTGTTTTGACCGGAAGCCTTCATTTGTGCCACCTCCTGTGGCAGGCTAAGTTCCTGCACTCATCCTGTCTTTGTTAGACTAGGTTTCAGTGTTGAAACAAACTGCTACAATTAATTCAAGAGTCCTTCTGCCAGACAATTAGGGAGCTGAACCTAATGAAATGATATTGGCAATGGTGCCTCCGTGTGTGTGTGTGTGTGTGTGTGTGAGTGTGTACATACACCAGTCCTGGTGCTTGAACTGAGGACCTAACTACTGTACCTGAGTTTCTCCTGTACAACGACAGCACTCTACCACGTGAGCCACAGAGCCACTTCAGGATTTTTTTTCTAGGCATGTGGTACTGAGGGTTTAAACCCAGGGTTTCACACATGCAAAGCAGTCTACCCCTAAGAAACAATCCCAGAACTCCACTTCAGGTTTCTTTCTTTCTTTTCTTGTAAGTTGGAGGAATTGAAATCTGGGACTGGCTGCCGTCTCTGAGCAATTCAGCTCAAGTCTAGCACTATACCACTTGAGCTACAGTGCCCCTTCAAGCTTTCTGGTGGTTTATTGGAGATGACAATCTCAAGGAATTTCCTGCCCAGACTGTCTTTGGACTGTGATCTGGGACAATTTTGAACTGAGATCCTCAGCTTCCTGAGCAGGCAGGATGATAGACCTCAGCTAAAGACACCTAAGCCATGACACTTTGTTACAAGGGTGTCCTTGGCTCCACATTGTAGAATGTTAGCATGAGGCCAAGAAGAATGTCAGCAAATAGGCTCTGAGTTCAAGGTTCATGATGGAGAAAAATAAACCAAAACAATTGTCTGCAGAAGACAAGTCATTAGAGCTCAGTATATACATAAATTTGGCCCTGCCTTGGGGACAGTGTCTGATCTCATATCTGAGCCTCAACTTTCTCATCTTCAAAATCATCTTACTTGTGTAGCTCTTATAAGGACCAGATGAAAGAATACAACTCGTGAAGGACTCAGAACATAGCCCTCTGTGAAGGACTCAGCACACAGTACTCCATGAATGACTTATCACCCTGTAAAGGACTCAAAACCCAGCACCCCAGGAAGAACTCTTCACATAGCTGTTTCCCACATACTGTCATTAGAATTAGGGTGCTATCATCAGTATCACCATTCTTTCAGATACATGTCACAAAATGCACAAGTTCACATCTAATGGTTTAGAGTGGTGTTTCTTTTGTGGGGAGGGTCATCAGCCTCGGGGATTGCACTCCTAGGTTGGAGGTACTGTCCTAAGATCTTTTCCTCAAGGCTAGAGCTCTACCACTTTGAGGCACAGCTCAGAGTCTCGCAGACTTCCTGCCAGGGCTGAGTTTTCAACCCAACAGTTTCTGACCTGATCCCCTGAGCAGCTAGAGATGAGCCAGCAGCTTCTAGTTCCATGGTGTTGGGTTGCAGCTGTTGACCTCTGGCTAAGTCAGGTTAAATGGCAGCTGTCGGCTTCAGACTCCCAGCTTGCTCTGTGATGAGGTATTTGAAATCTTGGCCTTCTATGCTTGCAGTCAGAACATTCTAACTTGTTTTTGGTGCCAGTCCTGGGGCTTGAGTAAGGACCTAGCCACAGTCCCTAAGCTTTCATGCTCAAAACCAATGCTCAACTGCTTGCGTGACTGCACTACCTCCGGATTTTCTGTGCATGTGATAGTGTGGGATTGAACCCAGGGCTTCATACATAGGAGGCGAACACTCTACCACTGAGTCCCAGGAATAACAAGCGTAGAAATAGATATGTAGATTGTTACAGATAGATAGATAGATAAAACAAGACAGAAATGTATCTATATTATTTAATTATATGTACTATATTAATATCAATTATTGATAAATTTTTCCTTCCTTTATTTAAGTATTATGGTTGAATACTTAACAAAGTATTAATTGAAAATTAGTCAATATACTATAATTATTGAGTATAATTTTATAATATAATCATACACTAACTACAATTGTGTTACTTTACAACATTCCATTCGTATGGATATATATCAGAATGCATTTCTTAGGATCTCCCGTGATTCATAGGTGGCAGTCCTGGGATTCACACCCCGGGCCTAGGTTGCTGGTTGGGGCTATGGCTTTTCCTGATAGCCCACCAAACTTCATCAGTACAAAGTCATGTAAAAACTTTCCGGCCATGTCATTTAGACATAGGATGGTTGCAATGCAAAGGAAAAAACAATGTAAAACTGCCTTTTGGACCTTCCAGTTTTATCTTTTTCCTTTTTATTCTACCTCTCTTTCTTTCTTTTCGGTATTGGGGACAGAACTCTGGGTCTGGGTGCTGTCCCTCAACTCTTCAGCTCAAAGCTATCGTTCTACCACTTGAGCCATAGCCCTACTTCTGGCTTTTTTCTGCTTATGTGGTGGTGAGGAATCGAACCCAGGGTCTTATGCATGCAAGGCAAGCACTCTATTACTGAGCCACCTTCCCAGTACTTCTCCCTTATTTTTTTGCCAGTCCCAAGATTTGAACTCGGGTCCTAAGATCTCAGGATGGGCTGTGGGTCCAGAGGCTACAACCCAGCCTAGGATGATTGAAGCTGAAGCAAAGTTGCCATGAGCTGAGTTCAAGACCCAGGCCAGTCCAAAAAACATTAAAGCCCTGGCTTGTAATTTGCATCATTTTTCTGTCAGGCCTGGGATTTCAACTCAGGGACTGGGTAACACTGTGGCACTGTAGGGGAGAAGAAGCTCACCATCATTTAAGACAAGAATTTCAGCCCAGTATACAGAGCCCAAATTCAAACTCCAGCAATGAAAAAATAATATTCATATATGAGCTTTATTTACATACATGGGTTTACTCCATATGACATTTATTATCCTTATTTTTTATTTTATGTACTGTTATTACATATATAACAGTTATTCCATTTATTACATCTTATCACATGGATTTATTTGCATATAGATTATACATCATACTGAGACCCAGGATGTAAAAATTAGCTTCTGACTCCACATATAAAATTTTGGCTATGTTGGGATTTGAACTCACAGCCCACAATGCCCAATTCATGAATGGGTCAGTTGTAGAACAAAAGCCTTTGCCAAACTGAGCTGCCAGCCAGTTCTGAAGACCTGAGAACAAGCCATAGTAGTGGCTGATATATAGATAGAGATATAGCTCTAGATACAGATATAGATATAGATAGATTGTAGTTTGCAATATATATTAGAGAGACAATGTGAGGATATTAAATTACATATTATGAATTATTGTTAAATTATGCCTCCATTTAATGAAGGATCATGATTGAATACTTATTAAAGCATTAATGTAAAAGTAGTCAGTATTCTTTAATTGGGAGAATCATACCATTGTGCTAGAATGGAAGACATCATCCACTACTTTTTGTGTAGCACTGTATAAGAGAATCATAAACTACCTGCAAATTTAATTGTTACTTTTTTAACATTCCTTTAAGCATTCACATGATAGGAAAGATTTTCTCAAGATCTCCCTCCATTTGTAGGTGGCAGTCCTGGAATTTGAACTACAGGCCTGGGTAGTTTACTTCAAATGCAAACCATTAGCATGACACTGTGTAGTTTTCAGTTTGTCACAATGAAAAAAATAACAAGAACAAAAGAAAGCCAGGTGTCATTTGCTCCTCCCTGTAATCCTAGCTCTTTAGGAGTCTGAGAGATAGAGAATGACAGTTTGAATTCAGCCAGTACAGGAAAGTCCACAAGCACTCTTATTTCTGAGGGATCAGAGGAATAAAAAATCACCATGAGTGGGGTTGTGGCTCAAGGGCAGAGCACTAACCTTGAGCAAAAGGAGCTCAGGAACAGTGCCTAGGCTCATAATACAAACCCCGGGCCTGCGAAAAAACCACAAAAAAACAAAAAACAAAAAAACCGAAAAACAACTCCATGTCTCCCCATGTATGTATGCCTGCATTTCAATCAGTGAAGGTCTAGAGTCCCTATGATGAAAGGCACCCTGTTGGGAAATTTGCTTTAATAGAATGATTTCATAGCACAGAGAGTGCTTTCAAGACAGTGCAAGTTCCCAAGCTCCCCTCACTGTTACCAGTGTAGCCTGAGGTTTTCTCCACACCCCAGGCTGCTGGAGGAAGTCTGCCTCATTTTTGGAACAAGAAAACAAAAGGCCTCATTGATGTAAAACTGTGTAAAAGCAACTCCATCTGGCCCAATTAGTGAGAAGAGTGGGAGGGCTCTGAAAGCCAGGAGAAAAAGGCCTCTTCGTACCCCCAAGCTATCTCTCCCCCCCAGTGCTGTTTTGACAGGAAGCCTTCATTTGTGCCACCTCCCTTGGCAGGCCAAGTTCCCTGCACTTATCCTGTCTTTGTTATACTATGTTCCAGTGTTGAAATAACCGGCTAAAATTAATTCAAGGGTCCTTCTGGCAGACAACAAGGGAGCTGAACCTAATAAAATGATTCATTATTGTCAACAGTGCCTTCCTAGTTTTCTGGAAGCTAGCTAATTCTAAGCACATGTATAATATCACAATGCTTCCTGTCATTTAGGGCTGGTGAAGCTTATCAGATTTTGAAACCTTTGACCTCTCCTAGTTGGGCCCTGAGTGACTAGGTTTTGGGGTTGAATACAAGGACTGGATGCTGAATATGAGCTCAGAGCACAAGCTCAGTGTTTTACCATTTGGTGTTACAGCTTCACTTCTGGCATCTGTGTGTGTGTGTGTGTGTGTGTGTGTGTGTGTGTGTGTGTGTGTGTGCATGCGTGGGTGTATGTATATGTGTGCATACACTTGTCCTGGAGCTTGAACTCAGGACCTGAACACTGTACCTGAGTTTCTCCTGTACAAGGATAGCACTCTATTACTTGAGCCACACAGCTACTTCAGACTTTTTTCTAGTGATGTGGTAGTGAGAAATCAAACCTAGGGATTCATACGTGCAAAGCACTCTACTCCTAAGACACATTCCCAGGACTACACTTCTTTCTTTCTTTTCTTGGAAGTTGGAGGAATTGAAGTCTAGGCCTGGGTGCTGTCCTTGAGCTCTTCAAATAAAGCCAAGCACTCTACTACTTGAGCTACAGAACCCCTGCAGGATTTTGTTGGTCACTGGAGAGAAGCCTCTCAAGGAATTTCCTGCCCAGCCTGGCTTTGGACTGTGATCCTCAGCTCTAAGGCTCCTGAGTGGCTAGGATGACAGCCGCAAGTCTCTGGCGCCCAACTTCCACTTCATGTTTCTAAGTGGTGAATAGGAGATAATAGTCTCATGAGACATTTTGTGTCTGTGATAATTTGGAACTGAGATGGTCATATCTCAGCTTCCTGATTAGGCAGGATGACAGACCTCAGCTACAGATACCTAAACTGTAACACTGTTGCAAAGGGTTCCTTGGCTCCACATGATAGGGCGCAGGTCAGTGGCTAGGCCCCGATTTCAACGTTTGCAACCGAGAAACATAAACCAAGACAATTGTCTGCAGGAGACAACTCAGTAGAGTTAGGTACATACATAACTTTGTGCTTGACATGGGGACATATATGAGCCACAAGTTTCTCACCTGCACAATCATCTTACTTGTGGAGCTCTAACAAGGACCAGAAGAAAGAATGTACCCCGTGAAACACTCAACACACAACACCTCATGAAGGACTCATCACATAGCTGTATCCCACACACTGTCTTTAGAATTAGGGTGCTTTCATCAGTATCATCATTCTTTCAGAAACACGTCAGAAACCACACAAAATTCACATCTAATGATTTAGAAGGGTGGGTCTTTTTTAGGGAGGTGGAGTCAGCCACAGTGATTGCACTGAAAGGTTGGGGGTACTGTCCTAAGATCTTTTGCTCAAGGCTAGAGCTCTACCACTTTAAGCCACAGCTCAGAGTTTCTCAGACTTCCTGCCAGGCCTGGGTTTTAAACCCACCAGTGTCAGATCTCAGCCCCAAGCATCTTGGATAACAGGGGCAAGCAAGCCAGCAGCATATCTTATTCTGTGGAGCTGGGTTGCAGCGGTTTACCTCTGGCTACGTCAGGTTACATGACAGCTGTCAGCACCAGACTCCCGGTTTACTCTGTGATGAGGTATTTACAGTGCTATTGTTATATAGTTGCAGTCAGAACATTCTATCTTTTTTTGTTGCCATTCTTGAGTCTTGAGTAAGAGTCTAGACACAGTCCCTAAGCTGTTATACTCAAAGCTAGTGCTCCAGGTGCTTGAGCAACAGCATGATCTGGATTTTTCTGTGCACACGGTAATGAGGAATCAAACCCAGGTCTTTGTAAGTACTAGGCGAGTACTTTACCACTGAGCCCCAGGAGTGACAAGTGTATAAACTGATAAATGTGTAGATTGGTAGACAGACAGATAGATAGATAGATAGATAGATAGATAGATAGATAGATAGATAGATAGATAGATAGATAGATGTAGATGCATAAACAAGAGAGAGATATCTGTATACTATGAAATTGCATATACGATATTACTACCAATTATTGGCAATTAAATTATTCCTTCCTATTTTAAGTATCATAATTGAATACATAATAAAGTATTAATTGAAAATTCGTCAACGTAGTATAATTGTTGTGTATAATTTTATAATATAATCATACACTAACTACTAATTTGATTGTTAATTTTATAACATTCCATTTGTATGATATATATGGGAATGGGTTTCTTAGAATCTCCGTCATTCATTAGTGGCAATCCCGGGATTTGACCTCCAGACCTAAGTTGCCAGTTTCGCTATGGCTTCCTTAATAGCCCACCAAACATCAGCAATGCAAGGTCATGCACACTTTCTAGGCCTTGTCATTTACACATATGATGGTCACAAAATAAAGGAAAAAAAGTAAAGTCACCTTCTCAGTTTTATACTCCTTTTCATTTTTTTTTTTTGCCAACCCCAAGATTTGAATTTCGGTCCTAGGATCCAATGGTTGGCTGTGGCAGAGATGCCAAGACCTGAGTTCAAGCATGTGCTCTGCCAAAAAAAATAACAATGATAAGTCCCTGGTTTGGAATTTGCACCATATTTCTGGCTGGCCTTGTATTTGAACTCAGGGTCTGGATTAATTCTGTGGTTCTGTGGTTGAACGGGAAAGGCTCACCCTCCTTGAAGACAAGAAATTCAGAGCAGTATCCAGGGCCTGAATTGAAGCCCCAGCACTGGAAAAAGCAATATTTATATATGGGATCTATTTACATACATAGGTTTATTGCATATGATGTTTATTACCTTTATTTATTTAGTATTATTACATATATAACATTTCATTTATTACATCATATCACATAGGATATATTTGCATAAGGATTATGCCTCATACTGAGACCCAGGACTTTCACAGAGAAGGAAAAAAAAATGTGTCAAAATTGGCTTCTTACTCCATTAATAAATTTTTGGCCATGCTGGGATTTCAACTCACAGCCTACAATGACCAATACATAAATGAGGTCACAGTCTTAGCACAGCAGCCTCCAGCAAACTGAGCTGCCTGGAAGTTCTGAAGACCTGTGATCAAGCCACAGGAGTGCCCAATAGATAGATAGATAGATAGATAGATAAATAGATAGATAGATAGATAGATAGATAGATAGATAGATAGATAGATAGATAGATAGATAGATAGATAGATAGATTTGTAGATATATATGCATACAGAGAGAGAATGTGAGTATATTAATTATATATATATATTATTACCAGTAATTAGATATTAAATTATGCCTCTATTTATTGAAGTAACCTGGTTGAATACTTATAAAAGTATTAATTAAAAATTAGTCAATATCCTTCCATTAGGGGAAATCATATCATGGTGCTAGAATGGAAGATATAAATTCAATAATTTTTGTGTCACATTCTAAAATAGAATCATGAATTAACTGCAAATTTAATTATTACTTTTATAACATTCCATTAGCATTCACATGAATAGGAATGAGTTTGTCAGGATCTCCTTCCATTTGAGAGTGGCAGTCCTGGCATTCAAACTCCAGGCCTGGGTAGTTTACTTGTAATGCAAACCATTGGAATGAAACCATGAAGATTTCAGATTGTTATGATTACAAAAAAGAACAAGAGGAAAAGAAACCCAGGAACCAAGGGCTCCTGCCTGTAATCCAAGCTCCTCAGGATGCTGAGATACAGAGAATGCCAATTTGAATTCAGCCAGGGCAGGAAAGTCCACGACACTATTATTTCTAAGAGAACACATGGAATAAATACATGAATGAGGCTGTGGCTCAAGGGTAGAGCACTACCATTGAGCAAAAGGAGCTCAGAGACAGGGCCTAGGCTCATAGTACAAACAAGGAACTGCCGCCCCCCCCATGTCTCTGTGTATGTATGGATAATGTATGGATGATGGGCATTCAGCAGTTTGCCCATGCCCAGCACCCCAAACTGGGCAAGCTAGGACAAGCCCTTAAGAGTACTAAGTCTGAGCCAGCAGATTGAAGAAAGCATCCTTCTCTGCCATTTAATAACTGAAGCTTTATGTTATGGATGAGGTGTCCCATCGTGACACCTAGCAGGTACCCACTGCCTCCAGGGAGACCACAGTTCCTAGACTGTAGGAGTTATTGAAGTTTCTGGCTCCATTTGTCTATCCAGCTGTAGGATGTGAACCTAGATCTCTGGGGCCAAGTGGCTATCACTCATTTATCATTCCTCATTGCCAAGATACAGGCTGGTCTCAAATCTTGACAAAGAACTGAAATAGTCAGCAATTTCTATGCTGAAAGGGGTATGCCAATAAATCCCACCCACATAACTCCCGTTAGAAGTGAGCCTTGGGCTGTGAATATGGCTTAGTGGTAGAGCACGCACTAAGTCCTAGGCTCGATTACTCAGTACCACAGAAACAGAAAAAGCCAAAAGTCGCACTATGACTTAAGTGATAGTGTGCTAGCCTTGAGCAAAAGGAGCTCAGGAACATGCCCAGACCCTGAGTTCAATCCCCAAGCCTGGCAAAAAAAAGTGAGCCTGGTGAAACATATTCTTCTGGGACTCAGAGGAGCGCCAAGGTTATAGGTAAGAGGTAGGGTAGAGGGCAGGTGCTGGTGGCTCACCCCTGTAAGCTACTCAGGAGGCTGAGATCTGAGGATCCCAATTGCAAGGAGGAAAGTCTACATGAGACACTTTTCTCCAATTAAACACCCAAAAAGCCAGAAGAAGAGCTGTGGTTCAAGTAGTACAGTGCTAGCCTTGAGCACAAAAGCTCAGGGATCGGATAGAATCCAGGCCATGAATTCAAACCCCAGGACTGGCACACAGGCACACACACACACACACACACACACACACACACACACACACACACACACACACCAAGATAGAGCAGTTGCCAGTCACCCTGCACAAGTTCCATCTCTAGCAACTCAATATTAAAAAGAAAAAAGGGATAAGGGAAGATAAGACTTGCTCCAGGAGGTGATATAACCAATGTCAAAATTCCACAGGAGTTCTAAGATGTGGACATAGGACAGAGAGCCTTAGGCAGAAGGTACAGCATGGGCAAAGGTCATGAGGTGTGCTTTAGAGCAGGTGGTGTGGGTGGAATGAAGGTTCTGTGACTTCAGAAGAGTCTGGCAGGACACTCAAGGCTGGGCCAAGGTTTGTACTTGAGTCACAGGGCAGAGGGTGGGGTCCCAGAATGGGGCCAGGGAGAATAGCTTGGCTTTTCACCAGGGACCCCTGCCATTTCTGGTGGCTGCAATCCTATTTTTCACAGATTCTGACCCTCAGAATTCCTTTGCCTGGAGGAGTCAGTGCAAACGCATGCAATAACTCTTGCCTAAAAAAGCTTGTAGCCCAGTGCCACCAGTGGCTCAACCCCTGTAAATCCTAGCTACTCAGGTGACTGAGATAGAGATCGTGAGTCAAGCCAGCTCAGGGGAGGAAAGTTAGTGAGACTCTTTTTTCCAATTAACAACCAAAAGCCAGAAATGGAGATGTGGCTCAAGTGGTAGAGTGCTAACCTTGAGGGAAATAGTTAAGAGACCAGAGACCAGACCCTGAGTTCAAGCCCTGGTACCGGCACAGAAAAAAAAAGAAAAGCTTTCAGGAGCTCCTAGTCCACTGTGGTGAAAGGCCAGATCAGCCAGGCACTGGTGGCTCGCGCCTGTCCTCCTAGCTCTTCAGGAGGCTGAGATGTAAAGATCGCAGTTCAAAGCCAGCCCAGGCAGAAAAGTCTGGGAAACTCTGATCTCCAAGGAACCTCCAGAAAACCGGAAGTGGCTCTGAAGCTCAAGTGGTAAGCTGAAGAGCTGGGGGACAGTGCCCAGGCTGAGAGTTCAAGCCGCATGACCAATGCCTGGCCTGCTTGGACCTCACTCTGTGGTCTAGGCAGAGTACGTTCCAGTGGGCTCCTGAGGGTCTTCCTAGGTGTCCTACAAGTCTTGAGAGCAGCCTGTTTAGAGGCCATTGCCTACAGAGCAGGCCACATTACCAGAGAAGGGTGGAGCCTTGGGGCATGGAGATCATCAGAATGGCAGCTGGCATGGGTGCAATGTGGATCTGAGCAGTAAATCAACATCTCAGACCATGGTTCTGGGCCAGGAGGGGCAGAAGTTGAGAGATGTCACACCAGGTAATGCCCGCTCATGTAGGTATCACAACAGTGTGAATTTGTCAGGCACACCTTGGGCAGGTGTTGAGTTGGGCTCATGAAAGACTTGTAGTCTCAGGAATCCACAGCCGGCTGGCTGCTGCTTGTAGCAGTCACTATCCCAGGAGTGCCAGGACACAGAGCCAGTGCTCTAAGGCAGGGGTAGGGGTGGAAGGAGGCAGATGAAGGTCTGCAATCATGGGCCGACTACAAAGGAGCATCCCAAGTGTCCTTCCCTTCGTCCTGAGGCCCCGTGCACGGACAGAGGGGCAGGTTCCATGGAACTTACTGCCATGGCCCAGACCCTGCAGCCCAAGAAGGACTTAGGGAGAAACCACTTGATCTGCCTTGAGAGTTTACTGTGACTATGCCTCAGGATTGTCCCCAGTACTAGCTCAGCTCATCATTACTACCTTCCTGTGTGTGTGTGTGTGTGTGTGTGTGTGTGTGTGTGTTGTGTGTATATGTGTGTGTGTGTTTTGTGCATGTGTACACGTTCGCGTATGCATCTTGGTACTAGGGCTCAAACTCAGGGCCTGGGTTCTCTCCCTCACTTTTTTCATTCAGGGCTAGCACTCTACCACTTGAGCCAAAGTTTCTCTTCCAGCCTTCAGGTGGTTATTTGCAGAAAAGAGTCTCACAGACTTTTCTAGCTGGGCTGTCTCTGAATGGCAATCCTCAGATCTCAGACTCCTGAGGAGCTAGGAATATGAGAGCATGAGCTATTAGCATCTGGTGAAACTTTCCTTCTTAGCTAAAACAGACTACCTCTCTCCCAGCTGAGTACCAATCTACAGGTACCCCTCCTACCCCATGCTTCAGACAAAACATAACCTCCTCCCCTGAGGACAAAGAAATGGGATCAGGTTTGAGCTTTATATTCTCCACATAATCAGGGGCTGGTGGGAGCTGACATGGTCAGAGATCTAGACCAGGGCAAGTAGAGAGCTGTTAGAACAGAAGAGAGTATGAAAAGTCATCCTTGCAGCTGGATGCCAGTGGCTCATGCTTATAATCCTAGCTACTCAAGGCTGACACCTGAGGATCAATAAAGATTCAAAGCTAGCCTGGGCAGACTATTATCTCAAATGAATCACAAGAAAGATGGGAAGTGGAGCTACTGTATTTCAAGTGATAGATCACCAACCTTGAGCAAACAAGCTAAAGGATACCACTTAGGCTCTGAGATCAAACTCCAGTAAACACACACACACATACACACACACGCACACACACACACACAAACACACTATAACCATCCTTAGCAGGTGCCAGTGGCTTATACCAGCAATACTAGCTACTCAAGAGGCTGAGCTTCTAGGGTGGCAACTTGAAGCCAGCACAGGCAGGAAAGTATGTGAGACACTTGTGTCTACTAAACTACTAAAAAAGATGAAAGGTGAGTTGTGGTTCAAGTGTTAGAGTGTTAGTTTGAGCAAAGGAAGCTCAGGGAGAGTGCCAAGCCCTGAGATCCAGCTCTAAGATTTTTTTTAAAAACACCCCCCCACCCCAATCAGGCTATAAATCTAGATTTTGGTCATCCTAGATCTCACTTCTGCTCCTGACACTTCCACAGCACAAGTGGTCGGTGTTTGGTCAGCACTGGTTAAGAAGTGAACTTACACAAGGGGGGGGGCATAGCCAGGGCAAGGCTAATGCCCCAGAACATTGAGGTACTGGCTATACCAGTCTCTCATCTCTCAGTTCCCTGGCCCTGGAATCTAAAGGCTGTGACACTGTATTCTGGGAATCTGGAATTATCTAGAAGGACCTGAGAGGCCGAGCTGGGGCTGGAAGTTAGACTTGCCTGCGATATGGTTCATTGACATTTCCTAGACACCGTCCAATACTGATAAGCTACCTTGACCTCACCTCCCAGGTAGCCCTGGATCATCCTTGCTTGTGCAGCCTTCAGTCAGCTATCAAGCTCGAGTTGGCCAGAGCCACAGGCACCCACCCTTCCCCCACTCCACTGACAGACTGCTGGAAGTGGGACAGGCAGCCAGAGGTCCAGCTGAGGAAAAGGACAGGACATCGCATGACTGACCCTGTCATCCCAGTGGCAGGGGAGAACACATGCCAGCTGGCCCTACTGATTCAGAATCCCGTGGAGGCAGACAAAGATAGGAAAGCTGGACTTGGGCCCCAAAGAAAAGCTGGAATATGCAGGTTTCTGGCAATTTAGGACTCATTGTAGACCTTGATAGGTGCCTAAAGGCAAGGTAGCCATGGAAGAGGGGCACCATCCAATGTCAGAAAGAGGCAGACAGGCACCCAGGAAGTGGACAGAGAAAGGTGAAGGAAAAATACACACACAGACACACACACACACACACACACACACACACACACACACACACGTAGCCCAAGGCCTTACCAGACCCTGAGCACCTGAACATCCCAATCCCTGAGAAGATGGCACTACCATCCTCAGACCAAATATAGACAAACTCAGAGCCTCTCACACATCTGGAATGGCTCATAACACAGCATGGCATTTCCTACTGTACACACCACTATGAAGAAAACTCAGCCACCTTATTTTTGGTTGTCGGTCATTGGGTTGGAACTTTGGGCCTGCACAGAGTCCCTCAGCTCTTCAGCTGAAGGTGTGCGCTCTACAACTGGAGCCACAGCACCACTTCCGGTTTTCTGGTGGTTCACTGGAGATAAAGTCTCACAGACTTTCCTGCCCAAGCTGGCTTTGAGCTGTGATCCTCATATCTTAGCCTTCTGAGTAAATAGGATGACAGTTGTGAGCCACTGGCAGCACTGGCTTCAGCCACCTTCTTACACTCAAGGGAAACACAACTTGTCAGGCCACAAAGCACATGCAACCATTCACTTCAGACTTTGACACCAGCATCTAAAACCATTCTTCCTTGGATGGAGAGAATATAATTGACACTACACTCCTACCCCTGCTCCCATTTGCCCATTCCCTCCCTAAGACAGGCCACAACCTCTGGAGTTCTTGGTAAGGCAACGCACACCCAGCTATGACTTCACACTGGGGCAAACATGGGGAGTTCTTAGAAATATTTATACACTGAGGCCAGCACCTGGTCTCCCAAGCACAGCAACCCCAATCCTTCACCATCTCTTGCAAGCAAGGGATGTCTTTCTTTCTTGTTTTTGGTTGAGGGGCTTGAACTCAGGGCTTGGGTTCTGTCCATGTTGATTTTTGCTCAAGTTCAGTGCTCTACCACTTGCGCCATGGTGCTACTTCTGGTTTGAGATTGGAGATGAGAATCTCATGGGACTTTCCTGACTGGGTTTTGAAACTGAGATCCTCTGGATCTCAGCTTCCCAAGTAGCCAGGCTGACAGGCATGAGCCACCAGCGGAGGGCTTATGGTTTCTCATTCTTTAGAATTTCCACCTAGCCCACCTCTAGACATTACCACCTAAACACTCCTCTACCTCCCTCAGGGACAGCAAAGGGAGGCTCAGAATCTAGGTAGGGCCATGGGCATTAAAGGGTCCCCTTCACATTACTACCCCTCTCTTAGCTCCCATGTGCTTCCTCTGGATGGCCTGGTCTTCTGGGGCAGATAAGGCCCACTAGGACTTCTGGGGCCTGCCCTTTATCCCCCCACCCCACCCAACGGGTACCTGAGGAGTTCAGGGGGCACTGCTCCATGTCCTGGTGGAAGACTTTGGGACGGTTGCTGATAACCAGGTCCAGGGTTGCCCAGAGCAGAAGGAGTGTCTAGATCTCCTCTGTCAAAGAAGGAGACACAAAGCATGGGTGGATCTACTAAGAGCTACAGGGCATAGCAATTCAACTTTCACACAGGTCCCTTGGAGTGCTGTTTTATGTTGACAGTCCTGAGGCTTGACCTTGGGGCCCAGGCATTGTCCCCGAGCTTCTTTGGCTCAAGGCAAGTGCTTTTCCACCTGAGCCATGGTGCCACTTCCAGCTTTTTCTGTGTATGCGGGACGTAGGAATTGAACCCAGGGTTTCCTGTGTGCTAGCCAAGTTCACTACTGCTAAGACACAATCCCAACCCTAGATAGCTGTTCTTCTGTGAACTCTTGGGCCTATCTCAGGACAGTCTTGCACATCTTTACCGAGTTTCTCACCAGCATCCCTGGCTGGAAATGAACACGTTCTACTATGTTGTCCTTTATCTATAGCATCTTTGCTCTCTGGGCTTCCTGTCAGATCCTCCTTGTTAAGCAAGACAACCTTTCAAGTGCTGCCTCTAAGAAGCCGGCTCCAATTGTCCTGGCAGAGGGGTATATTCTTTGCTTTGCAAGCTGCCGGTTTTGTCATGCCCTCCCTTCTGTCCAGTGTAGGTTGAGAGCGCACAAAGGGAAAGGCCTGGCTTCCACCACCCAATTTCTTTTCTTTTCTTTTTTTTTGGGAGGGTCCGGTCGTGGGGCCTGAACTCTGGGCCTGGGTGCTCTCCCTCAGCTCTTCAGCTCAAGGCTAGCGCTCTACAACTTGAGACACAGCGCCACTTCCGGCTTTTTTCTTTTTGCTTATGTGGTGCTGAGGAATCGAACCCAAGGCCTCATGCATGCAAGGCAAGTGCTCTACCACTGGGCCACCTTCCCAGCCACCCACCACCCAATTTCTCAAGGCTCTGATACACTATCCAGGGACTGGTGCTGTATCACACTCCGTGAGAGGGCACTCAAGGCGCAAGCAGTCTGGAAGCAACAAATGGGACCATTTCTTTGTGTGGGCTTGAATTGAGGATCTGGGAGCTGCCTCTCTGAGTTTTCATGCTCAAGGTTGTTGCTCTATCACTTGAGCCAAAGCTGCACTTCTAACTTTTTGGTGGTTCCATGGAGAGTAGAGTCTCACTGGCTTTCCAGCTTATGGCTGGCTTCGATCTTTGATCCTTAGACCTCTGCCTCCGAAGTAGCCAGGATGTCAGGCGTGAGCTTGAGCCAGAGGTTACAGGCACCAGAGCCTTTCTTTTGAGCTTCTGTTTATCTCATATCAACTAGCAAGCTCTAGTTAAAATTGTCATTTACAGGGGATCAAGTTTCTCTCCTAGGTCAGTTAATCCAAGAAGATAAAGTGTCTTTGGTAAAGGCTAGTCTGAGTTGGCCTAGGTGAGTGTGTGTGTGAGAGAGAGTATGAGTTTCGAGGATACCTACCCCCATCTTTCTGGTGCTTAATTCTCCCAGTGGTGAGTACATCCAGGATCTCCACCCCAAGGAAGGCAGGTAGGGGTGGGTATGTAAGGTCACATCAAGTGGGATGATCTGAATTCTATCCTCCAATGGAAACCGGGAGAGATAATAGAGAGGAGAGATTTAGAGGAACATCAAGGGAAGCCCCTTACCTTTGGCTACAAGTACAAGAGAGAGGAATGATCTTTTTTGGTAGTAAGGTAACAGGTGCCTACTATTCATTACTTTTATATTTTTTTGTGAGTCCCAGGGCTTGGATTCAGGGCATTGGTGTCATCCCTGAGCTTCTTTTATTCAATGCTGAGGCTCTACCACTTGAGCCACAGCACCACATCTGGCTTTTTTTGTGGGGGGGGGGAGGTGGTTTATGGGAGATAAGGATCTCACAACTCCCCTGCCTGGGCTGGCTCTGAGTCACGACCTTCAGACCACAGCCTCCCAAATAGCCAACATGACGGCGAGAGCCACGGGCACCTGAATGCTACCATCTCTTTATAATCCCCTAGGGCTTGTGCTGAGCCACCCGCACTGCCCCTCCCTTGTTGTGCGTGGGAAGCAGACATGCGTGGGTTTGATACTTCAACAGCCCACCTACCCTTGAGCATTGTTCCGGGTCAGTCTGATGGTAGCTTCCTTTTTATACACAGCAATAACTTGGCCCTGTCACAAGAACAAATGTCCCCCAGGAGGTGTCAGGTCTGGGATCTTTCCCCTGCCCACAGTCCCCCTCCCCGAAACAACACACTCCAGCAAAGCGAAGTAGACAGAGTGAACTCATTTTCTTATAATCAGGGTCTGGCCAGATAGGTGGTGATGAGGATCAGAGGCTCGGGATTTTGCTGTGTGATTGGACAATGTGACATCTCCTCATCCACTTTCTTTAACTGTTTTAGCAGAGGGTAGTGGGGAAGGATTCATGAGATGGACTGACAATGAGTAACCATCACAGTCTAGCCTGGGCACAGAGGGGCTTACCTCAGGGAGCTAGTTCAACAGGCTGAAAGAGAAAGCTCCTGACCAACAGCCTACCTCCAGAATGAGAGGGCCACCTTGGGTCCCAATCCCATGGGGATGCTGGGCCACCTCCTCCAGCACCATTCAACAAGTTCCTGTGTGAGAGAGAGATAGAGAAAGTAGAATTACACTTAAGCCAGGTGCTGGTGGCATAGGCCTATAATGATAACTACACAGGAGGCTGAGATATGAAGATCATGGTTCATAGCCAGCTCAGGCAGGAACACGTGTGAGACTTTTAACTCCAAAGAACCACCAGAAAACCGGAAGTGGTGCTGTGGCTCAAGTGGTAGAGTGCTAGCCTTGATCTGAGGAGCTTGGGGACAGCGCCCAGGCCCACAGTTCAAGCCCCACGACTGACAAGAAGTGGACTTCCCACCACAAGAAGTGTATTGAATAGCACCCATTGTCCTAGGGAGCATGGCAGAGAAATCAGGCCGTTTCTTGTCAACTGGGGGTCATGAGTAGGTTACCCAGCTTCTTCGTGCTTCATTTTCCCCAGTGACAAAACTGAACAGTGAAGGATCCCCTTCCTTATGGGGATAAGGTAAGGATGAAAGAGAGCCATGTTTTGTTTCATAATCCCATACCTGTGGCACGATAAATAACAGGTCACATCTGAACCCTTTCCAAGTATCTTCCTGTCATATGCTCACAGAATTGCCAAGAACCTTGTCTGATGACCACTCCCTCTATACCTGGCCCTGCCCCAGAGATCCTCCTGTATTGATCCGTTGTTTCCTCACAACTGTCCCATGAGAAGATTGAGGTCCAATGGTCAAGGCCAAACCCAGAGCTTCACCTGTGGTCAAGAATCGGCTGCCATAGACTAAGAGTTTGGGACAATCCATCTAAACCTATGACTGAGCATGGCGCTACATGTATAGCATCCCAACTACAGAGGACCAGGCATGGTGACGCATGCCTGTCACCAGAGGACCATGGTCCAGGCCAGTCTGAGCATATATTGAGTCTCTATCTTGGAAATGCCCAAAACAGAAAGGCTTGGCTCGCATGGTAGAAGACCTGACTTGCAAGCCTAAGATCTTGAGTTCAGACCCTAATATACCAAAAAGACTCAGAGGCCCAGTGCCAGAGGCTCATGCCTATAATCCTAGCTACTCAGGAGACTGAGATCTGAAGATCGCAGGTCAAGATTTAAAATAGGGTTGGCCTAGCCCATCAGATGTCATGATGATAAGAGCCAGAGTCTGACCCATGCCAATAAGGTCCATACTAACAGGGCTCACATCCTTACTAAGTGTTGGTTATGCTCTCTGTCACCCTGGGGAGCCACCCCCTGCGGTCCCACCCCAGGTCCTTTCAAACTTCCTCTGCCACCAACAAGGCCCAAGGGATTAGACAGTTCCAGGGCACACATACCCCATGTTCTTATAATTTAACAGTGCTGAGTTCCCTTCAAGAGTCTCACCCTTCCAGGCCCCCAGACCTCAGCCACAAAGCCCATGCACCCCCCAAAAATAGCGGTTAAAAGTTACAATAGGTTCCAGCACTCCTTGTTACAACCCACTTGTACACACACACACACACAAACACAAAACCAGCATTGGTGGCTCCTGTCTGTCATCCTAGTTACTCAGGAGGCTGAGGTCTGAGGATCACTGTTCAAACCAGCCTCTGCAGGAAAGTCTGTGAGGCTCTTATCTACAGTGAACCACTAAATAGCCAGAGGTGGAGCTGTGGCTCAAGTGTCAGAGCACTAGCTTTGAGCACAAAAGCTCAGGAACAGCACCTATGCCCTGAGTTCAAGGCCCAGTTCTTCTACCTCCAAACACACACAGACAAGACAGATGGATGGACAGACACACACACACACACACACACACACACACACACACACACACACACACACACACACAGATAGCCCAAAGCTTCAGCAGTCCTTGAGAACAGAACCATGAACTCCCTCAATTACAATCACATCCCACCCCTGAGAAGGTGGCACTACCGACCTCAAACCAACAGTATGTCAAAACGCTGAGCCTTTCACATATTTGGAATGTCTCATAGACCAGCATGGTAATTCCTACCGTACACACTGCTATGTGGAAAACTTAGTCACCTCTTTATATTTGTTGGTGGTCATGGGGTTTCAACTCTGTGCTGTATCTCAGCTCTTCAGCGGAAGGTGAGTACTCTCCCACTTGAGCCACAGGACCACTTCCTGTTCTCTGGTGGTCCATCGGACATCAAGTCTCACAGACTTTTCTGCCCAAGCTGGCTTGGAACCACAGTCTTCACATCTCAGCCTTCTGAGTAGCTAGGATGGCATTTGTGAGCCACCGGCAGCTTCCAGCTTCAGCCACCTTCATATACCCAGAGGAAACCCATCTTGTCAGGCCACAAAATTCTTGCAAGCCTTCACTTCAGACTTTGAAACCAGCATCCAAATCCATCCTTCAATGGAGAGAATACAGACAAAACAATCCCACCCCTGTACCCATTCACCCACTCCCTGCCTCCCACAGGCCAAGTCCTCTTGAAGCTGTGGCTTCAAACTGGGGCAAACATGGGGAGTTCTTAGAAATGTCTGTACAGTGAGGCCAGCACCTGGTCTCCCAACCACAGCGAACACCCCTCCCCCCCCACCTCCACCATCCTTTGCAGGCAAAGATGTCTTAATTTCTTTCTTTTTACTGTTGTGGGGCTTCAACTCTGGGCCTGGGTGCTGTCCCTGAGCACTTCAGCTGAAGGCGAGCACTCAACTACTTGAGCCACAGCATTACTTCTGGTTTCTGGCAGTTCCTTGAAGATAAGAGTCTCAGGGTCTTTCCTGCCCAGGCTGGCTTTGAACTGTGGTCCTCAGATCTCACCTCCTGAGTACCTAGGATGACAGCCATGAGCTACTGGCACCTGGACAAACATACTTTTCCATGCCTGTCATCCTATCCCCTCAGGAGACTGAGATCTCAGGACTGCAGTTGGATGCCACCCTTCACCACAAAGTCCATGAGAACTCTTTTTTTTTAATTTTTAATTTTTATTTTTGTGAACACATTGTACAGAGGGGTTACAATTACATGGGAAGGTTAATGCGTACATTTTTTATCAAGCATTGCAGCCTCTTCCTTTGTTTACCCTTCACATCCCTTCCCAGCCTCCCCCCCAACCCCCACCCAATCCTCCCCGCCTTCCCCCACCCCCCCACCCCACCCCCGCACCAACATTGTAAAGCTTGTTTTTGACATGACAACTTGTACTTCTCATTGTTGCAACAGGTCCACCTGTATCCTTAAATGACTTGTTTTTCCCCATCTCCTCTACAAGTTATACTGACATCAAATATAGTCAAAGCAGGGGTTATACTGTGAGGGAGGGACATACAAAGCTACAAAGAGATAATCTTATAAATGCGTTAGAAACAAATGCATGAAAGGAAAAAAAACATTAAAATACATATCTAAGGGTTCATTTTCCTAACATCACATTATCTGACCTTTTCCGCTTGACTCATACATATACTAGATATTGCAAATAAGGGAAACCATGGGACCTATGTTTCTTTGGGCCTGACTCTTTATCTCCAATTAAACACCCAAAAAAGTTGGAAGTGGAACTGTGACTCAAATGGTAGAGTGATAGCTTTGAGCATCAAAGACAAGGGATAGGACCCAGTCCCTAGTTTCAAGCTTTTTCTAGCAAAGACCCACTCAAGAAAGGGAAGCAGGTAGGCACACAGGAGATCAAAGCTCACACATAATACTCAAGAATCCCAGAACAGACCCCATCTGGCTCTGGTTCTCTAGATTCTATGTCCTACATCATGGCAAGCTTAGATGGGACTGACCATGCACCAAGTTAGGACATACAAGTACAATCTCATACTGAGGATCCCCTGACCTTATCAAAGACTCAGAATCTCTTACTGTCCTGCCTCAACACTGGACAGTGATGTGAGGTCTAGTTATGCAACAACAGCATGTGGGAATGAAAAGATTTATCGGCCAAGGCAGACTGGAGGGCTCTAGGTCCCTCTCTCTAGGGAAGGTGAAAAGGGCTGATCCATCCCAGGAATATTCCTAGTTTATGAGTATCCTCAAAGAACAACCCTGTTCAGATCCCAGTGCCTCTAGTTTTCCCAGTAGCTCTACCCAACCCTGCCCCATCTTCAGTTGGCCCTCTCTGAATCCCAGATCTGCCATCTAGACTAAAGGCTGATCCAGCAAAGAGATCCACCTCTGCCTCTGAGAATCGCAGGCATGGGGTCCTAGCGCCCCCTCGAGGAAGTCTTGGGGCAACACGGGTCCCGACTCCTGCCCTCATCCCTGGCTGTCCTGTGCCAGTGGCATGCTTACCTCTGTCTCTGGTGGAGGAATGAACACTGGGGGTGTCATCTTCAGATTGAGTCCTGGAATTCCCAGTTCCCAAAGTTGTACTGCACAGGCATCCTGCGGTGGATGACAGCCAGGTGGTCAACAGTGAAGCCAAGGCACCAGGACTTTTAATAGCCTTGTGGCTGTGTCAAAGGCTCTAACACTGATGGTCTAGGTTATCAGGTGAGGTCATGGATCCAATATCCTGACACACCTGACCTGGAATCGTCCTCTCTCTTCATATTCCTTCTTATCCCTTGCCCCCCAACTTGACACTCCATCACCCCAACACCTCCCTAACCTTTGGACACTTTCTTCTTATCTGACCAGAAAATAAACTCAGTGGGGCCAGGGGAGATTGAAACCTGGTGACACACCCTGAACCCTAGGGTCTACCTGAGGCTGCATTCCTCTGCAGCTGGCAACCACAGAATTCCTGGATGTCATGTAGTTGCTGAGGGATCAGTGGCTTTGTCCTACATACTGCCTTTATGCTCTGAAACTGTCCCCACAAAGATTGTGAATGGTTGGCTCCCTTGATCCAGGGACTCTAAACCAAGGCATGCATGTTCTCCCTTCTTCCTACCTTTCCTCTTTTTCTCTCTCCATCCCTCCCTCCTCCTTCTCTTTCCTTTCTTTCTCTCACTCCTGGGCCTTGAACTCGGAGCCTAAATGCTATCCCTGAGCCTTTTTACTCAAAGCCAACAGACTACAGCTTGAGGCACACATCCACTTCTGGAGTTTTCTTTTTGGTAGTTAGTTGGAGATAAAAGTCTTACAAGCTTTCCTGTCCCAGCCTTAAGCCTCTATCCTCCCATTTCAGCCTCCTAAGTAGCTAGGATTATAGGCATGAAGCTGTGGCATCCAGCTCAAACCAAGGTTTCTTCATGTGCTGTGGAACCAGCACTGGAACCTTTCATCATCTATGACCTGCCGGTCCCTTCCCAGCCCCTCCACCCCCCCCCCCCCCGAGCCTGGAGCACACTGTAACTCTTTGTTCGATAAATAAATGAGCATGTTTATGACAATACTACAGTAAAGTCCCATCTGATACAGGTAAGCATCCTGGGGCTGGGGGGAGGAAAAGACTGATGTAGCTCTCACACAGTTCTCCATCCTCCCTCTTCACACCTCCTGGTGCCACCAAACTTAACTATTTTGGCCCTGAGGACGTGAGCCACGATGTACTAGCTGGATTCCAGGGCTTCTGGGATGCCTGTCTTCACAAAGATCTCTGTCCAGTGGCTGACCAGCTCTGTGGCATTCAATTCCACACTCAGGTGTGAAAGAGGTTACCGTGAGATGAAGGCCCGGGTCAAGGGGCCTCCTCTCCTCCCCCTGGGGCCAGCCAGGATGGTCTATCACATCTGGCCCCCAAGTTTCATGTTGCAGAGAAAGGATCCTCTAGGCATCCCAGGTTTCTGAATCTCTCAGAGTCCAGGGAAGGTGCTGGGAATTGTCTCTGCTCACAGCTGGCATGCTGGGGAGGGCAAGGTCACAATCTCTACTCCCCATGACATCCTCCACGGTGGTGGTCACCCTAGAGAGAGCCAGAGGAGAATCAACAGCTGCTGGAGAAAGGTAGTCAAGGCACGACATTCATAGCATGAAACCATTTGGCTTGGGAACTCTGCCTGTGCTGCTTTGAATGTCATTGTTTAGTGGCTGAAACGGTCCATCTAATTTGACCCATAATCCCAGGCATTAGTGGAAATTGCCAGCTTCAAGGGAAAAAACCATGGAAAACGTAGCATTTCAGTTGTCCCAATCAAACTTAAAGGGTTCCAAAGTCAGCAGTCCTCTTTTCCTTCCAGACAGCCTACAATAGGTTACAGAACCTGACATTCAGAGATCCCTAGCTAACTGCCAGGGCCTGATACAAAGCAGGCTCCAGCAAGGGAAACACACTTGCTTACCACTGCCCAGCTGGAAACGGCCCAGGTGGGACACAGATTGGAGTCTGCAGGAATCCAGGGAGGACTGCCCGCCGGTGCACTACCCCAGGAGGGAATCCACACCACCAGTGCGGGCCCAGAGCCCCCTGCCCTAATGCTCACGGACACAGTCAATGCTGACAGCTGGGGTGGGGGCAACAGGCAGGGTGTATGTGTGTTGGAGGGGGTATGTTCTTCCCAGAAATTCACTTGCTGACTCCAAATGCCCTCACATACATAGTGGGCTCTTCTGGGACCCTCCTCAGGTCAACAGGTAACTGAGCACAGAAGACAAGGGCTCCCACAGCAAGAAGGACTTATCTTCTGATGCAACACTCCCCACCCCCAGCAAAAAGGAAAAGACCCCAGAAGGCAGGTGTGGAGGTGCTGCTCCCCATCTCTGACTAAAGCCACCAGGTTCCCACCAGGGAGAGGAAGGGTGCAGACATGTGGCTGTGTGGCTCCCACTGCTGCAGGCCAGGGGCTCTGTGGTGCCCCCTCCTCACGCATTCCTGCATCTCCCCGTTTCCTGGCACACTGGCCCTTAGGGATAGGGGTGGGATCCCCGGTCAGCCTCCCCACCCCCCCACCTGTGGGGCACAATTGTGGCAGGGCCATGGTGGATTGTGGGGTTGGCGGGAGGGTTTGCAGGGTGCAAACCCTAGGGGCAGCCACTCATGTGTGCTGCTGGGAGAAGCTGTTGGCAGCGGCTCCGGGTTCTTACGGGCCTGGAGTCCTAGAACCTAGGGCCAGGACCAGGTCAAAGCTGCAAGCCAGCCAAGGGCGGGTCATCTCTGATTGGCGAATGTGAGAGGGAGGCCCCGTGGGTCCAAGATGAAAGTGCCATGTTTGAAATGCCCCTAAGTAGATGAATGGATCAAGAAAATGTGGTATATATACACAATGGAATTCTATGCCTCCATCAGAAAGAATGACATCGCCCCATTTGTTAGGAAATGGAAAGACTTGGAAAAAATTATATTAAGTGAAGTAAGCCAGGCCCAAAGAAACATAGGTCCCATGGTTTCTCTTATTTGCAATAACTAATATATGTCTGAGTCAAGCAGAAAAGGTCAGATAAGGTGATGTTAGGAAAATGAACTCTAAGATATGTATTCAAATGTTTTTTTCCTTTCATGCATTTGTTTCTAACGCATTTATAAGATCATTTCTTTGTTTCTTTGTATGTCCCTCCCCCACAGTATAACCGTTGCTTTCACTGTATTTGATGTCGGTATAATTTGTGGAGAGGAAGGGGAAAAACAAGTCGTTTAAATAAGGATACAAGTGGACCTGTTGCAACAATGAGAAGTACAAGTTGTCAAGTCGAAAACGAACTTTACAACTTTGGTGTGTGTGTGTGGGAGGATTGGGTGGGAGGGCGGGGGGAGGCTGGGAAGGGATGGGAAAGGTAAACAAAGGAGGAGGCTACAATGCTTGATAAGAAATGTACTCACTATCTTGCACATGTAATTGTAACCCCGTAACCCCTCTGTACAGTATTTTTACAATAAAAAATTACAATTGTAAAAAAAATAAATAAGAAAATGAACTTTGGTGGGGTGGGGGAGGATTGAGTGGGGGAATGGAGGGAGGCTGGGAAGGGATGGGAAGGGGAAACAAAAGAGAAGACTACAATGCTTGTTAACAAATGTACTCATTATCTTGCCCATCTAATTGTAACTCCTCTGTACAGTATTTTCACAATAAAAAATAAATAAAAATTTAAAAAAAGAGAAAAAAATGCGATGCTGCTGGGAGGGGGCAGGGGCTTCTGCAGGCGTGTTGCAGGGCTGCACATTGCCACTGGTCCTCCTCCTAAGCCAAGGCCGCCCACGATTCGGCCACCTCAGCTGTGCTTCTTCCACCAGGACCTTAGACTCAGGGCCTCCATGGCCACTGCGCCTCCACATGGCTGCTCTTGGCGATGTGCATACTGGGCCAGCTCCTTGTGCCCTGTGCTCCTTGCCAGGACCTGGGATATGACCTGGGAGGCCACCAGCTGATGAAGCTGCTTGCCCTTGTTGTGTGTGCTTGCTCTTCTGTCTGCTCTCTCTCTCTCTCTGCCGCCACTCCTCTCCTGGGCCTCTTTGCCAGTACCTGGTGTGCCCACCCCCCTGCCCGCCCCCGTAACTCTGGCCACTGCTGCAACCACAGTGCTCCCTGGGCCCTGTCCCCTCCTCCCCTTGGCCACGCCCCCTCTTCCCCTCGGCCCCACCTCCCACCCCTGGCTGCAAGCCCAGCCCTGACTGAGCCCTAAAGCTCTCAGGCCATGGCAATTGTAACTTTACCTCAGATCATCACTTCCACCCAACACCAGTACCTACCCAGGGGATCAAATCTTCCTTCAGCCCTACCACTCGAGTAGACTCTTTTCCATCTTCCTCTACTCCACGCACCAAGCAGGTGCACGGTGACCCTCGTGTGTGTGTGTGTGTGTGTGTGTGTGTGTGTGTGATTGTTGGGCATAACTACCTCTCAAGGACTCAGAACATATACGCTTTGAGATGACTCAGCACACAGAATACTTCAAAAAACAGCACAAAACACCCATGTGTAAAGGTCTCAGCACACAGCTACCTTTGAAGGACTCAGCATAGGAGGGAGTTCATAGCCCACAGTGTAAAGGACTCAGTGAATGGTACGCTTTGAAAAACTCAGCACGTAGCACTCTTTCCCAGGGAATCAATACATAGCAACATGTGTGAAGACCACACAGCCGCCCTTGAAGGGTTGAGTACATAGCACCCTGTGTAAAACATTCAGTGCACAGTATTCTTCGAAAAACTCAGCACACAGCACAATTTTGAAGGACTCAGTACATACCACCCTGTGGAAGGACTCGGCACATATCATACTGCCAAAGGACTAAGCACACAACACCATCTGAAGGACAGTACAGAGCACCCTGTGTAAAGGATTCGGTACAAAGCACTTGGAAAATTCACCTCATCCCTCTCTCCTCAAGGGCTCAGCACATACCAGCACCCTTTGGGATGAATTAGCACACTGCACCTTTTGAAGGACTCAGCATACAGTACATTATGTAATGGACTCAGAACACAGCACCCTTTGAAAAACCCAACATGGCCCACTCTTTTCAGGGACTCAGCACATAGCATCCTTTGTGATGACTCAGCAAACAGCACATTTTTGAGGACTCAGCACAAAACCCCCATGTGGGAAGGCACCAGCAAACGGCACCCTTGGAAGGACTCAGAATGTAGATCTATGTCAAATGTTCAGCTGTCATTAGAATTAGGGTGCTTTCTTCAGTATCACCATTCTTCCAAAATAGATCACAAATCCTACTAGTTTACTTTAGCCAACCTGTGTTTTATGGGGGATGGTAAACTGGAGGTCTTGAACTCAAAGCTTGGGGGCCCTATCCCTGAGCTCTTTGGGTCAATGCTAGAGTTCTAACACTTTGAGCCACAGCTCCAATTTTATTTTTTTGAGTTGTTCTTTGACAAGTCTTATGGTAATCAGGAAGGCCAAGTTGGGGTGTCCCTGGGCAAACGCTCTCAGCTCAGCCTGGAACTGATCTCTCCCTTCCTTCGGTCCCTGGGAGCCGGGACTCCTGAAGCTCTCTTGGCCTAAGGTGGGGACACACCTGCTTTGGCATCAGCCCTCAGAGTGAGCAAAAGTCAGCTTGGCCCTGGTCACTTCCCGAAATTGAACTCTAGAGGACGATGGCACAGGGTGGCATGTCCCGCATGTGGCCACCAGGCGGCAGGAGTCGCCCACAATAGGGATTGTACCTGTGAATTGCTTTTACTCTTGCTTTCCTAGAGACCCCATCAGCCACCCTGGACAGGAAAGTCGTTGAGACTCTTACCTACAATTAACCATCGAAAAGCAAGTGGGGCTGTGACTCAAGTGGCAAAGCACTAGCCTTGAGCAAGAAAACTCAGGAATAGAGCCTAGGTCCTAAGTTTACACACACACACACACACACACACACACACACACACACACACACACACACACACCACATGCATGCAAAATCAGAGATTTCTACACTGCAATCTTTGGGTATTCTCTACCTTTTCCCCACTAAGCCTGATGGCTGTTTGCCTACGTGTTCTATGCATACAACACCAGCTGACATCTTTAATTTTGAGGAACAGAATGGCTAGAAGGTTAGCATTCCCCCATCCCAGCTCCTTGATTGGGTCGTGGTCTATCCAGGCCCTTTGGAGCTTCTTTTACAGACTCTCCAAGATGCTTTTAAAAGGCATCACATGCTGGGCACTAGTGACTCACACCTATCATCTTAGCTACTCAAGAAGCTGAGATTTGGAGGATCACGGTGCCAAGCTAGCCTGGGCAGGAAAGTGTGTGAGACTCTTACCTCAATGAGCCATCAGAAAACAAGAAGTGTCCCTGTGGCTCAAGTAGTAGAGTGCCAGCCTTGAGAAAAAGAGCTCAGGGACAGCACTCACGGAAAACGACAACAAGGAAAGGCATTATATTTTGGCTTTGGGATTGGCATGGGCCAAATATAATTGGAATTTTCAAGTGTGCCAAGACAAAGCAGTACATCTTTTAGGCCCATGCTCCTCCATCTTCTCTCACTCCCTGGCCTTGGCCATGCATTGGGTTAGCATGGCCCTCGCTGGATGGGAGGGCTCCGAGGAGCAAGATCCCAGAGCAATCACCCACCTCCTTCTGCCCTGCTCACCTTGCTGCTTCTGCAATAGACCTTCTTCCTGGAATCCATCCATGAGGTCATCACTGCCACCATTGTGGTGAGTGGTGGGCCCAGCCTAACTCGGGGCAGCCAGAGGTGGAAGTCAGTCTGGGACTAGGAGCTTCTATCCTATGTGTGGGCTGTGGCCAGGGCTGACCTTTATTTCATCCTGAGCCTTGCAGGGGTGGGGAGACAGTGTAGACTCCACATTGAGCCAGGTAAGATCAGAATCTAGAGGACCACTTGTGTGGGGTAGGCTGTGGAGCTCAGGGGGCCATTGTTCTTGGTACTCCTCTCTCGGGACTCCCCTCTCCCTCTCTCATCCCTCAATGGTAAAAGAGAAACTTTAAATAAGGGTGTCAAAGAGAGGGCAGTGGAGTATTTCTGTGTGAACCAGATTTGTGCTTCATATTCATCCTAGCCCCTACTTCTTATTTATCTGAGGAATGGCCTTATGGGTTTGGGGTGGGGAGAATCATCCTGGCTGAGAATGTGGCTCAGTGGTAGAGTGATCATCTAGCATGCCTGACACCCTGGGTTCGATTCCACACAGAAAAAACTGGAAGGGGAAGTGGGGCTCAACTAGTAGAGCACCAATCTTGATCACAAAGAGCTCAGGGACAGTGGCCACACACTGAGTTCAAGCTCCATGTCTGGAAGAACAAATGTTTGTTGGAGGCTTTTCTTCCCTTTGAAAACAAATTATTGTTTGTGATAAGCATAACATGGGTCTCTTCCCTGGCCATCAATGGGGCATTAGATGTTCCTTGAATTTGGGCCGCTTCCAGGCAGCCTCTGCCCTACCTGACCCGCAATTTACCCTTCCCATCTCGCAGCACATGGAGGCCTGAGAGAAGGCCACCTGGCCACCTACTTCTGTTGGCTGCTGAGGCTTTTGAGAGTCAGTATGTCACATAGAGGTTCGTCATCCATATCAGTCTACAGAAGAAAGGAAGGGAGCACTCCTTTCCCGAGCCCATGAGCTGTGGGCAGCTCTGGATGTGGGGCATCTGACACAGGACCTGCTCTGTCGGGGAGTAATCTACAGGGTTGGGAATGCCGACCTCTCCTCTGGTAGTTTCCAAGGTGTATTGAAGTTGCAATTTTTCAAAACCTTTCTACTCCTCCCTCACTTTGCCCACCCCAGAGACTGAGGCATCTGAAGCAGTGGTAGTGGGGGGGACTCAGCCTGTGCCAGTGTCTGGAGCAGGTTGCCCACGCCTTCCCCTTTGAGGAGCAACAGCAACTCCCACAGCTCCCTTTTCTTCTCCATCTTCTCCTGGGAGAGCTAGCACATGTGCTTGGTTTTCTCCCAACAGAGCTCATCCAGGATGAACATCTGCTCTTTATACACCATGAGGGATTCCTCGAAGGTGCGAATGTGTGCCGACATCTGGCTACATGGATGGTGGAGCTCATCCACTGGACTATGAAAGTCCACCTCATCATGCAGGTCATGGAAGAAGCAGATTTTCTTCTTGGACGCTCACGTGTCTCACTTCCCATCCCCACCCATGTTGTGGTAGCAGCTCATGGAGCAGGGGGCCTGTGGCTCCAGCTCTGTCTAGCACTGAGCTGCCAGGTGGGCCATGAGGCACCTGCAGAGGGGCCGCTGCTCCTGCAGCAGGAGTTTCCCTGTGTGGATCTCAGCCCCTAAGAGTGCTCGCAAAGCCATGTCCCTCTAGGTCTGGGGCATGTCTCCATCCTCTGTGATGGACATGTTGGGGGGAGTCTCCTCCTCACCTTTTGCTTCTCCAGGGCTCACATCTTCCCCTTCCCCAGGGAAACCAGAAAACTCAGCTGAGCCTGCAGGTGCTCCTCCTGTGGTCTGGTCACTTCCAGGCACTTGAGAGTGTCCTTCCACTTTGGGGGCACCACCTGGTCCCCCCAAGTGGTCAGGCCCTGCACTTGCTAAAGCTGCTCCAGCAGCTGGGTCTGCCTCTTCAGGTGCTGCTGCAAGGCCTACTTCTTGGAGTTTAGCCAATCATCAGAGGCAATATCCTGCTCAGAGGTGGCTCTGAGTTTCTGCAGCTGGCCCAGGGACTGCTCCTGCAGCTCTCAAGTCACTTGCTCTCTTTCTCTCAGCCACCTCTTTCCATTCCTCTATAATCTCCTCTGAGTGGTCTAGCTGTTCCCGCAGATGTTTTTTCACCTGCTGCTCTGAGTCCAGGATGCTGGCGGGCACCTCCTTCTCGTCGGTCACCTTGTGGAGAGTGTCCCACAGCAGGGCCAGCTGTTCCTCTGGCTATGGATCGCACACACATGCACATCGTGGGGTCTCAGGAATCACCTGCAGATCCTTGGCCTTCTCCTCCAGTCTCTGTAGTTGCTCCCGCTGCTCCACGTTCTGGAGAGGGAGCCTCTGGTTTTCCTGGACCTGGATGTGAAGTTGTTCCTCCAGGTTTTTCAACTCCATCTGCATGCAGTTAGTCTGGGCCTGCAACTGTCACTCGGCCTGAGATGGTCCAACGGGGGGGGGGCCTTGGCTATGCCAGCTTCCTTCTCAGTTCCCCCAGCTTGTTCTCAAAATCCAGCACCTTCTTCACCCTTCGCTCCTTCTCCTATATCTGTTGGTTCACCTGCTCAGTCAGCCTCCTTCCATGCAGAAGTCTCAATGCTCTGGTTCTCCGTGAGGGTGTCTCTCTCCAGATTTGCTGAGGTTACCATCCAGCTCAGATTGTCCAGTAGTCTCTTCAGTACCTCATGCCCTGCCAGCACTTATTGGAACCTGCAGATTTTATTCTTCCTGTTGCTTTTCTGTGTCCAGAGTGCTTCCAGCTTCTCCTGAAACCCTGTGTTCACTTGCTCAAGATCAACGAAGCTTCTGGTCTTTTCCTCGAGCTGAAGTGTCGTATCATTCAGTTGTTCGAAGAACATTTTGATCTCCTTCTGTGCAGCAGTGACCACAGAAGTCGCTATCTCCAGCTCCACCACCTGGCACTCTGTGGCCTCTAGGCGGCTGGTGAGAGTTTCTTGCTCCATTTCTCTGTCATTGGTCAAATGTTTCACTTGGGCTGGGCAGATTGTAAATCGCTTTCTGCCAAAACCAACCTCTTTATGGGTGGCTTGTGGATCTCTAGCTCTGTTTTTGGTGCTTCATGCACCTGGGCTATCTTCTCCCTCTCTTTCTCCCGTCGATCCTGCAGGTCTGTCTTTTCTTGATTCAGTGGTTGGACCTTGGCACAGAGTGCCTGGTTTCTTCTTTCCTGCAGTCCAGGGCAGGCACCACGAGTTGGTAGCACCTCTGCAGATCGTTGATGGTATAGGGACTCTTGACACTCTGGACCCTGGTGGCTCTGACTGTGTCCAAAGTCAGGGGAGGCCCACAGTTAGCCTCACCTTTGGCTGGACCCTCCATTGAATCACGTTCCCCAGTGGTGTTTGTCTTGGGTATCCCTCCCTTTTTTGTGTTCTTTGTTTTCTTGAATGTTGCAGGTCTGATGGGAGGATTCTTCTGCCAGTGTTCTGGCAGTAGTTTCTTTCCCACAGCTCTCTCATGGAGTCTTTGTTTCAGAGATCTGAGTGCTATGATGTGAAGGATGGGCTGTCCACATTCACAGGTTCTGGGAAATCCTCTATTCTCCCACTAACTGAATAGAACGTCAATTTTGTACTCAACTACAAAGTTGCCTCGAGTCTCTTGCTCACCACACAGCCACATCTACTTTCCTCAACTGCTGGTGGTGGTGTCAACCAACAGAGGGAATCCTGGTGCTGGACATCATGGAATGTGGGCGTGGTCACAATTCTTATATCCCATTGGTCAGAAAGAACCATGAAAGAATGAGGTGTGGTCAGAATCCTGTGATGCAGGCACAATGGGCAGAGTCAAGATGACATTAGCTTCCCCAGCCCCTTTCCTACGGAACTCTGTCCAATTCAGATACTTTAGTTGGATGGCTGCACGTATTGTTGTGTATGTCTATTTGTTGCTAGTCATGGACCTTGAACTCAGGATCTGGGCACAGTCTATGAGCTGCTTTTTCGTAAGGCTAGCCCTCTACCACTGGAGCCACATGGCTCTACTTCTTGTTTTTTGGCACTGAATTTAGACAGGGTCTCAAGGACTTTCCTGCCTAGGGTGACATTGACCATGATCTTCTTATCACAGCGTTGTAACTATCAAGGAGGGCTGCTGAGAGCCACTGGTGAAAGCCTAATTACTGCTCTTGCTGATGTTCTTGGACAGACCAGTGCGTTCATTATCCTCAGGTTTAAGTGGTGGGAGCTGGAGCCCACAGTTCAAATCCTGGTTATGCCACCTCCAAATGGCAGAGATCCTAAGAAACTCATTCCTATTCATAATATTACCAATGGAATGTGAAGTATGTCATGATTGAATGGGAAATACTTGAATGATTCTCGGATAAAATTATACACTTATAATATAGTACACTGATCAATTTTAATTAATACTTTATGAAGCATTTAAACAATCACATTCATTAAATTGGGGCATAATGAAATACCTACGAATTGGGCGTCACATAGTATAGAGATGCCATTTTTCTGCCAGGACTTTCTTTAGTTAATTGGTATATCCCATTTTCTGAATGTAGCTTGGTATATAAAACTAGGATATATTATACCTGACCAGAAAATCAGTTATTCAAACAGTTTTTATCAGAAATGCTTATAGTGAAATGTATATGTAAATCCAAATTATGTATATTTGAAGACAATGCTTGGTTAGTCCTCTTCTCAAATTCTCCATTCCTTTCATGAGAATAATATACATTGTAAGGAAATGCTTAGAATGTTTTGGAGAAATAGGTTGACTTTAAACCAGTGAGTTACTCCATGCTGCATTTTGTTTACTTTATATCCAGGAAAGATAAATTCTTACTTTATCATTTTCCTTAGGTTTTATACTCAGATTTTATCTCTGATGAGTGACAAAGATATAAACATTTTTTTAACAGTGGCTAAATTTAAGCTGAGGAATCTAGGTACAATGATACTCATGCAGGTAGGCCTCATCAGTCATGAGACCATGATATCAAAATGTTAACCAATGCTTACTGGTGTCATGCTTATGAGATTTTGTGTATAATAAACGGTGTTTATTAGCAATTTTTGTAATTAACATCATTTCATGGGTTAGGAGCTGAAGTGAGACTATTCATACATCATGTAACACAATGATTTAAAAATGCAAGCTAAAGGAAATAATTTATGAAAAAAATATCAAGATTTACAATAAGTACAGTATCAGTATGACTGATTTTTCTTTTACCCCAGTTGCAATATGGCTTACAGGATGACATTTCTGGTTATATGTTTAATTAGGTCCTGATATTTCGCTGGAGAAGTTATGTTCTTTCATTTATTCATTGGTCAGATCAAAGAGGAAATGAATTCCATGCCAGAATCAACATCCATAATAATGTTACAGATGTACCCTGCTACTTTGCAAATGTTTCAAATCAGCTGGAGTAACCTGGGTCCTTTTTTGGATCTAACTAAATAGGTATGCAATTTTGTCAGTACGAGAAAGATTTTGAGCACCATTTATTAAAGTATAATTTTCCAGGAACTACTTCTTTCTTTCCATGAGATTTTTAATTTCATTTATATCATGTGTTGATATTTTTCTTTAGATAAGCCACATTCAGTCTTCTACAAAGTGTAATTTGTAATATTTTAAAATTATGTACACTCATGTACACTGCTCAGATTCTTTAATTTGCATATTTTTCATGTTAAATCAGCAGGGATTAGTTCTCAATATGGATACTATTGGACTTATTCATTGCATTTCTGGGTTTTTTTTGGGGGGGGGTTCCAGTCTTGGGTCCTGAACTCTGGGCCTGGGCGCTGTCCCTCAGCTCTTCAGCTCAAGGCTAGCACTCTACCACTTGAGCCACAGAACCACTTCTATCTTTCTTTGCTTATGTGGTACTGAGGAATCGAACCCAGGGCCTTATGCATGCAAGGCAAGCACTCTACCACCGAGCCACCTTCCCAGCCCTCATTTCTGTATTTTTTAAGTATGTCATGATTTTGTTATTTCATTCTTTTAAATATGTGCAGATCTCACTCCGCATATAGCCACATTTGTTTTAAACCATTTGATACATTCAAGGGATTTGCTATGGTTTATCCAGATGAAGTTAATTACAAATCAACACAACCGTATTTCTGAGACACAGTTATCTTTATGGCTCTACTCCAAGTTAACATGTATTTGAGGTGTTTGTGCTAAAAAAAATTTGTCACAACAAGTTTCTGTTCTTGGGGGGTTCTAATTTTTGGTTGTTTTTCCAGTTGTGCTGACATCAACATATGTGTGAATTTTATTTCAATTGTTTTGTTTCTATATTTTATTTCATATAACAAAAAGTACAAAAAAAAAGAATCAGTGATTTAGAACTTTTCCAAATAGAATTCTAAGAGAGACACTTGAAATTTTGTGACAACTGGGAATGGGCAAGTGTACATAGTGGAGAGGGTAGTAGAATAACAGAGACATTGTCTGACATGATTTGAATTCTTCCTCCTCTTGCTCACTATTTCCGATATTCTTACTTCAAAGTCTTTAGTGGAAAGAAAATAATTTTTTCTGTATGAACTCATACTTTTTGGTTCAACTGGGACACACTACATATTCATATTTCATTTTAACTCAAAATCTTCTTTCCTTTGTTTAAAAACACAGATATGAATTTATAATGCTAAAATAACATCTACTAATTTATATGAAATGGTCCAACTATTCTCACTTCACATTATATGTAACATAGATTGTAATATTAATAGTGAGTAACACAATATGTAATAATTGACTTTGGGGAAAGTCAATTACAGTGGATTTTTGTGAGATACCGAGTAATAGCAAAACTTGTATTTGATTCTACTAAAAAATTCACAGATATATCTAAAAATAACTCATAGTTACAAACTAATGCTGAAAAAGTAAGATTGTTTATTGGAAAAAGCCAGAAGTTTCAAGAAACTTGCTTTTTTAAAATTGTTTTGGATCTGGGCTTTAGTGGCTCATGCCTGTAATCCTAGATACCCAAAAGTCTTAGATCTCAGGATAGTGGTTCAAAGCCAACCTGGGCAGAAAAGTCTGTGAGACTCTATATCCAAAATATCTCTTGAAAACTAGAAACAGCACTGTGGCTCAAGTGGTACAGTGGTATCACTGGGCTGAAGAGGTGAGGAAGAGTGCCCAGGCCCAGAGTTCAAGCCCCAGACTGCCAAATATATATTGGCATGGATTTTCATTTTATTATTTCATGATTTTTTATTGTGAAAATATATACTTAGGGTGTACAATTTCATGAACAAAAAAATGAGTACATTTCTTATCAAGCATTGTTGACTCCTCCTTTGTTTCCCCTTCCCAATCCTTCGCATCCTCCGTTCTGTACGCCCCTTGCCCTCCCATGCAAAAGTTGTAAAGTTCATTTTTTATATAACGTCTTGTACATGTCTTTGTTTCAATGGGTCCACCTGTATCCTAATTTGTTTTGCCCTTCCCCTCCCCAAATTAAACCAACATCAAATACAGTGAAAACAGGGGTTATATCATTGGGGAGTGACATACAAAGCAATAAAGAAATCATCTTATAAATATGCTAGAAGCAATAGCAAGAAAGAAAAACCATTTGAGTCCTTGTCTTGGGGTTCATTTCACCTAACATCGACTTGTCTGACGGTTTCTGTTTATCTCAGACATATACTAGTTATTGCAGATAAGGAAATCATGGGACCTATGTTTCTTTGGGCCTGGCTTACTTCACTTAATATAATTTTTTCCAAAGCTTTCCATTTCCTAACAAATGGGGCAATGTCTTTCTTTCTGATAGAGGCATAGAATTCCATTGTGTATATATACCACATTTTCTTGATCCATTCATCTACTTAGAGGCATTTCAAACATGGCGCTTCTTTGATTAAGTTCATTCTAAGGCATTTTATGATTTATTGGGCTATTATAAATAGAGGATCTTTCCTGATTTCAGCCACACTTTTCTCATTGTTGGCATACAGAAAATTCATTGATTTTTTGAGGGTTAATTTTATACTCTGCTACTTTGCCAAAGTTTTGAATCAGCTTGAAGGATTTGGGAAGGGAGTCCGTGGGATTCTTTAAATACAGATCATGTCATCTGCAAAGATGGACAGTTTTACATTATCTTTCCCTATTTGGATCACGTTTATGTTTGCATCTTGACTTATTTCTGTACATAGGGATTCTAATACTAAATTGAAGAGCAGTGTAGAAGTGGACATCCTTGTCTCCTTCCTGAGTTAAGAGGAAATGGCTTTAGTTTTTCACAATTAAGTATAATGCTGGCTGTAGGTTTGTCATGTACAGCCTTTATTGTATTGAGGAATATTCCATGGATTCCTAATTTTCCAGAACCTTCATCATAAAGGGGTGTTGGATCTTGTCAAATGTTTTTTCTGCATCTATTGAAATAACCATGTGGTTCTTATCCTTGCTTTTGTTGATGTGATGAATTATATTAATTTGCAAATATTTTTAAGGGTATTTTATTTTATTTTATTGTAAAGATGCTGTACAGAGGGGTTACAGTTACATGAGTAAGGCAATGAGTACATTACTTGTTGACCATTGTTGCCCTTTCCCTTTCTTGGTGTTGTCCCACTATCCTTTCCCTCCTTCACTTCCCACACTCCTCCCCCATCCATCCATTTCACCTGAAGTTGTAAAGTTAGTTTCCAATATACTGTCCTGTGGGTATCCTTGTTGTAATGGGTCATCCTGTGTCCTTGTTTCAGCATTTTGTTTTTCTCATGCCCCTCCCTAGAGTAGACAAATATATGTACAAGATACAGGGTACCAAAATCAAGTACAATGACAAGAGAGGATATACCATAGGGGAAAGAACATAAAAAGGAAACAACAATAACACCAAAAAATAAAACCACATGGTACATTTAAAACCATAACAATAAAGGAAGACCTCTTGTGGCCATATCCTGCAGTTCCTTTCACTTAGCATCATCTTATATGGTCATAGGTACATGGCTTTTGAGCTTCTCAGTTCATCTGATAAGATTATCCTAGATGTATACTAATTATTGAAAATAAAGGAAACCATGGGACCTAAATTTCTTTGAGACTGGGTTACTTCACTTAATCTGATTTGCAAATATTTAATCAGCTTTGCATCCCTGAAATAAATCCTGTTTGATTATTGTGAATGATTTTTTTGGAGAAATTTTTGAAGTCGATTGGGCAAAATTTTATTGAGAAGTGTTCATCAAAGAAATGGATAGATATATTGTTCTCTTCCTTTGATGAGTCCCTGCCTGGTTTGGGGATGAGGGTTATGCTGGCTTCATGGAATGAACTCAGTAGTGAACTTTCTCTTTCAATTTCATTGAAGACTTGGAGGAGTATTAGTGTGAGCTCTGTTTCAAAGGCCTTGTATAATTCCATTGTAACACCATCTGGTCCTGGGATTTTCTTAGATGAGAGATCTCTTATTGCTGTTTCTATTTCTATGCTTGATATGGTCGTGTTAAGTTGATTTAACTCATCTTGGTTGAGTTTCGGTATGTCAATATTTGCTAGGAAAAGGTCTATTTTTGCAAAGTTCTCAAACTTATTAACATAAATATTTGAGAAGTATTCCTTTAATATTGTGAATCTTGGTTGTTTCTATGATGATGTTTCCATTCTCATCTTTGAATTTATATGGGTGTGTTCTCTTCTTTTTCTGATAAGATTTGCTAAGCATCTGTCAATTTTAATTTTTTCAAAGAATCAACTCTTTGTTTTGTTGATTCTTTTTACGCTATTTTGATTCTAATTCTAATTTACTTCCGATTTAATTTTAATGATTTCTTTCCATCTATGGAATGGGGTTCATCTTGCTGTTCTTTTTCAAAGGGATTCAGATGTCTTATTAAATTGTTGGTTTCAGATCTATCTAATTTGTTGATGTAGTAACTCAGAGCTATAAACTTGCCTCTGAGTACTGCCTTTGCTATGTCCCAGATGAGCTGGTAATTTGTGGGTTCATTTTTGTTGAATATCATGAACATTTGCATTTCCTTCCTAATCTCTTCCATGACCCACTGGTGCTTATACAGTGTGTTGTTCAGCCTCAATGTGTTACAGGACTTCCTTTATTGGCTTTTGGTGTTTAGTTCTAATTTTATTCCCTTGGATGCTGTTTCTTGGCCTTTACTGTGGTCTTGTTGGTTTTCTACGTTTAAGACATCTTTAAGTATATTTTGTAGGGCTGGTTTGGTGGAGATACATTTTTTCAATTTTTCTTTGCTATGGAAGGTTTTTATTTGACCTTTGGTTATGAAGTAGAGTTTAGCTGGGTATAGTATTCTTGGTTGATCGTTGTTTGTCTTTAGGTCATGGCATACATCATTCCAGGCTCTTCTTGCTTTAATCGTCTTTGCTGAGAAATCTGAGGTGATTCTAATTGGTTTCCCTTTATAGGTGATTGATCTTTTCTCCTTGACTTAAGGATATTTTCCTTGGTCTGAATTGATCCTGAGTGGATTATAATGTGATGGTGGGATATCCTGTGCTGGCCTGGTCTATTTGGAGATCTAAAATCTTCTTGTATCTGAAAAGGCCTATCTTTTTGCATGTTTGGGAAGTTCTCTGCTAGTATCCTGTTAAACAAATTTCCTAGACCATTAAATTCTGTCTCTAGGTGCTCCTCTACACCCATTATCCTCAGATTAGGCCTTCTGATGGTGTCTTCCAAGTGTTGAATAGATCTATCATATTTCTTCGATTTGTCCTGGATGGTTGTATGTTCTTTCTCTATAATATCTAGGCTGTCTTCAATCTCCGAGATTCGATCTTCTGCATGGTCTAACCTGCTGTCAAGACTTTCTACTTTGTTTTTTATCTCATTTCCTCCAATTGGTCAGCTTTGATGGCTTCAAATTCTATGTTGGAGCTTTGTTTTAGATCTTGTGTGAACTTCTTTACTTCCTTAATTTGTTGTTCAGTGTTTATTCTCAAATCACTTAGTTGATTGCTTATGGTTTCCTTGGAAACCCATTCCATTTGTTGGGTTCCAGTCAGCATTCCCTTTGTCGACACCCTAACTTCTTTCAGCTTTCTGTTTATGGATTCCATGAATGCCTCTATTGATCTTTGTCTATTCTCATCCCACTCTCACTATTCCTATGTTACTCTTTGATTGGCTTCCTCACATTCATGCAATTCCTGTAATTGTCTATGACTGTTCTCAGCCTGCTCACACATTATCTGTATTTCTCTTTGACTATTCTAAACCTGCTCATGCAATTCCTGTATTAATATTTAAGTAGCTTCCTAATGCTCACAGGATTCCTGTATTAATTTTTGGTTTGCCTCCTCGCACTCCCTATCATGCTCACACTAATTCCTTTGCAAGTTCTCAATAATTTCATTCACCATGTTAACCAGTAGTGTTTGTAGAGCTTTATGGGAACTCTCCTCTGGATTATTCATTAACTATTCTGTCACCTGATTATCATGAGTGGGAGTTCGGATACCTGGAATTGCCAGTTTTTTAGTGCTTTTCAGGCTTGTTTTGCCCATTTAGTATGAAAGTAACACCAATTTTTTTCTAGAACACTATTTTAAGGCAAGCATCAACCAGAGTCCTGTAGTTGCACAATCATAGTAGCTGCAGATACAATCTATTTCAACAGATACAATCTATTCAACATCAAAAAACCATGGATTAATGGGTTAAGAATAGCAAAGAAGGATTTGGCAAAGCAGAAATTATTAGCTCTAGAAAGAAATGTGGGGAAAACTAGGACTAGAGGGATTTAGAGAGGTAAAAGGAGAGTAAATTTAACTAAGTCCTAATCTCTGAGAGAGAAATGCATTGGACAGAATGATAGGAGACAGATTAGAAAAAAAATTAAAAAAATGGAAAAACAAAAATTTTAATTTAAGAAGTGAAACACTTAAAAATTATGGAAGTTTAATGAAATGATATTGAGAAAAGAAAAGGATAGGATGAGAGGAGCCGAGGAATAGAAAGGAAACATGAAAACTAAAAAATAAAAATTTTAAAATTAGTTACTTGAAAATTATAACACTGCTATTAAAGAAGTTAAGCTTAAGACGTTGTGAATTGAGTAATAAATTTCTAAAATTAGTATGTACACAAAGGGGGATAAGGTCTAATAATTGATGACAGGTATATATCTGGGGATGTGCAGAACAGCAATTAAGTCATGCAAAAAGAAATGAAAGAGAGAAAAAATGAAAACAATTAAAAGGACCAAAAGATCAGAAGAGATTATACATACACATACACACACACACACACACACACACACACACACACACATACACACACACACACACACACACACAACCAAAAATAAACTATGAGGAAAAAAAGATTAACGGAAAACACTTAAAAATAAAAATTTAAAAAAAAGTTTCAAAAAAGTTTATTTTTTTTGGGAGGGGGATGGGAAGACCCTGTATCTCCCCTGTGTCCATAACCATTCTCTTGGTGGAGTCTTTGGTCTTCTTGTAGTGTTTGGTTTTCCTATGGCTTGATTGGTTTCTTAAATCAGTTTAGGCAGGCAGAAAAATGCTCTGTGTTAGGCAGGATTTTATGATACTCGACCCAGGCTACTTCATTGGGAGGAAGATCTGCTTTGAGTTTCACAAAAGAGACAGATGGCTGTTTCCTCTAGTTTGGAGATGCTGTGATGGGGCTATGTTCTGGGTAGGGTTGAGGCCTTGCAGCAAACAGTAGTTTTCTCTGTGGGGCTAGCTCCTGAGAAACAGTGCCCAGCTTGGAGCCATTCTCAGGATTTATGTTTACTGAATTTCAATATTTTGTCTAAGCTGCTGTAGGGAGGGGCAGACTCTGGCTGTGTTCAACTGGTGAATAAAGTCAGTCCTCCAAGGGCCGAGCCACCTTTGCCTAGGAGGGGTGACTTTCCCCTGGGTGGAACTGATCCTGGCAGGTCACTTCCTGTGCCCTTCAAAATATCTCTTTGTTTTCTTCCAAGTCCTGAGTTGGAGCTAGCTGCTCAACCAGACCTTTGTCAATATCAAAGATGAAGATATCCAATGGTGGTGGGAGGGAGGGACGGCCTTCCCGCCTCTGCTTCCTGAGAAGGAGTAAGAATGTCAGGGTTCTACTCACACCAGAGTCTTGTTTCCTGGGCCCTCTCTGGTCTGTGATCTGCAGGATGAAGATATCTGCTCCTTCTCAGCTCTTGCTGGTGTTGAATAGAATCCACTCATCGGCTGTTTCTGGCACCTTTGACCTGGACTCTCTCTGTTGTAGGTATGGTGGCTGCGGCCGCTGCTGCGTCTGCCACAGTCGCTGCTGCCATGGCAACTGGCAAGTGCTCAGATCTGTCTCCATGCCTGGATTTTCCCTCTCTGGCCAAACTCTCTGTAATGCAATGGGACACTTGTTGTGATTCTCTAGCCTAGGACTGTTCACTGGAACACTAAAACTTCTTTCTATGTGAAAGCTTGTTTAGCCTCCAGCTTCTCCTTTGCCATTTTCCTCTGAACTCCCTTAAAACATTATTATGACATGATATTGTGACATCACATTGACATTGTGATGTCAATGTGCCGTTTTGTTTTTACAAACCTATTATGACATCACATGTTAGAAAATTCATGGGTTTTAGGACTTCTAGCTCCTTCTTGAATTCTTATCCTCATTGTAAACTAGTAGCAATTGAAATCAGACATGTGGTTGTAATATTACAAAATCGTAGTGACATCACAATTCCATGGGTGACCTCATTACCGCCGTGATATCACAAACCTATTGTATCATCACATTTCCATTGTGACATTTCAATCCCTTATGGTCTCTTAGCACCTTTGAAAAAGTTTATGGCCTTTGTGACATCAAAGGTAAGCTGTTTACCCATTGTGGTCTAAAAATTGAGATCAGTTATACCATTGTAATATTACAAACCCTTGGAGACAAGATCACTAGTGTGACATCATTAGCCAGTCCTCTCCTCATAGCTTTGACATGATGCTCTTTTGATACATTGGTCCTTTGTAATCTCATAATCTGTTTTTTGACTTCATATTTCAGGTATGACATGTGATATTAGAAATGCACTCTGATATCATGAAAACTGTGTCATCACTCTGTCAGATATCATGAGCATTGTGTCACATTGTGATAACACATAGCTGTTCGGAGTTCATCATGTTTGGGCCAATGCATGACTTTGTAGATATCACAATCCTATTCTGAATTCATATTTTCATTGGGAGTTAATGAAAATTGAAGTCCAGCATGCCATTGTGACATCATCAACGCATTGTGACAACATAAACCTATTGCGACCTCACACCATTATGGCATCACCAAATAACTATGACATCAAAATATTATTATGTCTTGAGATTGTGACATCATGAGACTATTAACTTGTAAACTTGTATACTTATGATGCATAAAACAGAAGACAATGCAATGAGGCACATTGATGATAACTTTATTTACACTAGAAATGGGCCTACATTTACCTTGTCCTGGGCTGTATACTCAGTGACAAGCCAGCTCCAACCACCAAATCTCAGACTTCCAATGGGCAGCCCGGAACATAGTTAATTGGTCTGCAAACCACCAACCCCCCAAATTATCATCTCCAAAGCTCCAAACTTCAATAGGTAAGGCTTTTTCCTTTTTCTTTACTCCCTCCTTCTTTATAGACCTTTCTTTCATTTCCCTTTTAGCCTTCCATCACTTCATCTTCTCTTTAGGCTTCTCCACTATCCACAGGCCTACACTTCTCTGGCCTGGGGGCCAATTGGTACCCTTCCCCTCCTCTCCCTCAAATTCCTCTTCTCCCAGGACTTTCCGCTCCTGCTGTCTCATCACTTGCTTCCTTCCAGGTCTTCTCTTGATTTTCTCCAATTCCATTGCTTTGACCATGCAGCCTATATATAGGTAGAACCCCTCCATCACTCCAGTGGATCTCCTGTCTAACAGTTTTCAACCATCACTTCACTGCCCATTCCCCAATCACTTCTTCACAGCTCATCATATGAGGATGACATCCTTCCCCCTCCAGCCGCATGCCCTGCCCCCTTTCGTTGCATGCCCCATGCACTCCAGTGGGCCAGGACATTGGGCCACATTAATTAGTAGGCCCTGCTAATTTTTAGGGCACTGATGCTTTATATATCCCCCACTGGTTTTCATGTCCAATCAAATCCTTGATTTCTTCTTACCAAATCCTAAAAATTCGAACAGGCTTAAGATGTAACTTTAATAGACAAGAAGTAAATTATAGAAACACACTAGTTAGCACTAATTAACACTTAGTAAGTCTTATCTTTAAGGGATCCTCTGAGTGTCTCTGAACAGTCCATCTTGCAGCATTCTCTGTATATAGGTCCACTGCCTGTTTCACTTGAGGGTGATGGATCCAATGCTGTTTTCCTGCTAATTTAATAGCCGACAGTAAAGTTAGCACCACTAAGTAAGGTCCTTGCCATTTTGGTTCCAATTCAGGACCATGATGCATTTTTATGCATACCAGCTTTCCAGGCAAGAAAGAGTGGATGAAGTTTTGTTTTTTCTTTTTTAAACTCCATTTTTTAGTTCATTCCACTTACTTGAGGTCTAGCTTTTGAATGTATTGCTGAAGTGAGACTTGCTATAGAGTAAACTACATTACTTACCCCAAAGAAATTTTCCTTCCAAGTGGATTTAATTTCTTATTTTGTATTTGAACTTTTTATTGTCACCCTAATGTTTATTTATTTTTAAACACTTTTTATTATTATTATCTTTAAGTAGTTATACAAAGAAGTTCCCATTCTACGAAACAGTACCTGAATACAAGTTGTCTGACAACATTGTCACCCATCCCTCATAACCCTTCCATTCTCACACATTTTTTGGTAAAAATTGAGATAGGTGATTACATATATTTCACATATTTCACAATATTGTGCAATTGTGATACTTAGTTAAAGTCACAAACACATTTTAACCTTGACAAGGCAAATTATCGTTATCATGGTATAAAATTTGTTAATTCTATGAGCTTTGACAATTAAAATTATTTTCCCCACCTCAGGTACTGTTTACATTTTTTTCCTTTTGTTTAGTGTAGGCTATTCCCTCTTTCCCTCTCATTCCTCCCTTCCCATCACTGTATTTAGGTTGCTTAGTTATTTTTCTTCTATGTCGGGTGCAGCTGATGGACCCCTTTGTTATATGTTGTTCCATTTCCCGCTTATTCTGTTCCTCCTCCTGGCTTCCCTCTATTGCGTGCACATTTCTACCATCTACATGGTCAAGAACATGGAGTCATTAATGGTGATACAACAAATTGAGTGGCTGTCCTTTGTTTCTTGAGTCCTGTTTATTTTGTCATATCTTCTTGTACTTTGGCTTTAGCATCCACGTATCAGGTAGACCCTGTGACGTTTGTTTCTTTGTTCTTGGCTTACCTCACTGAAATAATTTGGTCTAGTTCCAACCATTTCCCTGCAAATGCCATCATTTTGTCCTTTCTAATGGTTGCATAGTATTCCATTGTATATAGGTACCACAATTTTTGGATCCACTCATCAGTAGTGGCTCATCTGGGTTGTTTCCAAATTTTGGCTATTGTGAACAGTGCTGCAATAATCATAGAGGTGTGTGTGTCTTTGTATAGTGGTTCCTCTTGTTCAGAGTAGATGCCTAGAAGTGGTATGGCCAGTTCATTGGAGAGGTTGATATTTAGCTTTCTGAGGTAGCTCCAGACTGCTTTCCAAAATGGTTGTATTAGCATACATTCCCACCAGCAAAGTAATGTTTCTCTTTCTTTGCATCCCTTTCAGCATTTGTCATTGGCTGAATTTAGGATGTGGACCATTCTGACTGTGATAAGGTGGTATCTCAGAGTTGTTTTTATTTGCATTTTCTTTACAGCCATGTGTTTCTTTACCATTTTTATCTCTTCTTCTTTGAGGTCTCTCTTTAGCTCCCTTGACCATTTCAAGATTGGTTTGATAGGTTTGTGAAGGGTTAGTTTCTTGACTTCACCATATATAATGGATATTAGATACTTTTCTGATATATTGCTGGTAAATATTTTTCCCAATTATTTAGCTTTCTTTCTAGTTTTATTTCTATACTTTATCTGTGTAGAAAGTTTTTATTTTAAGTTAGTCCCATTTATCGAGTCATTCTCCAATTTGTTGTGACCCTGGGAATCTGTTCTGAAAGTTCCTGCCTGTGCCTGTAAGTTCAAGTGTCTCGCATAATCAGTCCTGCAATAGTTTCAGTGTTTCCGGTTTGATTTAAGGTCTTTAATCCAATTTGATTTGATGTTAGTGCATGGTGATAGGCTAGGGTTCACTTTTACTTTTCTGCATGTGGCCAGTTTCCCAACACCAGTAGTTGAAAAGGTTATATTTCTTCCTCTGTATGTCTTTGGCTCCTTTGTCAAATATCAATTGACTGTACATATGCAGCTGTATTTGTGGGTCCTCTAACCTGTCTCATTCATTTTCGTGTCTCTTTTTGTGCCAGTACCAAGCTGTCTTTGTTATTATGGCTTTATATAGGGCTTGAAGTCCTGTATCATGATCCCTCCTGCATTTTCTTTTTCCTAAAATTGTTTTGGCTATGCTAGGTCTTTTGATGTTCCATATGAATTTCTGGACTATTTTCTCTATTTCAGTAAACTAGGATATTGGAATTTTAATGGGAGTTGCATTGAATGTCTTTATTAATTTTGGCAGTTTGGCCATTTTCACCGTAATAATTCTGCCTATCTGGAAACATGGGAAGTCTTTAAATTTCCTGATATCTTCTATGATTCCTTTAATTAGGCTTTTATAATTTTCATGAAATAGACCCATTACAACTTTGGTTAGGTTAATTCCCACATACTTTTTTGGGGGTTATTGCTAATGGGTTTGTTTCCTTGACTTCCCTTTCTGCTTGTACATTGTTGCTATGCAAAAAGGTGATTGATTTTTGTTGGTTAATTTTTTATCCTGCTAAGTTTGAGATGGAGCTGTAGGGATCGTTAATTCACAAAATAATGCCATCTGCAAAAAGAGATAGTTTATCATCTTCCTCTCCTATGTGGATCCCTTTAATGTGTTTTTCTTGCCTTATTGCTCTGGCTAAGAACTCCAGAACTATATTGAAGAGGAGTGGAGTGAGTGGGCATCCTTGCCTTGTTCCTGTTTTTAGGGGAATTGGTTGTAGTATTTCCCTATTAAGTATAAAATTGGCCTTTGATCTGCCATGTAAGTCTTTTGTTGTCTTGTTCCTTCTCTTCCTATTTTATTCCAGAGCTTTTAACATGAATGAGTGCTGAATTTTATCAAAAACCCTTTCCGCATCAATGGTGATAACCATGTGGTTCTTGACTTTGTATCTGTTGATGTGCTGGATTACATTTATTGACTTACATACATTAAACCATCTCTGGATGAACCCTACTTGGTCAAAATGTATGAGTTTTTTTAATATGTTTCTGTTGGTTGCAATTTTATTGAGGAGCTTTGCATCTGTCTTAATCAAAGAGATTGGTGTGTAGTTCTTTTTTTGTCAGTCTTTGCCTGGTTTGCGGATGAATGTGATATTGGCTTCATATAATGAGTTTGGGATTATGTCTTCTGTTTCTATTTCTCTGAAGAGCTTGAGGAGTATGGGTATTAGTTCCTCTTTAAAGGTCTTATAGAATTCTGTAGTGAATCCATCAGGTCCTGGGCCTTTCCTGTTGGAAGATTTCTGACTACTTCTACTATCTCATTGTAGGTTATTGACATGTTTAATTGATTTATTTCTTCTTGGTTCTGTTTGGGCAATTTGTATTTCTTTTTTTTTAAGGCAGGAAAAGAAGTTTACTGAACTGCTGCCCCAACAATGCATGGTGGAGAAGCATGGGTGGAAAGGAAGGGGGCAACCCACCTCTAGGCCAGGACTTACCTAGGCCAGGGACAAGAAGAGGTGTGGCCAGGTGGGGGAAAGGTGTGGCCACACTGGATCCAGAGGTGATCTCAGGGTCTAGGAACCTCCTAAGGTCAGATGGGAGGCATGTGACCAGATTTGGCCCAGTATGTCACCTAGCAGGAGGGGAAGGTGACTGCTTCCAGGTCTGCCAGTTACCTATGTAACAGATACTGGGAAGAAACTTAGCTAAGAGGGAAGGAGGTTTCTGTGTTCAGACCTTATATTCCAGCCTTTTGATAATTATGAAAAAAGGCGAAGAGTCTCTCTGGCTACTTCCTGATTGCAAGGGGCATCGACAGTAGATGTAAAAGGCTGAGACATAGTCTTCTCTGGGAGAAGGCAGCAGGCAACAGCTGTCACTTGGGCATTGAGTCCTTAGATTAAGTCTGGAGAAGTCTCATGAGGAGACTAATTGGGGGACTAAAAAAGAAATACTAGAGACAAATATATGACAAGAGGAAGGACTTGGGGCTGAAAATGTTGGTAGAAATGTCCCTAGCTACTTCTGACATCTGGCGACTAGGTAGAGAAGAAGTCAAGTGACAAAGGCAAGAATATAAATTCCTGTGCAGTTGACACAGGAATTTATATTCTTGCCTTTGTCACACACAAAAGCCACAGGATGGATTTTTTACATTTTGTTCCTTTCCATGTTGACCTTCCTGGGTCTGAATGACATGCCTACAATGGGTACTTCAACTTGCATTGGTGAAGGCTAATGGGCTATCAGGGAAGCCATAGGCCCATGCAGCAATGTAGGCCCTGAGTAAAAGTCCTCGTCCTGATACCTATAGTGGGGGGATTTCCCAAGAGACTCGTTTCTATGCATGGGAATGCAGATGGAATGTGAGCAAACTCATGATTGAATGAGAAGTTTCTGCATGAATCGGTCTAGTCTAAAATTACATGCAATGATCCCTAGGATGCTGATTGATATTAATGAATAGTTTATTAAGCATGAAGAGAATCCTATTCCTTCAATGGTGGCATAATAACTACCTAAGAGTTGGTAGGAACGTAGTTGATGCCATTGAAACCTAGGTAGGTGTCTTTGGCACTCTATACAACTATATATTTATTGGTATACTACCATTTTCCAATCCATGTATGGCTATTTTGTCCACCCCTGTGGGTCGATCTCAGGGTCTGGGAAATGCCTGATAGCTTTCTGGGCTAGAGATTGCGGTGCTGACACACCCATTCATGAATTGGTTCTGCTAGGCCCTGAGTTGAGATCTCAGCACTGCCAACAATTGGAACGTAGAGTAAGAAGCCAAGTGTGACACCTGTTTTCCTTTTCTCTGAGAGTCCTGGGTGTCAGACATGATGGAGAACACGTATACAAATCTAGATACTATGTGATAGGATGCCATCAATATAATAAATGGAATGTGTGTTATCACAGTCAATAAAATAAATGATAAATAAATGAATAAAACAGAAATATAATAAATAACCACTACAAACAGGATATGGACTGAACATCTATAGGTAAGTACAAACCCTATCTTTACAATGTATGTAAATAGTATGTCTGCCAGGGCTAGGGCTTGAATTCAGACCTAGGGACCAGGCCTGACTTTCTTGTCTTCAGGAATGGTGAGCTTCCCCTTCGTCCACTGTGCTGCAGAGTAACCAAGACCCTGAGTTCAAATCCAAAGACTTGCAGAAAAAACAGCACCAGTTGCAAGCCAGGGAGAAAATATTTTTAAATTATTTATTTATTTGTTTGTTTATTATGGTGAAAATAATGTACAGAGAGGTTACAATTACATGGGCAAGATAATGAGTACATTTCTTATCATGCATTGATGCTTCCTCCTTTTTTTTCCCCTTTCTATCCCTTCCCATCTCCCCCGCCCCCTACCTAATCTTCCCCCTCCTCCACCCTGACCAAGTTGTAAAGTTCATTTTTCGACATAACATCTTGCATATCTCATTGTTTCAATGGATCCACCTGTATTTCTATTTAAACGATTTGTTTTATCCCTTCCCTTCCACAACGGTATAACCCCTGCTTTCACTGTATTTGATGTTGGAATATATATATATATATATATATATATATATATATATATATATATATATATATATATATATATATTTGTTTTTGCCAAGCAAGGTCTTGAACTCATGTCATGGCAACTCTGCCTCAGCTTCCATCACCCTAGGCTGGGGTCCAGCCATTGGAACAACAGCCAATCCTGGGATTCTGCACCTCCAGGCCTTGCGGGGGAGGGGGGAATGCACAGAAGAGAAGTAGTGGGATGGCCTTTTCACCTTTTGCACCATGACCCTCTGGGTCTAAATGGCACGGCTCCAAAGTTTACTTCACCATGCATTGCTGAAGGTTGGTGGGCTATTGGGGAAGCCATAGTCCATCAAGGCAAATAGGCCTAGAGTCGAATCCCAGTCATGTCACTTCTGGATGGCAGGACGTCCTAAGAGACTCGTTCCCATCCATAGGAATAACGATGGGATGTTATCAATGTCACGGTTCAATGAGTTGTTCGTGAATGATACTCGTATAAAATTAGACATCATGATTTCAGTAGGCTGATTGATTTTATTTAATATGAAGCATTAAAAGAATACTATTTCTTACAGGGATGCAATGATTTCAGGACACTGATTTCCTTAATAGTTAATTAAGGGCGAAAACAATAACATTAATTATATGGAGGCATAATAAATACCCAAGAATTGATAGGAATGTAGTCTATATAACTGAATACTGGATAGAAATATCTGGCAATCTATAAAGATATATATTTATTAATGTACTACCATCTGTGTGTCAATATGTTCTCATTTTCTCAACGCCAGGGGCTAAATCTCAGGTTCTGCATACTTCTTGTCAGCTCATTTTGCCCCAGGATGGCATGCTGACACTCACCCATTCATGAATTTGGCCCTGTAGGCCATGAATTCAGATGCCAGCACTCCCAAACAATAATAGTGGAGTAAGAAGTTGATGGTGACACATGTTTTCCTTTTCTGAGCAAGTCCTGGGTGTCAGGCATGAAGTGGAAAACATATGCAGTCCTATATGCTATGTAATCAAAGTAATCAATGTTCTATGTGCCAAAATAATCAATGAAATAAACAGTCAATACATGAACATAATGAAAAATAAAATGAATAACTACACAGAACGTAATATAGAATCAACATTTGTATGTAAATATAAATCATATATCTAAAATGTACACGAATGTGATGTTTTCTATTGTTGAGGATTGGTTTCAGGCCTAAGGAACAGACTTGAATTTCTTCACTTCAGTGAGGCGAGCTTCCCCTTCCCATACAGTGCAACCGAGTTACCCAGACAATGAGTTCCAATCCCAGTCCTGGCAGAAAAAATGGCATCTCCATACTATGTGGTGCCCAATTCTTAGGTATTTCATTCTGCCTTCATTAAATGAATGTGATTGTGTAAATGCGTCATAAAGTATTGATTAAAATTGATAAATATCCTATAATAGTGTATAATTTTATCCTGGAATCATTTAAGAACTGCCCATTCAATCATGACATTCATCCCATCCCATTTGAGTTCATATGGATATGAATGAGTGTCTTAGGATCACTTGCCATTTGGAGGTGGCAGGACCAGGATTTGAACTGTGGGCTTCAGCTCCCTCTACTTAAACCTATGGATAGGGAACTCACCGGTCTGTCCAAGAACATCAGCTAGACTAATGATTAGGCAGGCACCAGTGGCTCTCAGCAATCCTCCTTGATACAAGGCTGTGATAGGAGGATCATGATCATAGTCACACTAGGCAGGAAAGTCCTTGAAATGCCTGTCCAAGTTCAGTGTCAACAAAGCCATAAGTAGAGTCATGTGGTAGAGGGCTAGCCTTGAGCAAAAGCAACTCACGGACTGTGCCCAGATCCTGAGTTCAAGGTCCAAGACTGGCAAAAAACAGTCATACAGAACAATCTGTGTAGTCATCCGGCTAAAGCAAGTCACCCTCTTGTCTCCTACTGAATTGGACAGAGTTTCCAGAGAAAGGGGCTGGGGAGCCGCTGTCATCTTGACTCCACCCATGCAGCCTGCATCACAGGATTCCGACTGCACCCCCATTCTTTCATGGTTCTTTCTGACCAATGGGATACAAGAATTGTGGCCACTCCCACATTCCATGCTGTCCAGTAGCACCCGGATTCCCTCTGTTGGTTGACACCACTACCAGCAGTTGATGAAGTTTGAGGTGGCTGAGTGGTGAGCAAGAGTCTTGAGGAGACTTTGGAGTGGATTAGGAAACTTACAGCCTAGTCAGTGAGTGGGAGAATAGAGGATTTCCCAGAGCCTGGGAATGTGGCCAGCCCATCTCTCCCATCCTAGTGCTCAGATGTCTTTAACAACAAAACTCTGTGAGAGAGCTGTGGGCAAGAAACAACTGCCAGAACACCAGCAGAAGAATCCTGCCATCAGACCTGCAACATTCAAGAAAACAAAGAACACAAAAAAGGGAGGGATCCCCAAGACAAACGCCACTGGAGAGCATGATTCAAAGGAGGATCTGGCCAAAGGTGATGCCAACTCCGGGACTCACATGCCTTTGGAGACTGTCACAGCCACCAGAGTCCAGAATGTCAAGCGTCCCTATACCACTAAAGATCTGCAGAGGTGCTACCAACACGTGGTGCCTGCCCTGGACCGCAGCAAAATAAGAAACCAGGCGCTCTGTGCCAAGATCCAACCACTGAATCAGGAAAAGACAGACCTGCAGGATCGATGGGAGAGAGAGAGGGAGAAGATAGCCCAGGTGCACAAAGCACTGAAAATAGAGCTAGAAATCCAGAAGCCACTCATATGGAGGTCAGTTTTGGCAAGAAACGATTTACAATCAGCACCAGCCCACGTGCAGCACATGGCTGATGACAGAGTAATGGAGCACAAAGCTCTCACCAGCTGCCTGCAGGCCACATAGCAGCGCAGGGCAGAGCTGGAGATGGAGGATTCTGCAGTCACTGCTGCACAGAAGGAGACTGAAATGTTCTTCGAACAGCTGAATGATGTAGCACTTCAGCTCGAGTAAAAGATCAGAAGCTTCTATGACCTGGAGCAAGTGAACACAGAGTTGCAGGAGAAGCTGGAAGCGCTCTGGACATAGAGGAGCAACAGGAATAACAGAATCTGCAAGTTCCAACATGCACTGGCAGGGCATGAGGTACTGAGAAGACTACTGGACAATCTGAGCTGGATGGTGACAGCAGCGAATCTGGAGAGAGACAACTTCGTGGAGGACCTGAGCATTGAGAGGTCCACGTGAAGGAGGAGGCCCAGTGGCTGACCGAGCAGGTGAACCAACTGACAGAGGAGAAGGAGGGAGGGGGTAGGTAGGTGCTGGATTTTGAGAAAGAGCTGGGGGAACTGAGAAGGACACTGGCAGAGCCACTGCCCCCCACAGGACAATCTCAGGCCAAGGGGCAGCTCCAGACCCAGGCCTACCGCAGGTAGATGGAGTTGAAAATCCTGGAGGAACAACTTTACATCCAGGTCCAGGAAAACCAGAGTCCCCATCTCCAGAACGCAGAGCAGTGGGAGCAATTGCGGAGACTGGAGGAGAAGGCGGAGGGTTGGCAAGGGATCCCTGAGACCCCATGATGCACATGTCTGTGCAACCCACAGCTAGAAGAACAGCTGGCCTTGCTGTGGGATGCTCTCCACAGGGTGAGCGGTGAGAAGGACGAGTTTGCCAGCATCTTGGACTCTGAGCAGCAGGTGAAGAAACATCTGCAGGAACAGCTGGACCACTCAGAGGAGAAGATAGAGGAATGGAAAGAGGTGGATGAGAGAGAGACTCAAGTGGCTTGTGAGATGCAGGAGCAGCAGGAGCAGTCCCTGGCCCAGCTGCAGGAGCTCAGAGCCACCTGTGAGCATCATATCACCTCCAATGAACGGCTGAGGTCCAAGAAGTAGGCCTTGCAGCAGCACCTCTAGAGGCAGACCCAGCTGTTGGAGCAGCTTTAGCAAGTGCAGGGCCCAACCAACTGTGGGGACTAGGTGATGCCACCAAAGTGGCAGGACATTCTCAAGTGCCTGGAAGTAACCAGAACACAGGACAAGTAGCTGCAGGCCCAGCTGATCTTCCTGGCTTTCCCTGGGGAAGGGGAAGGTGTGAGCCCTGGAGAAGCAAAAGGTGAGGAAACGACTCCACCTGATGTGCCCATCATAGGGGATGGGGACATCCCCCAAAGTAAGAGGGATGTGACTCTGTGAGCACTCTTGGAGGCTGACATCCACAGGAGGAAACTCCTGCCACAGGAGCAGCGGCCCTGCTGCAGGCACTTGGTCCACCCAACAGCTCAGTGCCAGATAGAGCTGGAGCCACAGGTATCTGCCCCGTTGGCTGCCACCACAGCATGTGTGAGGATGGGAAGTGGGACATGTGGGCGTCCAAAAAGAAAATCTGCTTCATCCACGACCTGCCTGATGAGGTGGACTTCCATAGTCCAGTGGATGAGCTCCACCATCCATGCAGCCAGCTGTCGGCACATATCCACACTGTCCAGGAGTTGCTCCTGGTGTGTAAAGGACAGATGTTCATCCTGGATCAACTGTGCAGGGAGAAAGCCAAGAGCATGTGCCGGCTGTCCCAGGAGAAGATAGAGAAGAGGAAAGAGCTGCAGGAGCTGCTGTCTCTCCTCTCAAGGGGCTCCAGATGTCGGTCCAGACTGAGCCCACCATCTGTGCTGCTGCTTTAGAGGCCTCAGGTTCCTGGGTGGGCAAAATGAGGGAGGAGAAGAAAGGTTTTGAAGAATTGCAACTTCAAGACCTTGTGGAAACTGCCAGAGGAGAGGTCGGGGTTCCCTACCCCGCAGAGGACTCTCCCAAAGAGTACATCCTGCCGCAGATGTCCCACATCCAGAGCCACCCACAGCCGGCGCACTCAGGCTTGCAGCTCTCTGTCACATTTTTCTGTAGGCTGATGGGGATGATGACTCCCTATGTGACATACTGAGTCTCAAAATTCTTGGCAGCCACCAGAACTAGGTGGCCAGGTGGCCTTCTCTAGGCCTCTATCTGCCTGGTGATGGGAAGGGTAAACTGTGGGCTGGGTAGAGCAGAGGCTGCTGGGAGGACGCAAAATTCAAGGGATATCTAATGGCCCATTGGTGACCAGGGAAGAAGCCCATGTTATGCTTATCACAAAGAATAAATTTTTTTCAAAGGGAAACAAAGCCTCCACAAAGATTTGTTCTTCCAGGCATGGGGCTTTAACTCAGGGCCTGGTCACTATTCCTGAGCTCTTTTTGATCAAGACCGGTGCTCTACCAGTTGAACTCCACCTCTACTTCCAGCTTTTTCTCTGTGGAATTGAACCCAAGGCTTCAGGCATGCTAGGCAACCACTATACCGCTGAGCCACGGTCTCAGCTAAGATGATCCCCTGCCCCCAAACACATATGTTCATTACTCAGATAAATAGGAAGTAGGGGCTAGGATGAATATGAAGCACAAATCTGGTTCACACAGAATTACTCCACTTCCCCCTCTTTGACACCCTTATTTAAAGTTTCTCTTTTACCATTGAGGGATGAGAGAGGGAGAGGGGAATCCTGAGAGAGAAGTGCCAAGAACAGTGGCCCCCTGAGCCCCACAGCCTCCCCCACAAAAGTAGTCCTCCAGATTCTGATCTTAACTGACTCAATGTGGAGTCTACACTGTCTCCCCACCCTTGCAAGGTTCAGGATGAAATAAATGTCAGCCCTGGACTCAGCCCACACCCAGGGTGGAAGCTCCTAGTCCCAGACCGACTTCCACCTCTGACTGCCCCGAGTTTGGCTGTACCCACAACTCACCACAATGTTGGCAGCCATGATCTCATGGATGGATTCCAAGAAGTAGGTCTATGGCAGAAGCAGCAGGGTGAGCAGGGAAAAAGGAGGTGGGTGATTGCTCTGGGATTTTCCTCTTCAGAGCTCTTCCATCCAACTAGGGCCATGCTGACCCAAAGCATGCCAAGGTCAGGGGGTGAGACAAGATGGAGGAACACAGGACTAAAGGAGGTACTGCTTTATCTTGGTGCACTTGAAAATCCCAATTATATTCGGCCCATGTCAATCCCAGAGTCAAAATGCAATGCCTCTCCTTGTTGTTGTTTTCCATGAGCGCTGTCCTTGAGCTCTTTTTCTCAAGGCTGGCACTCTACTACTTGAGCTACAGGGCCACTTCTTGTTTTCTGATGTTTCATCAAGGATAAAAGTCTCACACAGTTTCCTGCCCAGGCTGGCTTGGCACCGTGATCCTCCAGATCTCAACTTCTTGAGCAGCTAGAATGACAAGTGTGAGCCACCAGTGCCCAGAATGTGATGCCTTTTAAAAGCATCTTGGCAAGTCTGTAAAAGGAGACCCAAAGGGCCTAGATACACTACGACCCAATCAAGGAGCTGGGATGGGGGAATGCTGATTTTCTAGCCATTCTGTTTCCCAAAATTAAAGATGCCAAGTGGTGTTGTATGCATCAAACTCCTAGGGCAACAGCCACTAGGCTTAATGGGGAAAAGGTAGAGAATACCTAAATATTGCAGTGTAGAAATCTCTGATTTTGCATGCACATGGTTTGTGTGTGTGTGTGTGTGTGTGTGTGTGTGTGTTTACTGGGGCTTGAACTCAGAGCCTAGGTGGTAACCTTTAGCCTGTTTGCACAAAGTTGGGGCTCTACCACTTGAAATATAGTAGCTCCACTTCCCAGCTTTTTAGTGATTCATTGGAAATAAGAGTCTACCCAGGCTAGCTTTGAATCTTGATTGATCCTCCAGTGTCTGCCTTGAGGAGCTAGGATTATAGGCATGAGCCGCTCGCATCCAGCTGCATGTATGTCTTTTCATAGTCTCTTCTGTTCTAACAGCTATTTACTTGCTCTGGCCTAGATCACTGCCTTCTACATCAGCTACCAGCAGCCCCTGACTGTGTGGAGAACATAAAGTTCAAACCTGTCAATGCATCCTATTTCTTTGTCCTCAGGGGAAGGAATGTTTCCTCTGAAACCTGGAGGGGTAGGGGTAGCGGTAGAGGTAGGTGGGATAGCTGTAGATGGGTGCTCAGCTAGAAGACAGGTATTCTGTTTTATCCAAGAAGAAAAGCATGGCCAGATGCTAATGGCTCATGCTCTTATATTCCTAGCTCCCTCAGTAGGCTGAGATCTGAGGATTGGCATTCAGAGGCAACGCAGCAAGAAATATCTGTGAGACTGTCTTCTCCCAAAAACCACCCTAAAGCTGGAAGTAAAGCTCTGGCTCAAGTGGTACAATGCTATCCTTGAATGAAAAAAATGAAGGACAGAACCCGGGCCCTGAGTTCAAGTCCTACTACCAAGATGCTCTCATGAGCACGTGCACACATGCACACACACACACACACACACACAGAGGAAGGTGGTATTGATAAGCTGAGCTAGAACTGGGGGCAGTCCTGAGGCATAATCATAGTAAACTCGTAAACCACATCAGTTGTTTCTCCCTAAGTCCTTCTTGGGCTGAGAGGTCTGGGCCATGGCAGTAAGTTCCATGGAACCTGTGCCTCCATCTACGCACTGGGGAGGAAAGCAGGGTTCTGAGCACTGGGACTCCTGGGATATAGCGTTTACTACAAACAGCAGCCAGCCGGCTCTGGATCCTGAGCCTACAAGTCTTTCATGAGCCCAACTGAACACTGCCCAAGGTTTGCCTGACAATTTTGCATTCCTGTGATATCCATGTGAGCAGGCATTAACTGTTCTACCCCTCCTGGACCAGAACCGTGGTCTGAGAAGTCAATTTAGTGCTCAGATCCACACTGCTCTCATGATAGATGTCATTCTGATGACCCGGTCGATGACCTCCGTGTCACAAGGCTCAATCTTTCTCTGGTACTGTGGCCCACTCTGTATGCAAAGGCCTCTAAAGAGGCTGCTCTCAAGACTTGTAGGAGACCTAGACATTGGGAGACCCTCAGGAGCCCACTGGAAAATACTCTTCTTAGAGTCACAGCATGAGGTCAAAGCAGGCCAGGTATTGGTCATGTGGCTCAAACTCTGGGCCTGGTTACTGTCCCCCAGCTCTTCAGCTTACCACTTGAGCCACAGCACCACTTCTGGTTTTCTGGTGGTTCTTGGAGAACAGAGTCTCCCGGACTTTCCTGCCCAGGCTGGCTTTGAATGGCAATATATATATATATATATATATATATGTATGTATATATAAAATATATATATATTTTATATATATATACTGGGCACTACTTTGGCTTGATTATAAGTCCTCAGAACTTCCTTGAAGCTCAGTTTGCCAGAGGCTGGTGTGCTAAGACTGTGACCTCATTTATGAATTTGGCATTTTAGGCCGTGTGTTGAAATCCCAGCATGGCCAAAAATTTATTCATGGAGTAAGAAGACAATTCTGACACATTTTTTTTTCCTTCTCTGTGAAAGTCCTGGGTATCAGTATATGTGATATGATGTAATAAAATAAATGCTATATGTACAATAATACTAAATAAATAAGGATAATAAATGTCATATGGAGTAAACGCATATGACATAGATCTAATATATGAGGATTATATTTTATAGTGCTGGGGCTTCAATTCAGGCCCTGGGGACTTGTCTGAATTGCTTGTCTTCAAGGACAGTGATCTTCCCCTTCACCCACAGTGCCTCAGAATTCCCCACACCCTGAGTTTAAATCCCAGGCCTGCCAGAAAAGTAGTGCAAATTCCAAGCCAGGGCCTTATTATTATTGTTATTATCATTATTATTATTATATTTTGGGCCAAGCACCGGGTTTCAACTCAGGTCTTTGTATCTCTGCCACAGCTGATCCTGGGATCCTATGTCCCGAGTTCAAATTTCGGGGCTGGCAAAAATAAAAATAAAAAGGAGAAGGATAAAACTGAGAATTTCAAGCAGGTGGTTTTACTTTTTTTTTTTTCCTTTGCATTGTGACCCTCCTGGGTCTAAATGACAATGCCCAGAAAGTGTACATGACCTTACATTGCTGATATTTTGATGGCTATTAGGGAAGCCAGGCCAAAACCGGCAACTTAAGCCTGGAGATCGAATCCTGGACTGCCGGGATGGCAGGAGATTCTATGAAACACTTTGCAATATTCATCTGTATGAGTGGAATGTTGTAAAAGTAACAATTACATTAGTAGTTAGTGTACGATTATATTATAAAATTATATGCAATTATACTACATTGACTAATTTTTAATTAATATTTTATTATGTATTCAATCATGATGCTTAAAAAAGGAAGGAATAATTTAATTGCCAATAATTGGTAGTAATATTGTAAATGCAATTTCATAATATAGAGACATCTTACGTTATATACATCTACATCTATGTATGTATGTATGTATGTATGTATGTTTCTATCTATCTATCTACAATTCTAAACATTTATCTGTTTATACACTTTTCACTACTGGGGTTGAGTGATAGAGTGCTCGCCTAGTACGGACAAAGCCCTGGGTTCGATTCCTCACTACTGTGTGCATAGAAAAATCCAGAAGTTGTGCTGTTGCTCAAGCAGTTGAGCACTAGCTTTGAGCATAAAAGATTAGGGACTGTGTCTGGACCCTTACTCAAGACCCATGACTGGCACCAAAACAAAAAATCAAAAGGAAAAGATAGAATGTTCTGACTGCAACTATATAAGGATAGGGCTGCAAATACCTCATCAAAGAGCAAGCGGGGAGTCTAGTGCTGACAGCTGCCGTCTAACCTGACTTAGTCAGAGGTAAACCACTGCAACCCAGCTTCACAGAACGGGATGCTGCTGGCTTGCTTACCCCTGTCATCCAAGATACTCAGGGGATGAGATCTGACACTGGTGGGTTTAAAACCCAGCCCTGTTAGGATGTCTGTGAAACTCTGAGCTGTGGCTCAAAGTGGTAGAGCTATAGTCTTGAGCAAAAGATTTTAGGACAGTACCCCCAAACTTTCAGTGCAATCCCATGGCTGATGCCCTCCCCCCAAAAAACCCCATACCTCTAAAATCTAAATTTGGACGGTTTGTGATGTGTTTCTGAAAGAATGGTGATACTGATGAAAGCACCCTAATTTAATGACAGCATGTGGGATACACCTATGTGAGTCCTTCATGAGATGCTGTGTGTTGAGTCATTCACGCGGTGCATTTTTTCATCTCGTTCTTGTAAGAGCTCCACAAGTAAGATGATTGTGCAGATGAGAAACTTGTGGCTCAGATATGTCTCCCTGTCAGGGCCAAAATTATGTATGTACCTAACTATAATGAGTTGTCTCCTGCAGACAATTGTTTTGGTTTAAGTTTCTCAGTCATGAACCTTGAACTCAGGACCTAGCCACTGACACTTACCTGTTGGGATCATGGCTAGTGCCCTACCACGTGGAGGCAAGGACCCCCTTGCAACAGAGTGTTAGGGTCTAGGCGTGTAGTAGCTAAGGTCTGTCATACTGCCTACTCAGGAAACTGAGATCTGACGATCTAGGTTCAAAAGTGTCCCAGACACAAATGGTCTCATGAGACTTTTATCTCCTATTCACCATTTAGAAACTTGAAGTGGAAGCCTCAAACCTGTCATCCTAGCTGAACAGGTGGCAGAGAGCTGAGGATCACTGTCCAAAACCAGCCTGGACAGAAAATTCCTTGAGACGCTTCTCTCCAGTGACCCACCAAAAACCTGAAGGGATGCTGTAGTTCAAGCAATTGGCTTTAGCTGAAGAGCTCAATTACAGCATCCAGGCCTTCCAACTTCCAAGAAAAGAAAGAAAGAACCCTGAAGTGGTGTACTGAGAATGTGTCTTAGGGGTAGAGTGTTTTGCATGTATGAATCATGGGTTTGATTCCTTAGTACCACATCACTAGAAAAAAGCCTGAAGTGGCTGTGTGGCTCAAGTGGTAGAATGCTTTCCTTCTAAAGGAGAAACTCAGGTACAGTGCTCAGGTCCTGAGTTCAAGCTCCAGGACAAGTGAATGAACACACATACATGTACACACACACACACACACAAACACACACACACAAACACAGATGCCAGAAGTGAAGCTGTGACACCAAATGGTAAAGCACTGAGCTTCTGTTCTGAGCTCATGGTCAGCACCCAGGTCCTGTGTTCAACCCCGAAACACAGCCACCCATGGCCCGACTAGGAGAGGTCAAATGTTTCAAAATCTGATGAGCTTCACCAGCCCTAGATGATAGGAATCATTGTGATATTACACATGTGCTTAGATTTAGCAAGCTTCCAGAAACCTAGGGAGGCACCATTGCCTATAATGAGTCATTTCATTAGGTTCAGCTCCCTAGTTGTCTGCCAGAAGGACCCTTGAATTAATCGTAGCAGGTTATTTTAACACTGGAACATAGTCTAACAAAGACAGGATAAGTGCAGGGAACTTGGCTTGCCACGGGAGGTGGCACAAATGAAGTCTTCCTGTCAAAACAGCACTGGGGAGAGAGATAGCCTGGGGGTACAAAGAGGCCTTTTTCTCCTGGCCTTCAGAGGCACCCATACTCCTCCTCACTAATTGGGCTGGAAATTTTATCCTAGATTAATTCAAGAACTGCCCATTCAATCATGACATACATCACATTCCATTGGTAATCTTATGAATAGGAATGGGTTTCTTAGGATCTCCTGCCATTTGGAGGTGGCAGGACCAGGATTTAAATTGTGGGCTCCAGCTCCCACAACTTAAACCTGAGGATAGGGAACTCACCGGCTTTCCAAGAACATCAGCAAGATCAATGATTAGGCAGGCACAGTGGCTCTCAGCAGTCCTCTTTGACAGTTACAAGGCTGTGATAGGAGGATCATCGTCAAAGTCACCCTAGGCAGGAAAGTCCTTGAAACCCCCATCCAACTTAAGTGCCATCAAAGCCATAAGTAGAGCCATGTGGCTCCAATGGTAGAGCCCTAGCCTTGAGCAAAAGCAGCTCATGGACTGTGCCCAAATCCTGGGTTCAAGGTCTGGGACTGGCACAAGCAGACATACACAACAATATGTGTAGCCATCTGGCTAAATCAGGTCACCCTCTTGTCCCCAACTGGATTGGACAGAGTTCCCTGGGAAAGGGACTGCTGTCATCTTGACTACGCCCACTCTACCTGCATGACAGGATTCCAGCTACACCCCCATTCTTTCATGGTTATTTCTGACCAATGGGATACAAGAATGATGGCCATGCCCACATTCCATGATGCCCTGTAGCACTGGGATTCCCTCTGTTGGTTGACAGTACCACCAGCAGTTGAGGAAGTTAGAGGTGACTGAGAGGAGACTTGAGGCCTAAGAGGAAGGCCTTGCTCAGCCCCACCATGTGCCTGCCTGCTCCCAGGCCCCTTCCCCCCTCCTTCCCAGGTGCAGCTTTTCAAAGCTGGTGCTGCCCACTCAGTCCCATGGTGCCTCTTGGAGTCCTCAGGCAATGGTATAATGGTGCACCACTGGCCGGCTTGTGGCCCTGACCTGGTACTGGCCCCCCTGTCCTCTGCTCCTAGCCTGAGTGTTGCCATGCCTCTGCCATAGCTGCTCGCCCCACTGGGAGCAGCTGCCAACCACTTCTCCCAGCAGCACATGTGATTGGATGACACACAGGCCTGCACCCGACCCCATAGACACCATATCTCACCCTCTCTCCCTCCCCCCTCCCTCACTCCCCCCCTACTGGAAACTCCCTCGTGCCCCACAGTCCGGTCCAGGCCCTGCCAAAAATGCGCCCCAGGGTGGAAGTGGGTGTTGATCTGAGGTTCCCACCCCATCCCTGGCTGCCAATGTCCCAGGAAATGGGGAGAAGCAGGGTTGGGTGTGGAGTGGGTGTCACAGAGCCCCTGGCCTGGAGCAGTGGGAGCCACACAGCAGCGCATCTGCACCCTTCCTCTCCCTCATAGAAACCTGCTGGCTTTAGTCAGAGGTGGCAAGGAGCATGTCCACACCTGCCTTGTGGGGTCTTTTCCTTTTTTCTGGGGGTGGGGGTGTTGGATGCAGAAGACAGGGCCCCCTTCTTGTGTGAGTTCTTTTCTTCTGTGCTCAGTCTCCTTTTCACCTGAAGAGGGTCCCAGAAAAGCCCAGTAGGGAGGTGAGTGTGCTGGGGGTCAGAGTAGAAGGTGAATATCTTGGAGGAACACACTCCCACCCACACACTCACACATACACCTTGCCTGTCCCCTCCCTGCCCAAACTGTCAACAGTTCTCACAGGGTGATCACATTTCCCAGCTCTGCCAGCATCTGCTGGTGCTCCCGGTCCATTTTGTCTCCAACAAACTCAGGAGAGGCACTGCTCTGAGTCTGTGTGTGTGTGTGTGTGTGTGTGAGAGAAAGAGAGAGAGAGAGAGAAAGAGAGAGAGAGAGAGAGAGAGAGAGAGAGGGAGGGAGAGAAAGACAGAGAGACAGAGAGAGATAGAGAGACAGATACAGACAGTGAGGGAGAGAGAGATCATCTTTCTCCTTGTACAGCCTGACTGTGCTCAGGTGAGTGATCACTTGGCAAATTGCAGGTGCTGCATGGATGAGTCTTCACATGTCTGGATTTGTGTGTGTGTGTGTGTGTATGTGTGTGTGTGTGTGTGTGTGTGTATGTATGTATGTATGTAAAAGTGGGTTGTAACAAGGAGGCTGGATGCTTAAGTAACTTCTACCTGCTATCTTTGAGGGGTGATTGGGCTTTGCAGCTGAGGTATGGGAACCTGGAAGGATGTGACGCTTGAAGGGGACTCAGCACTGTTAAATTACAGGAAAAAAGGATATGTGTGCAATGGAGCAGTGTACTCCCTTGGGCCTGGTTGGTGGCAGTGGGAGCTTGTGAGGACCTGGGAGTGTGGCCCGCAAGGGGTGGCTTCCCAGGGGGACAGAGAGCATTGCCAACACTTAGTAAGGAATTGAGCTCTGCTAGTATGGAGCGCAACAGCATAGCTCAGACTCCAGATCTTCTCATCATGATGTCTGATGGGCGAGGCCAACCCTACTTTAAAACTTGAGATGTGATCTTCAGATCTCAACCTCTTGAGTAGCTAGGATTATAGGCATGAGCTTCTGGCACTGGGCCTCTGCTTCTTTTTTGTATATTAGGGTTTGACCTCAAGGCCTTAGGCTTGCCAGTCAGGTCTTCTAACTTTCGAGCCAAGCTTTTATGTCTTGTGGATTTCTGGGATGGAGACTTAATATATGCTCAGGCTTGGCTGGATCACGATCCTCCTATCTGTGACAGGCGTGCACCACCAGGCCCTGTCCTCTGTAGTTGGGATGGTAGACATGTGGTGCCATGCTCAGTCACTGGTTTAGATGGATTGTCCCAACCAAACTCAGTCCATGGCAGCCAATTTTTGACCACATTTGAAGCTCTGGGTTGGGCCTCAACCGTTGGACTTCAATCTCCTCATGTGACAGTTGTTAGGAAACAAGGGATTAATACAGAGGGATCTCTCAAGCAGGGCCAGGCACAGAGGGAGGGGCCTTCAGATACAGTTCTCAGCAATTCTGTGAGCATATGACAAGAAGATACCTGGAAAGAGCTCAGATGGTGTGTATTATTAATGGTGCGACAAGCATGGGATTATGAAACAAAACATGGCTCTCTTTCATTATTACCCTATGCCCATGAGGAAGGGGATCCTTCACTTTGTTCACATTGGCAGCTGGGGAAACTGAGGCACAGAGTAGCCTGGTGACCTATTCATGACTCCCAGCTGACAGGAAGCTTGGCCTGACTTCGCTGCCATGCTCCCTAGGACAATGGGTGCTATTCAGTCCAATTCTTGTGGTGAGAAGTCCACTTCTTGTCATTCGTGGGGCTTGAACTCTGGGTCTGGGAAATGTCCCAGAGCTCCTCAGCTCAAGGCTAGCACTCTACCACTTGAGTCACAGCACCACTTTCAGTTTTCTGGTGGTTCTTTGGAGATAAGAGTCTCACAGTCGTTCCTGCCCGAGTTGGCTATGAACCGTGATACTCATATCTCAGCCTCCAATGTACTTATAAGTATAGATCTGAGCCATTTGCACCTGGCTTAATTGTAATTCTGACCTTCTTTCAATCTCTGTCTCTCTCACACAGGAACTTGTTGAATGGGTGCTGGAGGAGGTGGACCAGCGTCCCCATGTGGCTGGAACCAAGGTGGCCCTCTCATTCTGGAGGTGTGCTGTGGGTCAGGAAATGTCTTGCTCAGTCTGTTGTACCAGCTCCATGAGGTAAGCCCTTCTGTGTCTGGCTAGACCAAGACGGTTATTCATTGTAAATCTAGCCTTACTGGACTCAGTATTGTGTTCAATGTCCTTTTCTAGCAAAAAAAATTCTGGCCAAAATTTTGATAAATAGTTAAAGAATGAAAATGTAATGCCATCTTAAGAAAGTCATTTAGGGCTCTGGGAAAGTGACTTCATGGTATGGTGATTGCCTAGCATGCATGAAACCCTGGGTTCAAATCCTCAGTACCACAAAAACAGAAAAAGAATCACTGAAAATGGTGCTGTGCCTCAAGTGGTAGAGGGTTATCCTTGAGGAAAAAAAGCTAAGGAATAATTCCTTATCCCTGAGTTTAAGCTCCAGGACAGGCAAAACAACAACAACAACAACAACAGACATGTAGTTAGTAAATGTAAAATAAAGAACACATAGTAGGAATATATAATTGCTTATTCCATACTGATACCTGACAATAGTCGCTAATTCATGCACTTTAGCTATATTAGGATACTGTGTTGAAAAAAAAATTTTGTTCATAAGGTAACGGCAATCATTTTCAGGAATGTGCTGAGATGTCAGGTGAAGATTAATTCTGGAAATTCAAAGATTCCAGGCTTTTGAGTGTTCACTGCTAATGATAATGAGAAGGGTAGTCTAAGTGAGATTTGGAAATCTTTTTGCTCAGTCATGGCTTCAAAAGGCAGAAGCTAATTAACATTTGTGACAGAAGAAGAGGAATAACTCCAGATGGAAGGAATAAATTGTAGTAACTAAGGTATATCAGAAACCATTCTAGGGAACCATTTTTGGTTATTGAAGAACTAGTTATCAACTAGGCTTATTCCTCATTGCCTTTAGCATTCTAATCACTTAGGCTAGTTCTTAATCTCTATGTGATAAATTGTATATCCTTCTAAGCTGCTATTTCATACCTGACCTTCTTTGCTTTCTAAAATTTCAGTCTTTCTCTATTTCTCTATGAACAATTTCTGATACTAAGTCCACATATGCAGACAGCAGACAACGCTAATGTAAGAGTCCCATAGCTCAAGAGCCATTAATGTAACAACATGGAAAAAGAGGGCATATTTATTGCTACCTCAATTTTTCTGAAAAACTGCAATGTCACATCATTTGATTCAAATTTCCATTCTTTGTCTACATAATGTCTATTTCTACATAATGCAAATATGAGCTGTGAGATGGTGGCTCACGCCTGCAATCCTAGCTACTCAGGAGGTTGAGACCAGAGGATTGTGGTTCAAAGCTAGCCTAGTCAGGAAAATCCATGAGACCCTTATCTTCAATTAACCACCAGAAATCCAGATGTGGTGCTGTAGCTAAAGTGGTAGAGCACCGGACTTGAGTTGAAGAGTGTAGGGACAGTGCCCAGGATCAGAGTTCAAGCCCCATGACCAACAGAAAAGTGCAAATATGACTTTAAGTTTCCCCAAAAGGGAAGACAAAGTCAATAGTAATCTTCCCAAGCAGAGAAATTAATTCCAAAATGATTCAATTCACCTATTTTGCTGAGGAAAGTTATGGCCTTTTTGCTGGACACATTCACTTTTTATAAAAATTATCAATGTTAGATTTATAATAAACTTCATTTAATATTTCTTGGTTCAAAAGAGAAGTCCATATAGTTGATGTCACTTGGATTTATTACTATCTCAAAGCCAACCCAGGCAGGACATTCTGTCAAACTCTTATCTGTAATTAAACACCAAAAAAGCCAGAAGTGGAGTTTTGGCTCAAGCAGTAGAGTACTAGCTTTGAGGGCAGGTGGGCAGGAAAGAAAACTGAACAGAGACAGCCTCCAGCCTCTGAGTTCAAGCCCCAGAACCAGCACAAACTAAACAAACAAGCAAACAAAACAAACCCCAGGTATTTCTTTAGGACCCTCCTTAAAGGAGCACTGGTCTGAGAAGAGGCTGATTTTGCTGCTCATACTCACGGGATCCTGCTTTTTGGAATCCTTATTGCTCTGGAGAACTCAGGCCCAAACTAAAGGAATTGATAAGTGATACCTGCAACAAGAGAATCATCTCAGGAGTGAAACATACATCCATAGCACCTTTAAAACCTCCATATCTTTGTTTCTTTGCAGTAGAACATTTTTAAACAACGTTATTTCCTTTTTTTCTATGCTGGCCTTTAAATGACACATTGTTTCCTTTTGTCATACTCTCAACTAGAAGTTTATAGACAAGTTTTATATGAGTAAAGATCACAGTCAAAAAAGTCAGGGACAGAGTTTCCTGCAAGCCTTGGATTCTTTTCTTGTACACTGAAAAGGAATTCAAAAGTTAACCTGAAATTTATCATTCCTCTATGTTCAATTCCTCTCCTGGGATCAGTTGCCACATCCAGTAACAGTTGCTTCCACTTACTTCCAGTAACAATCTATGGTGCTGCTCCAGATAAAATGAATGTTTTCTGGCATCATGGAAATAACACAAGGACACCTTTGTACATGAGGTAACATGTATTTCAGAGACAACTTAGCAAAGAGAAAATATGAAATTTAAATTGCTTATAAACACATTATCCATGAGTATATTGAGTTCAAACTTCTTAAGTGCTCTGTCAATTAAGGTGAATTTTAAATGGAAAGAAGGTTCTCAGACTATTTTTTGTGAGTGTATATGCTGTGCATTAATATCCCAAGTGTACATGAGTTAACAGTAAGAGAAACAATAGCAATAATAGGAGAAAGAGAAGTTCTGTGTTTAAGTATAAGGGTTCGATACAATATAGAAGACTCTAGAAATAAGACAACATTGAAACAATAAAGCCAAGTCCAGTATGTAGATTTATGTGAGTAATATAGAGAAAGCATTACTCCTAAGTGGAAAATGAAGCATGAGGCCACTCCCTTTCTAAATCACACTTGTTAATCACGTAAATTTGTAAAAAGTAGAATGGAAGAATGATTCTGTTTCCACTCCAAGTCAGATATAAGAGTATGGACTTATTTGGAAAAAAAGAGGCCATCTTGAGAGAACAGAGATTATACTAGGAATGAACCTGGTGGCTAAGATCACATTTCTTTTTCATTCTTTTTCTTGTATTCTTTTTTGCTGTTTTTGGACATGGCACTGGAAATCTGGAACTGGGTGCTGTGCCTATGCTATTCAGCTCATGGCTAGTGCTCTACCACTTGAGCCACAGTGCCACTTCTAGTTTTCTGGTAGTTATTGCAGAAAAGAGCCTCTAGGACTTTCCTACCGATGCTGGCTTTGAACTCCAATTTTCAGGTCTCACCACAACTTGGCTTATGATCACATTTCTACCAGTGTACACTCAGGATATGTAATGTATATGTTCATCTACCTTTATATGAATTCTTGAGTTGAAAATCTGGGCTACAGGTAAGACTTTACACTCACAAATATGTTTGTAGTTTAAAAGTTGATACTCCTGGAAAAATAAAACCTAAGGATATAAAGGAGTCTGGGAAGGTCAGTTTGCATCCTTCTTGGGAGGAACAGGCTTTGAGACACTACCTATAATTAACCAGCATTAAGTTGGAATACCAGTCATGAGCAAGATTGCTAAATAAGAGCTTGAGGCTTTTGCATACATACATACAAACATACACATACACACAAAGACACTTATATGTGCACACACAAATACAAAATGAAACAATTTTTAGAATATGTAGAAAAGTTAGAAATCAATAGAAAATATGTCCTGAGTAAGACTAGAATCAAGTGATAATTTTTAATATTACAAAGCCCTCATGTGAACTTTCTTCAAAAAAGTTGAAAATATTACATAGGTAGGGACCAGAAACAATAAGAGATTCAAGTAATCATTATTAATGGGATCAGATCCATGGAGGAATGAATCAGAGACCCCTGCAGGTGTCTGAAAATGTTTGTATTCTGTGTCAAATGTTAGAACATCTTTGAAAATAGTACATAAACAGTCTGAGCAGTCAGTCTAGTGGAAAAGAAAATAGGATAAATTCAGAATTGCTAGTCTGTTTCTAGATTAAATAAACCAGCACACTATGGCAGGACAATGTGATACAAGCCTGGAATTCTAGCACTCAGACTAAGTGAAACAGTAGATTAGAGAGTGGAAATACATAGCGATACCTTCCCTGGAACAGGTAGTATAATTTTGTCTCAATAAAACAAAACAAACAAAAAGAAAGGATTAGACAGTTGGAAGTTTGGGCTAATTTTGTCATTACGTTTTGAGAAATCAAGTTTCCTATTGAAATGCAACCTATATATAATCCTCAGCTGTGTTTTAAGTGCTCTCTTCATTACAGAACATTCCTAGATGCAAAATGCCTCATGATTCCCATCCAAAAAATTGCAAACGTAAGTAAGCATCATTCTGTTGGATTCCAAAGAAATGATGAAGTATTACAAAAGCTTAATCCTGGAGAAATAGCAAAGTTTGTCTAATATAGGACTTTGTAGAATTGAGATTTAAAATGAATAGTTTGGATTTGTTTGTAATTTCATCTTCTATAGGCTACTACAAAACTCTTTTTTAAGTAGAGGGTTTAATTGACAAATTCACAAATGATACCGACATTGTATTTTTCTAGAATATATCTCTTATAAGTTGAAGTTCGTAAATAGATAATTCCAGCAGTTCATGTATAACATGATAATGTGAATAATCTAGACAGAGTTGTCAACAAATGGGTGACATAAATTCATAAATTTGTAAAATGAAATTTTTTGAGGGTTTGGTATAATATGGTATGAAGAGAGTAATTGTGTGACATCTTCTTTCTTCTACCTATATGTAACACAGGAAGCCATTTCCTTAATTACGTGCCTTTTTATACATTGAAAAAAATGCTAGGTTTGGGGTTTGTTTTCATTTTAGTTTCTGTTTTATTGGCTTGTCCTAGAGCTTGAACTCTGGGCCTGGACACTGTCTCTGAGTGTGTTTATGCTCAAGGCTTGTGTCCTACCACTTGAACCTCAGTAGCACTTGTGTCTGGCTTTTTCTGAGAAGTTTATTGGAGATAGGAATCCAACAGACCTTCCTGCCTAGGTGGGTTTTGAACAATAATTTTAGCATCCTGAATATCTATGATAGTTTAAAAAGTCAAAAAATAAATAATATTCCAAGTGTTCTGTTCTCAAGAATACCACTGGGGGAAAATGATGCACCTCAGCTTATTGTGGTATTCTTTGCAGAACAAGGAGGGCGTCACATTAGCAGAGGTGTAGTATTTTTTCACAATAAAGATAAGCTATTCATGATGTGAATTAAGGAATTTTAAGGTGTACCTTATAAGTTGGAAATTGGTCGGCTAGGATGACTTTATGACATAAACCTTGGGATTGATGGTCATAGAAATAATAGTTTATTCTGATAAACAACTGCTTACCCTTGAAGAATTAATTATTACAGATGCTCCATAGTTTTATCTTCTACCAGAATGTAGCTGTTTTTCTATTAAATTCTGTTAAATTTCTGTTAAATTAATGTGTAATACCCCTTTGGAAACTGTATGTATTGCAGTATTTCATAACATGCAAGCAGGTACTGTTTTGAATCTCTCTGGTATGGAATGTTGAGAATTTAAAAATTAGTAGTTATTAGTCATAGGAATTTTGGATAACACATATATTCTGTCCTCTTAACAACTTATTTACTTTTAAAAGTTATGGGTTTCCATAAAATTAAACTGTTTTCAATTTCAGTATGAGAAAGTATTAAATTTATTCTTTTTTCATAATATTGGCAAGTATATTGTGAAAATATTGCCTAGTTGGATAACATTCAAGTTGATGACCCTCTGATAAAGAAAGGGTAATTAATTCAAATTAGATGCCAAATAGTATTGATTTTTAAAAAGTTACTACATAAAGAATAATATTTACCATACCAATACAGGGAAATTATATTTTATGCAGCTTATTTTTTAAATTTTATTATCAAAATGATGTACAGTGGGGTCACAGTAATTGTGAAGTAGTGAATACATAACTTTTTAAACTTGTTAGCTCTCCCTCATATTTCTCACAGTGTTCCTTCCCCCCTTCACCCCATACAAGTTGTAATGCCCATTTCCAACATATTGTCTTGTGAGTATTGCTATTGCATTGGTTTTCCCTTTGTCCTTTGTCTCACAATTTTGTTATTGCTCTTCCCTTCTCTAATTAAGGTAAATGTATACAGAATACACAGGGTACCAGAATCAAATACAGCAGGGGATAAACCATAAGGGAAAAACCCAAATAAAATAGAAATCACATACTACATCAAAAACAACAACCACAAATAAAAAAATCTGTTTCCATATCTTGGAGTTCATTTTTCTTAGCATCAGGTTATATGGTCATATAAACACATAACAAAAACACTGGAAAATAATAGTTGCATGGACACTATATCATGAAAACAACATGTTAACTTTTTTATGGTAAAGGTGGAATTAGGATTGGTGAATTCGCAATTCTGATAAAGGAATTTCAAAAGAGTTTTAAAGTTATGACAGGTAAATTTTAATTGTTCAAAATTTTTAACTAGTTAGCCTATTAAGAAAATTTAAAATTCCTGGGAAAATAGGCTTTCATGCAAAGAAATCCATGAGACTTAGTTGAGAGGAAGCAATGTGGGTGAAGATGGCTCTTTCTCACACTAAACAAACAAACCTCAGAAACCTTCCTGTAAATCCTGTAGGAAGTTCTCTTGAGAATTGTCCTTATCCAGGAAATATACTCTCACTGTTTTAAACAAGGTTGTAGTGGAATTTAAATTCAAAGTTCTTAAAAAAATAAGACATCAAAATTTGTGAATTAACCTTTAATTATCAGTAATTATCAGTAATTTAATTATCAGTAATTTAATTAACAGTAATTCTCTGAAAAAGATAATTTGGGTAAAAATATTTAGGGATAAAGTACCCTCCACAATGAAAGAAGGTATTGGGTTTACACTTTTCTGTTTGTAATACTTTCCTCAATGTCTTTGCACGTGAAGCAGTGAAACACAGAAAAAAATTCTGATTGAATACAGAAAACCAATGATTTCACATTTCTAAGTGGCTCACAAAATATAATATCCTTTTTAACATGACATAGTGAAGACTTCTCTTATTACATAAGCCAAAAATTTTGGGTTCAGAAAAGAATTGAGCAAATGGAAAAGGTTAGAAAACAGTGTTCTTAGAGCCCTAGCTAAGCGTATTGGCTTCAGCATTGATGGAGGACAAAACTTTTGATATACATTGTGTTAATATTTTGCTACCTAAAGTGATTTTACAGAGCCTATTTGGCTCACTACAATGCAGAACTGATTTTATGAATTCCTGAAAATAAATGTCACATCCAAATGAGGCAACTTAAAAGATTTTAAAAAGAGAAACCATGAAGATGTAGCAGTGACTGAGGCTGTATAGTCCTTCAGCTCACTAGACTTGAAGCCAAGAAGCTATGAATAATTGGAAATCAGGCAAGAGCTAATAGGAGGACATAGAAGTAGGACATAGAAACATTGTCCTTTTGTAGCAGACACGGTCTTCCAGGTGTGGGTGATTTAACTTTATTTTCATCCATACATCTTCTTTAGCAAATGCAAGATCAAGAGGAAAATAAACTACTGAAATAATTTTGCGAAGAATACCTTCACTGTTCCTGATATGGTATCTAAGGAGAATCTTGAGAGAAGATAAAAGTGGAGTATTCTTCGGTTTCCTCTAAACATCTTGTTAGCAAAATATACCTTTGAGGTTAGAATTGATTGAACCAAACAGTGGTGGAATACTTATTTTTGAGGGCACTTTAGACAGAAGAAGACTTTCTGATTTGTGATTACAGCTTTCTATTTGTGATTACAGCTTCTTGGACTGGTTTTTTGGAGACAAAGTTTTACATTAGATTTGTCCTCATTATCATAAATTTCATGGCAAACAAATACAAGAGGGAAGTTTAATGGAATCGCTTGGGCAATTAAACAGCATGATAGAAAACATGGCAAATAATAATTAGTGAATTACTTTGACTAATTACTTTGCCAGAACAAAGAAGGAAAAATATAATTCAAAATCGACTTAAGGGGCTGGGATGTAGCTCAATGGCAAAGTGCTTGCCAAGCAAGTACGACGTCTTGGGTTCGATCCTCAGTACCAAAAAAAAAAAGTTCGACTTAAAAGTATGAAGAAAGAGTAGTGAAGAGAGATGAGAGAAAACAGAGGATTGTTTTCTCTCCAGTGGAGCAATGGGTACTTGATCTTATGTCTTCTAGTCTATCTTCACAAGCTATCAAATGTGGCTTAGGACTGGAGTATACAGTTCAGACAAGAAGAACTCGCAGAAGAAAAATATTTGCAACAGATGTAGGTGATTTATAATATGAGACAATGTATTTAAATCTGTCCCAAATTCTCCCCTACCCCAAACTTCCCTCTTTGAACAGCTTTGTTTGCTTTTCCCAAGATTGCCCTTCATCAACTTCTTAAAATTTTGAAAGGTCATATTCATACTCTCTAGAGATTGCTGTTTGGTTGTGATTTTTGTGTGTTTAACTGAATTTCAAAAGGTTGTGCAAGTGTGCTACAATTAAATATATCTATCTAATTGTCCAATACTCCTGGATCACAAGCACTGATGCTATCATTCTTAAGCAACCCATTCTCCAGGATTTATTTCCGATTTGCCACTTCCTTTATCACATGTGTACATTGAGTATTTAGGCTGTACTTGCCCCTTGTTCCATTTTTTATCTTTACTATTATTCCTGTCTGGTTTCAGCTTCCTGATAGTCATTTTGCTAAAATGTCTGATGTTATTTTGAAAGTTTTATATACATTCCATTGAGTTTCAATCCTGCATATACTTGAACTGATGTCAGCTTATATTTCCATAATTCATTCATCTGCAGTAACAATTTGCAAGACTGGAGATGTGAAGCACCTAGACATGATTTTATTCCCATCCACTTGGAAGATTAATCTTTAGTCAACAAGAAAGTTTAAAAATGGCTTAGAATGTATTCCTAACTACCAATTTTTATAGATGGCTTTGTACAATGGTGTTATCATTTTATTTTACATGGGATAATATTTTCTACTAGCTATAAGTTATGGAAAAGGAAGAAAACTAAGATTTACTACTATAGAGGAATATGATAGAAATAGAAGACAGATTTTATGTTTATCATATCTCTGATGAGTACCCATATTCAAGACTTAAAGTCATATTTCTTGCTATGTTAGACAGATAGGGAAAACATAAAACAATATATAAGGCAACTATTTGTGACTTTTAAAAATATTCCTTATTAAATGATGAAATTTCTTTAATAGCTGTTTGGGTTTGAAATATTTGATCTATTTAACCCATTTCTGGAAGGCACCTATTGAACAACAAATATGGTGGGTGGTACTATCTCTACACTTTAATGAATGGCTGAACCTATTTGACGTTGGTGCTGGGTAAATAAATCAACTCTATTGTAACTTGCTCCCTACACTTGAAAAACTTGTAATGTCACTAATTATCATCTACTTATCGAATGCTATTTTGGCAAATATGATTTTAAAAGGTTCATTTGAAAAGGAATACACTTTCAGGAGATTAAATGTAGGTTATCATTGGTATGAGAATGAGAACTAAGTTGTACTGAAGTACCAGTGTTTTGAAGCACTAAGGATCTTCTCAATTAATGTTTTTTTCTGAATTACATTTGACCTCTAAGTCAAGTTCTCCAGGCCTTGGTAGACCAATTATGGATCTATCTTTCCAGGAACTATTTTTCGTGGCCCTATTTATGCTGGACTGAAATCTTCCATTAATCATTAGGGGAGGGGTATTAAAAACAATCTCATGACACTTGTGATCTTATTCACTCATATGGGTTCGTCATCTGTCAATTGAATGTTTGAATTACAGTACTTTCTCTCAGTGATCTCATCCTTCATTTTAAGTTGCCTTGCATTTCACAATTGCTTGCTGCTAATTCCTCATCACAAGGAATTGGGGCCCTGAAATATAAGAACTGAGAAATTGAGATGGGTCTTCAATTACTTTCTGTTGGCATGTTGCATGGGCCTATGTGAGAAGTCTTGCCCCTGTTATCTGATTATACAGGTAACTGGGACCTGAGATCCTAGGATCCATGGGTCCTACAGAAGAAAAGTATGTTTTAGACATCATATCAGCAAAATTTGGGCATAATCAGGAAGAATGCTTCAAAAATATGAAGAAAAACAGTTTGGGACCAGCGAGTTAAAACAATAAACAGAGCAGCAGAGTAAAATCCCATATAGATTAGAGGAAAACAACACTCTTTTATTGCCATGTGAATTCAGAAGACCATGAACACTTAGAAGGTATCACAAGTTTATACCTAGAATATTGCATTGATATTTTTATATTCTTATATATATTCTAAACCTAATTATTTATATTCTAATTCTATTTATTGGAATAAATATTAATTTATTTGTCAAATTATCAATTAATTCTAGTAAGGTTCAGAGTGTGAAATATGAAATCATCACATATAAATGTAAAATATATAACTATATATAATATAATAAAAGGCACATGTTTTGCACTGTTCTGTTGTGGTTAGTGTATCAAAGGCAACTCTGTTTTATTATCTCTACTTCAGTGTTTGGTAGAGTCAAACGAAAAGATTTGCCATTTGTAGATTTACAGCCTGGAGGCAAGAGGAAACACTGTGGTTAAAACATTACCAATTTAAGGCCTAATAATGAAGAGAAACATATGGACTTCTCCTACAACTATGAAAATATTTGGTGATAAAATGGCAGTAGTATAAGTTCCTGCCTGGTTGGAAGATAGACAGGCCAAGACATTAAGTAATCATGCATATGAACAATTTTTCATCTTATTGGCTTTAGCTACTTTTGAAATAGTAGGTATAATAAACAATCATATTTTGATAAAATGCTTTCTAGTCTGAACAGTTCTGGCTGAACTGTTCATCTCTCTATGATCCCTTGTAACTAAGATTAGTTTTGTTCCAGTAAGACAATCTATGCTGTCAGAGTAAGATATTCTGGATGGTCTGTGACTACATGGAAGAAGGGTAAAGGGTCAGGTAGACATTTGTGCCAGTAAGACCTCATTTGGGAAAATTTCAGCTGCAGAAATTTAGAAATAGCTCTTAAACAAGGCTTACTTTGAATCCATTGGCTCCACAGCGCTAACACAGTTGGATAAATAAGTACTTGAAAAAGCCGTCATATGTGGACTTAGCTATAATTACTTGAAAATATGATCAAATTCCAAATGAAAAAGACTTAAAATAGTCATTGACAAAAAAATTGCAAATGTGAGCAATCAACTGAACAACACATTTTTTTCAACTATTCACAGAATTTTAGGGAAATCAGATCAATAGCATTTTTAGGAACAATAAGGTTTCCTTGTTACAAATAGGCACCTAAGCATATAAGCCTGTATAAATATTGCATCATTAACTACTTAAATTTACATGATACTACATTCTTCAGCAGCATGTATACCAAAATTACAACAATACAGAGATTAACATAGCACTTGTACAAGGATGATATGAAAATTTGTGAAGTATTCAAAATTTTTCATTCTTCAGATGCAAGAAATGACAAACAGCTATTAAAATGTTGATTACAGAATTACAAGTTTAACAATACACGTAATTCATATAATTAAAAATTAGTTTGATATCAGTGTATTAAATTTTCACCTTAGAAAGGCCTTTGCATAGCATAGCCTTTACACAACTTTTGAAATTAGACAACATTTCCCAAAGAAATATAATATTATAAGGACCTAGGAAAAAAAGGAATCTTAAACTGTTTCTATATGGAATGCAATCTGAAAGGACACATTAATGAACCTATATATTATAAAAACAATGTAGAATTCAATGTATTATATCTAGGAGAGAATAAAATAGATTATGGACACACTATACAAACATAGAATATAGAATATTTTAAAATATACTTTTTCAGACAAACACCTGAAATATCTTTAGTTTCTATACTACTCATTTCAACAGATAAGTTAAAATTATTTCTGATTAACAAAATCACAAACTCTGCATAAATCATTATAGATGTATACAAAAATCTTGAATACATTTTAACATCAAAGGCAGGCAATTCACTTCGAAGAATTCCACAGAATCCGTGAATTGTTACTGTAAGATATTGTTGTTATTTGGATTGTGAAAATATGTTGTATTGACACAAAGGAATTAATATCATTTTTGAAATTTAAGAAAATTAACAGAAAATTTAGGATTTAGCAAAACAATTTGTACAGCCTTCCATAACTTCAAAGAGGTAGTGATACATACTTATCCGTTTGGTAATATCAAATACAGATTCTTCCAAGTGGTTCTTCAGACCTGGTTTGATATAATGGTTAAACAGTTCCAGTTTATTTTTCCTATCTCAATTTCCAGCAGCAAGATGCAAGGGGGTCAACAAGCCTTTAGTTTGGGCATTGGTATCTGGATCATGATGAATTAAGAAGCCACTCTGGTATTATCCCACGTATATGCACTCTGCAGGGGTGTCCAGCCATCTACAGTTATTGCATGTGCCCCTTGAGCCACCAACTCACGGACAATGTCTAAGTGTCCACTGTAGGCTTCCCGACGAAGAGGGGTATACTCATCGTCATCCCTAGTATTCACATGAATGGCCTTTTTGGAAAGTATTCTCCGCACTGTAGTAAGCTGGTTATTTTCAGCAGCCTAAAGAAGAAATTTCCTTGGATCCTTCTCCATTTTTTTCTTGCAATTGTTGCCATTCTTCACTTTTTCATCTTGTTACTCATATTCATCAGAATTGCCTAACCAGATACTTTAAGTGCCAGTGGAAATGAGGTGTCCATGTATTTCCCTAATAGTTCATGTTGGTTGAACTGGTCAGAAATATCTGGTGAATTTTCTGCATATGTTTTTTCACCATGATTTATTTTCTTTTTCCATTTTTACTATTTGAAATTATTCTAACTGGATTAGGGAGTAAATGGACAGCAGAGGTACAGACTGTACAATGAAGGAATAGGTACAGGCTGTACAATGAAGGAATAGGTACAGGCTAGGAAAGCAGCTAGAGAAGGCAGGATGATTGTATCTGTGACAAAACTTTGTGGAAAATGGTATCAAGGATTACTTACTGGTGATCCACTTGCACTGGAAGCATGATTCTGAACTCTTGCTTTCTGATTCTGAATTATTGCTTTGATCATTATATTCTCCAAGAAGAAAAAGGCAGAATTGATAGCAAAGGACCACTAATACATTTTGACATTTCATTAAGCATCTTCAATCATCAAAATCACATGAAGGCAATAGACAGGTCTACTTTTTTAGATGAAAACAAGTGTCTTTAAAAAAAGAAGGAATTTAAGTAGCCTTCCAAAGGACTTGTATTTTACTTACTGCATTATACATTTTTTCTAATGTTGAGTAACAATAAATAATGGATCTATTAGAAAGCTCTTAAAGCTCATCTGTTCAATAGTAAGTTCTCTTACACTATATTATGGTATTTTTTTGTATGGTCTTAGGAAGAAATTTACATCACTAACTTGAATTTGTGACAGGACAATATTTATTATCTAAATATGTGCATTAAATAAGTATAGAGGAAAAAGTAGAAGCCACACTGGTGGATCATGGCTTTAATCCTAGATAATCAGAAAGAAGAAATCTGAGAATTGTGGTTTGAAACCAGATCAAGAAAAAAAAAGTGCATTCGATTTTGATTTGAAAGTAACCAGCAAAAGCTAGAAATGGAGCTGTGGTATAAGCAGTGAAATGCTAGCCTTGAGAAACTAAAACAAAAAAAAATAACAAATTCTGTGACAGAGCCAGGCCCTGACTTCAACCTGTAGTATTAGCATCAAACTAATTAATTAATTAATTAAAAATAAATTAAGTGGTCACATCTGGAGAAAATGCTCAGGGACATCACCCAGGCTCTTATTTCAAAAACTACACTGTACTGAAAAAAATCCATTTAATTAACACCTGTGTAAGTAGAGTATTTTCATCACCCAAATGTACTTCCATGCTCAGTTACCTTTGCAAGATAACTCTGTTATGTCTGGAGTACCACATAACATTATCACTTAAGTAGAAAGCATTGCAACATGGGTTCACTCTATCTCTCTAATGGATTTTTCTCCACACAAATACTCAAATCTTACAATTATTCCATTTATTTGAAGTCATAGTTTTTCTTTAATATCCATAATATTAGAGTTTGAATTTAGTCTCCTAAATGGGTGTTCTTACCAGTTTGTCATGCCCACAGCCCTAAATTATCCAGATTAATTTTCAGATAGAATCTGGCTTCCTACTTGTGTATGATCATGGGTTCAGTCTAGTTGATGTTATTCTTCTTGGAATTTAGAATAACAGGTGTCTGGCATTGTGTACAGATCTTTATGTCCAGTCTGGGCTTTAACCACTATCCTCACAACAGTAGACTCCCATATATTCAAGATTTTCATAAGCTTATCATAGCTGATTTTTTTTTTTATAAATTTTTGCATTTCCTGCAGGTTCTTGAGTACTGAATTAATTTGTGTTTTCTTGGGTTGGTTTGTTTCATTTGAATATATGTATTGAGTGGTTCCTCACATTTCCTTTGGTTTCTTTCACTCAAGTTCTTACCTAAAGTGCTGAGAAAACAATTCTTCTTTCTCAAGATAGTCAAGGTTAACTTTATTTATACCAAAGCAATTTCAGTAATATTTAAACTTTTTCATATCTATGAATGTTATACAAATGCTAATCACTGAGAAGTGTCTTTTTATTTTCAGAGCAGTCTTTGGCATTCACAGACTTATCATGAATTATACCAATATAATAAAACTACAGATGCTTGCCAGGAGGCGAAAAACCTATTACTAATTGTTTGACAGAGGCTTCCCTTCTCATGAATGAAATACGCTGCTTGATGCAGGATTTCACAGAATCATATTGCTAGGAAGAACCTATACAATCATCTAACACTACAGAGTTGAGGGAGATTAATTGACCTCCTGAATAATTTACTTTTATGTCAAATAAAAGCAGGCTTACAAAAAGAGAGTAGATTTTAGAGAAACATGATGAGTTTTATGTAAATAGGTGCTTAGCTAATTTTGTTAATTGGTGGACTAATACAGGGAAATAAAGTACAGCAAGGTAAAAAAATAAAGAACTCTGCATCGAAATACTCATTTGTGGGTGGGTTTGCACGCGCACATATGTGCGTGTACACACACATGCATGTGCATGTGCTCATGCATGCGTTATTCATTGCTCAGGCTTGATAGTGCCTAGACACTATGCCAAAGCTTCTGTGGTCAAGGATAGTGGTCTACCACTTGAGCCACTGCTCCACTTCTGGTTGTTTTGAGATAATCACATGTATTTTCATGATTGGTCTGGCTTTGAACAGTGGTCTTCAGATCTCAGCCTCCTGAGTAGCTAGCTAAGCTGATTCAGTCTCTGAGTAGCTAGTTAAAATGCTGCCTGTCCTCTATGCTTCACTGCTCTTTTATACTTTTCCTGAGGTAATCACAAACCTAAGTCATATATGTCTAATTGCTTAAAAATATTTACTGCTTGGCACCAGGGCTCCCAACTGTACTCTTAACTACTTAGGAGGCTTGAGAACAGAACCCAGGCCACACTTTAATGGGCTACCTTCTCAATCTAAAGCTGGGTGCATTGGATCATTTCCACCATCCTGCACTATCTAGAGTCTAAAATTGGAAGGACTGCCAGATCCAGGCCAGCCAAGGTAGGTAATGCAACTCTGTGTCATTGATGATGGGAAGGCTAAAAGGACAGATCAGGTGCATGGTATTGTGGAAAGGGAACCCTATCCTAAAATTAACAACGGATATGATGCCAGCCTAGCAATAACAATACACCAAGTTGAAATCCCCACAATTTCTCAAAACCAAAATAAGTATATATACCTTAACATCCAAAAACATAGTAGTATTTGTTCTTTGCTCTAATATAATCTTTATCTGATTATCATATGATGTGACAGAATAGTTTCTTCGTTAAACTTATGATATATTTAAAAGGACCTAGAAAATTCTTTCTCACTTCTTAAGTGCAAACGCATGGCAAATTGACTCATTTCTTACATATTTAACTACCACTAAAAATTCGTCTAATGATTATTATAGTAATATATTCTGATTTATTACTTTACTTTGTAACAGTTTTTAAACTTTTTGCTTCTCTGTTGAAGTTTAAATATTTAAATTCTATCATCAAAATATATTACTTGGGTACTTGGGGCAGTTCTTTACAAAGTTTTTAACCAATGGCTTCTAAGAACTCTTCTTTTTTTATTGTGAAAATATTGTACAGAGGGGTTACAATTACATGGGCAAGATTATGAGTACATTTCATATTAAGCATTGTTGCCTCCTCCTTTGTTTCCACTTCCCATCTCTCCCCATCCCCTCCTCTCCCCCCCTACCTAATCCTCCGCCCCTCCACAGCCAAAGTTGTAAAATTTGTTTTTCAACATAATCTCTTGTACATCTCATTGTTGCAATGGGCGGGCCCACCTGTATCCCTATTTAAACGACTTGTTTTTTTCCCTTCCCCTCCAAAAATTATACCAACAGCAAATAGAGTGAAAGCAGGGGTTATACCGTGGGGGAGGGACATATAAAACAACAAAGAAATAATCTTATAAATATGTTAGAAATAATCGCATGAAAGAAAAAAAAAACATTTGAATACTTATCTTGGGGTTCATTTCACCTAACATCAACTTATCTGACCTTTTCTGCTTGACTCAGACAAATACTAGTTATTGCAAATAAGGGAAACCATGGGACCTATGTTTCTTTGGGCCTGGCTTACTTAACTTAATATAATTTTTTTCCAAGTGTTTCTATTTCCTAACAAATGGGGCAATGTCATTCTTTCTGATGGAGACATAGAGTTCGATCTAAGTATTCTTAATTGGTATATTATTTGTTTTATTTTTAATTTCAATTTAATTTTCTTGTAAACGTAATTTACTTAGGGGTTACATTTACATAAATAAGATAATGAGTACATTTCTTATGGAAGTAACATTGTTATCCCCTCCATCGATTTTTTTGTACACTCAAACAACTACTGATGCTTTTGCAATTGCTATTGATCAATGGGTACTTTTTCTTTCTTTGATCATGTATTTTTATTATAAAATTGATATAGAGAAAGTGTACATTTACTTGTCACCTAAAAAATACACTTCATTTTATTTTCTAAATTTCAAATTTTGAACTCAATTACTTATTTTCTTTTGTTTCTTTAGGGTAATTCATTTTATAGAGTTGTAGGATTAGTTAATTTAATTTTGCATGATTTTTACACACATAAATTATTCAGACACATATATTTTGCTTTTAAAATATTTAACATGTGAATATATAAAATTATTTTCTTAATTTTATATGGTTGGTGAATTTAAATAAATTTATTTTCTTATAGTTTTAAACATATTTTCCCAGGTAACAAATACTTACTGTATTTTCAAGAAGCACATAATTTATTAAGAAAGGTTTCATTACCTGGTCACTTTTTAAAAATATTTTTACCTGAATTTGAAAAAGTTTAAGCTGGGCATAGTGATTTTGTGGCTTCCATTTTCTAGCTATGGGAGGAACTGCAAATAGGTTTGTAATTCAGGAGAGCCTGGGAAACTATGAGACCTTATTCTAAAAATATCTAGAGTGAAATGATTAGAGATACAGCCATCGATAGCGAGATATGGAGCACGCAGCTGGTTATCATATTCTAAATCTTGAGTTAAAACACCAGTAACCTCAATCTTTTGTCAAAATAAAACAATATATGTTTCAAAATTTTTATTATTTAAAACTTGTTTGCAAAGGTTCTCATGTGTTCTACTTCTTAATTTTCAATTTACTTAATCTATAAGAATCCAAGTGTATTGTTTGTTATTTCTCCTAAACTTTTCAATAGTATGAGCAATATTATTATTTCATATATTAACCCTTCTTTTACTATTTGTGATAATTTCCTCTGTTTAATATGATAATATCAATATTCCAAATGTGTGTATGTGGTGTGTTTGTGGTTGTGTGTGTGTGTGTGTGTGTGTGTGTACTTTGTAATGTTGGGGGGTCAGATCCATGGTTTCACATATGCTAGGCCAAGGTTTTACCACTGAACTATACTATCTAGTTTTAATGTAAATATTGTTTTAAATTATGACTTTTAAATTTTCATTACTAGTGATTTTTCAAAATTATATATGATAAAATGTGATCCATATTTTTATTATTTAGAATATTTCCACTGCCTCTCCACTTTCAAACACTTGTGCTTGTTATTGATAAAGGTTTTACTTTGCTTCTTTTCTCTCTTCATTTTGCCATTAGAGTTTACTTATTCTTTCTCTTATTTCTTTGGAAATTAATTATCATATTCCATTACAATTTCTTTACATTGTGAGAGGTCTATACAATGCTTTATTTTCTATTTTATTTTTTCCAATCTTCTCTGACTGTCAGCCCACACTATTCAGTGGATTAAAAAGAAGCTTGTTTCAGGACTTTGATTATTTTCCCGCTTCTTTTCTCTGAAGTCTTTCTGTCTTTTGAAACAAAAAACTAATAGCATACAGCTCCTACATGGTCCATCATTCTGTCCCCTCTCACTCTCCTCTGTAGTACAGCTCTAAAGTCGTTATCATTCAGCTTTATTATGCTGTAGTGTTATCTAAATTTTAACTCATTCCTAAATTAATTTTAGTGGCTTCAAGCATTCTCCAAAGACATTTTTCTATATATAATATCTGGGGCCTTGTGTTTTCACAAGGTGCAAAATATGAGTGACTATCAAACATCTAGATAACTGTGTAGGATATTGGTCCACCTGCTCAATAAACTCGCATGTAAGTTCAAGGAATACAGATCATTCAGAACAATCTTGTAAAATGGTGTAGCTTGAGCCCTCATACTGGATTTGAATCTTATTACCATGTTTAGTAATGAAGACAAAATAGTTCTACTATGAGAACAGACATACAGAAGAATGTAACAAATTTATCAAAAATAAATTCTTAGTTTTATGGTCAAAAGATTTTTAAAAGGATGCCATGAACTTTATCAAATAAAAATAGAATTTCAAATGGGTGTATTGGCACTATTGCTTCTCTAGATTTAAAGAATGATCTTGGACTACTACCTTAAAACTTATACAAAAATTTAAAATAAAAAATGATTATCAAACTAAATGTAAGATATAAAAACCTATAATACGTAAATGTAAAAATTCATGACATTGGATCAGTAAAGGTTTCTAAACATGTGACATGGAAAACATTAGTGGCTAAAGAAAAGCAAGAATAAACGGGTTAATATCAACTGATAACCTTTCATAATTCTATGAAAGAAGTGAAAACATATCCAATCGATAGAGGGCACATATTTGTTAATGCTACAATGTTAATTCTACAATGATCCTGAGTCTTAACTACTTTTATATCTTCTAATTACATATAAATTTTTTCCTGGACAGGTTATTTCTTTAAAGACATATATAAATTACTGGTCAATAAAAGGAACAAATGAATTAAGCTCCTCTTTAGTATCTAAGAAAATATAAAAATAAAATTCATTTCTATGACCATAGTATAAAAAGATGTCATAAAATAGAGCAATGCATTTTTAGAGAAATTGTTATACTCTAGATAGCGTAGTGATTTGTATAATACTGCAATCATTTTTACAAGCCAGTTTTCAAGTCTTCAAAAGGTCAAAGAGAATAGTATATGATCCAGCCATTACATGTCTATGTATTATTAAAGAGAAGTAAAAAATTTATTTGGACAGGGAATGTAGTTCATTGACAGTGCACTTGAATAGTATGTGTGAGAATCTGGAAATAATCCCCAAAACAAATTTTGAAAAGACACACTATAAAGGATATATGGAGGACAATTTCCTGTAACTGAATTTTGTATCTATTTTAATGTATGCTCTAAAATTTACAGCATTTCTATTTGAAGAAATGCAAGTGTGTGAAAATTAGGCTTGGAAAAACTCTGATTGTACCATTCACTTCCAAAGCACTAAAATGTATACAATAAAAGGAGATCAATATATTGCATGTGAATTTCATGTCAGCAATATATATATATATATATGTATATATATATATATATATATATATATATATATATATATGTTGTTAAAAATAATTCACACAAATTGCAGAATACCTAAAAAGATGTTTTCGTTGTTGGCTAAAAATTCTTTGTAAACTACAGTTTTTAAAACAAAGATGTGATTGTTTACTTTGTTTCTTTTGGTATTTTTTGAGTTTATACAGAGATAACTCAATCAAAAAGTGTATGTGATAACTGGAATATCTAGGAATTATGCATCACTTATAAGTAATTGATAACATTTTCTGGAAGAAACTTTTAGCAAATGACAAAAGACCCATATCTATGCATATACATTTTATGAAATCTATATGCTACTTGCTCAATCCAATTGCTTTCCTCTTCTTTGCTAGAAAAAAAGTATTCTCAAGATAAGAGCCAAAAGCAGTGAAAAGAAACAAAATACACAATCATCTTGATATATTTGTGAAAATAACAAATGAATTAAAACAATTCCACTTAAGGAACTCCAATATTAGTATCTATGAAGATGTTCCTGAATGCCAAGAATTTTAATTTCTACTAACACATGAAAACTAGAACAAGAAAACAAATATAGTCTTAGAGCAAACCAGCCTTGGAATAATTTTCTTAATTGTTTTGAAATTACAAAAGAATTGATACCATTAAATGATCCTTTCCTATGGAAATCATTTTAAAATGTTTATCTCTTATTATAGTTCAAATAACAAACAAGAGAAATTTTATATAATCATTGCAAATATCATTTTATTGCTATCATAAAATAGAATAAATGACCCGACCCAATATATCATCATTATTATTAATTCCTCATCATTACCTAAATATCTTAAGCAATCTAAATAGTCATGTCTTTAACATAGTGGTAAATATTCTATACTTTTTTATAAAGAGAAGATTTTTTTATTGTGTAAATACTGTACAGAGTGGTTACAATTAAATAGGGATACAGGTGGACCCATTGCAACAATGAGATGTACAAGTCGTTATGTCGAAAACGCCTTTATTCTATACTTTTTACTTAATATTTTCCAGGGGCATATATTCATGTTTTTTTTAACTGTGAAAAAACCGTACAGAGGGGTTACAATTACATGGGCAAGATAATGAGTACATTTCTTATCAATCATTTTTGCCTCCTCCTTTGTTTCCCCTTCCCTTCCCTTTCCATACCCCCCGCCCCCTCACCCAATCTTCCCCCCCATGGAGGCTAAAAAAGCTTTCTAAGAAATGTTCACAGCAGTTAAAAGATGTTTTTATGAAATTAATGTGATATATGTTGTTGTTCTTGTTCTTGTTCTTGTTCTTGTTGTTCTCGTTCTTGTTGTTCTTGTTCTTGTTGTTCTTGTTCTTGTTGTTGTTTGCAAGGCTTGGGCATTGTCCCTAAGCATTTTTATGCTCCAAGGCAGCACTCTACAACTTGAGGCACAGATATAATTCCTGTTTTTAGTGGTCAATTGGAGATAAGAATCTAACAAGTACTTTTCTGACTGGGCTAGTTTTGAACACAATTCTAAGATCTCATTACCCAGAATAGATCGAATTATAGGCGTGAGTCAATGGCACGTGGTTTGATGTATTTTTTAAATTTTAATTATGTTTTAAGGTTGTTGTTTCACTATAATGTACATCATTCTACACATAAATTTAGGTATATGTATATATTTCTGGTGAAAAATAATCTCTAAAAATGTATGTCTTTCTACATATAACATATATGTATATATGTGTATATATATATATATTTCTGAAGACAGACTCCCCTTAAAATTTTTATGCTACCTTTTTACCTTGGCACATTCTATGTTGTGCCTTTGTCTTTTTGCACATTCCTTTTGAGTTCATAGTTGCTCTATTTACATTTCATCTGTACAAACTGCTAAGAACATTGTTCAACTACCACTTCTTGTTTGCACATACCCAGTTTATGTATGAAGGTACTTTGTCCATGTTAATTCAAAGATATACATTCTATTTTTCAGAAAGTTTCCTAGAATAAAATAACTAATAATTCAATAGAATGTAGAGTGTATTACTTTCAGGGGATTTCAGTTATACACATGATATTATAGTAAAATTTGCCGTATATTACTTGAAATAATTCTATTCAAACTCTTAAATACTTGTGTGTGGTGGTGGGGATAGAGGAAGTTAATTCATACTGGTCAGGAATTTGCAATACTATAAAAATCTATTCCATAATTTGTTATAAGCACATAGTCAAGCTACCTGATATGCTTTAGTTTTTTTGTATATTTGTTCAAAATTTTAATATGAATGCATGCACAGTGGTAACATTAAAATTTTTAATCAAAAGACAAATAATCGCAAAATCATAGAAACATATCAGACTTTCAATAGTTAGCACTTATGATATAAATAATAATTTTGATGGATAGGATGATGACCACAGTGTAGCCTGATAATGACATTGTTGTGATTGAAAAGAAAAAAAAGCTTTACACATTTTTGAAGCTAGATTTCCCACATTTAATACATAGTAATAAACAGCGTTGGATTACATACAATAAGAATAACAAGAGGAGAGTTTCAATATCAAGAAATACAATCACATAAACAGGCAGAGACAGTAAAAACCCTAATTCCTCCAGTCTCCCTAATGTATACTCACTTTTCTTGATGGTACTATTTTCTTATGAATAAAATCATTTATTTCCACATTTTGATGAACTAAAGTGTAGTTTTCAACTTAGTGTGATTAGTTCAAATAACATTCTCATATAGATACTATTCAATAACCAATGTTTTCAAATGATATATTAAGAGTATGTTCTGCAATACAGCTGTAAAGACATGACACAATTTACATAATACCAGTTTCATATCTGTAGTTACCTAGAAAGGACATAGGCCTTAGAGCCAGGAGGTAAAACTTAATTTTATTTCTACATGAAACAATTTGTGACTTTATACCAACAAAACGAATTTGACTCTTTACTTATTTGTGAGGTAAAGTGGAAAATGTAAGGACTCTTCACTTTTATTTATTCTTGCTCTAGAAGTCAACAAATATATTCTTCATTATTTCTGTTAGATTTCATTGATTTACAGATGAGAAATGTAAGGCCAACAATCAATGTAGTGAGTAAATAATGATATTGGAATATGTGTCTGAGCTCTTCACTCTGTGTGCTTACAAAGAGTAATTTGGTGATGGAGAGGACCAATATGAAAAGACTATGGGGAAAAAGCATACTTTCGAAATGGTTGTTTTAGGACTAGGTGACAGTGATGAGTAAATGAAACAGGCTGGTGTTAGGGGCATAAAAGTAGTACAGAGAAATCATATTGTGTAAGTCGTTATGTCGAAAACGAACTTTACAATTTTGGTGGGGGGAGGTTTGGGTAGGGGGCGTGGGGGAGGATGGGAAAGGATGGGAAGGGGAAACAAGGGAGGAGGCTACAATGCTTGATAAAAAATGTGCTCATTATCTTGCCCATGTAATTGTAACCCCTCTGTGCAATATTTTCACAATTAAAGAAAGTCATAAAAGCTCCAAAAAAAGAATTCATATTAGTGATAGAAACTGAGTAAATCTTAATCATTCATCTTATCTAATGGGAGGGACTAGAAGGGTAAGAAGAAATCTAAAGTGATTCCACACGTTTGGCTGGTAACTGTGTTAGTGATGTTTTTAGTGATAAGAACCACAGGTAGAAATAATGGATTTAGGGAAAAAAATATCTGATAGTTATAAAGTTTATATTAAACAGATGCAAAGATAGGTCTGTTTAAACATCATCAAAATATCCACAACTATGAATAGGAAAAAGGAATAATAATATTGGGGGCATTATGAAAGGAAAGAGGAAAAGGAAAGTTCTGATACAAGTGTGAGCAATGTGAGCACCACTGTGAATAAAATTGGAAGAAAGAGATAAATAAGGAAACAAAAAAAGTAGTAAACAGAGATTTACAGAATTAAAGGAAGGAAAGAATTTGCAGGAAGATCTTCAAGGAAATATGCTATTTGGATTTGAAAAGTAAAAGGACATAGACAAATTCAATGAGAAAAGTGTTTTGGTGAAAGTCATCTTGATAAAATTTTAAGATATGAATGTGAATCCATAAAATTCTGGATCCATGAATTCAACAGATCCTGTTGATTTTAAATGTTGGGAACAAATGCTTTTATCCTGACCTTAGAAGAATTATACAGATATAACTGTCATGAACTTTACTTAGAGGTATTCTGTGATTATTTTTTGAAGACTTTTTTTAGATTGAACTACAGCACAAACCAGCCTAATTTGTCCTACAGTTACAACGACTGGCCCATGTATCCACATCAGTTTGGAATTTTATTGAAATATCTTTAGATATGTTTGGATATTTTATCAGCCTATTCATTATAAATGTAGGAAAAGTAACACCAAGTATTAGGTTGAACATACAGCTTTACTGATGTGACTGAAGACTCCTGGAATTGATTCTTCTTTAGAATAGAAGAAAATGCTTCAATAGCCATTGACACATCATAACTGTTATATACTCTAGTTAACTCTAGTTCTTGTTAGGGATATCTCCATGCTGAAATAACCATGTCAATCAACCTACCAGAAATTCTTATATGTAGGAAGTTCTCTTATAAACTTCAAACTTTTATTGAATGGAAAAATTCAGACATTACTCTCACCACTAGGATTAAATGCCTGAAAAGATAAGACATTTTGCTTTAATGCTTTTCTTCATTTTCTCATACACATTTCAAGTAGGGAAGGATTCTGATGTAGCAATAATACAATGGTGACTAGTACTAACACATCATCTATGATCTAGTGTTAATTCGGATACTTTCTAATTAGCTCCAGATTTTGTGGATATTTATATTTCTCCTGGGTAAACTAATGAACTCCAGGAAAATATCCCTAAGGAGCCTTTCAATTCTAATATTACTGTTTGTCTCAAAATTCTTTAAATTCTACATCCTTTAATGTGGACATAATGTTATACTGTGGAACTTTTCTCCTGAGAGAGTGAGTACTACCCTATTGCTTAACATGGACAAAGTACCTTCATACATAAACTGGGTATGTGCAAACAAGAAGTGGTAGTTGAACAATGTTCTTAGCAGTTTGTACAGATGAAATGTAAATAGAGCAACTATGAACTCAAAAGGAATGTGCAAAAAGACAAAGGCACAACATAGAATGTGCCAAGGAAATGCTGAAGTGTAATTTCAAATTATGAGCTCAGGTGTCAGAGTGTGTTCGAAGTACAGCTTCAGACAATGTAGTTTGATATCTTGTGGGGGAAATCTGCTTTAAACTATGCTGAGATAATTGTACATGTAGAATCTCCTGACTCTGACTCTAATCAGCCACAACATCATCAACTTAGGGACTATTTTCCAAGTGCAAATTGAGAAAATAGGGCTCAACACAGTTAGTGTTCAGGTTGACGTAATGGAAATCACATAACTTTTCTTATAAGTCTTCATTTATTTTGGAGCATTAAAGTAGGAAAAGGCCAAGTAAATATTTTCAAGAATCTAATTGAGTGGGAGGTATGATATTGGTCTCTTTTTAACTGGGAAGTTAAAGATTATGTCTTTTTATACTCTAACTTTGGAAAATGATCTGCTGTCAGTTATTTTCTTCTCTTCCCCTTCTTTTGCCCTTCCACTTACATAATTTTTATTTAAACAGACATACTTGAGCTTGCATTTCTAAATGCTTCAAAATTATCTGAACTACTTCCTACTGCTGGAAGCCTCCTATATCTTTCTCAAGGGAATATTTTGTCACTACCATTTTTATCCTATTTGATATTGGATATCTTTCTGCCTAATTCAGTGCAAGATATGCATTAGACTCATCCAGGTATCTCAACCCATGTACCACCATGAAATCCTATCTTACACAGAAATCATGATTTTAGAATGTCTGGGGAGGTGGCATCTGTCATTTTTGAATGACCCTAAGTGATAGTTACATACAATCATGTTTTAAATCAATATGTCACTCAGAAAATGAATAATTGACAAAATGTGGTATATATATGCATATATATATATATATATATATATATATATATATATGTACGCAGTGGAATTCTATGCTTCCAATTCCAAATGGAAAGACTTGGAAAAATCCTACTAAGTAAAATAAACAAGACACAAAGAAAGAGATTCCATAGTTTCTCTCAGTTGTAATAATTAAGAAATATCTAGGATAGCTCTAGCAAATGAGCAGAATGGCTCAATGGATATATATAAGATGATACTGAGCAAAATGACCTCCTAGATATGGAAACAGAGGTTTTCTTTGTGGTTGTTGTTTTAATATACTATGTGATTTCTTTTTTCTTTTGCGTTTTCCCCAATGGTTTATTCCCTGCTGTATTTGATTTTAGTATCATGTGTCATTGTATATACATTTATCTTAATTTGGCAAGGGAAGAGGGACAACAAAATTTGAGACAAAGGACAAAGGGCAAATCAACTCAATAGTAATACTCACAAGACAACATGTTGGAAATTTACATTACAACTTGTGAGGGGTATTGGGGTGAAGGAAAACTGTGAGAAAAGTGAGGGAGATGGTAAAAAGTTCGACAAGTTATGTATTTACTACCTTACAATTATTGCAACCCGTTCTATATATCACATTGATTGGAAAATTAAATTAAAAAATAAGCTACATAAAATATAATTACACTGTATTGGTATAGTAAATATTATTCTGTGATCCCTTTCTCTATCAGAGGGTCATCAACTCGAATGTTATCAAAGTATACAATATTTTCACCATATACTTGCCATTATTTTGAAAAAATACCCATAATTTTAGTATTGTCTCATAGTAAAACAGTAAACAGTTCAATTCTACGGAAACTCCTAACTTTTAAAACTGAATAATTGTTAGTAGGACAGAATATATATGTTGTTCACTATGCCTATGACTACTAAATACTCATTTTCAAATTCTGAACCTGCCATACCAGAGACATTTAAAACAGTATCTGTGTGCTTTTTATTTAATTCTGCAATGGATGCACTTTCCAAGGGGACGTTACGTACTTAAAAGTCAACGGAAAAAAGAGCCACATTCTATTAGAAGATAAACCTGTGAACTATGAACTATCTAAAATAATTAATTACAGAAGAGTAAACATTTGTTCACCAGAGCAAGCTATTCTTTCTTTCTTTCTTTTTTGTCGGTCGTGGGGCTTGAAATCTGGGCTTGAGCACTATCCTTGCACTCTTCAGCTCAAGGCAAGTGCTCTACCACTTGAGCCACAGCACCGTTTCTGTTTTTCTAGTGGTTAATTTGAGATAAGAGTTTCACAGGTTTTTCTGCCCGGGCTGGCTTTGAACCGTGATCCTCAGATTTCAGCCTCCTCATTAGTTAGGATTACAGGCATGAGGCACCGGAGCCTGGCTTAAGCTATTATTTCTATGACAATCAATGCCAAGTTTTTATGCCATAAAGTCATCCTAGCCCAACAGTTTCCAACTTGTAAGGTACACCATAAAATTCCCTAAATTCACATCATGACTAGCTTATCACTATTGTGAAAAAATACTGCACTTCTGCTGTGATGCCCTCCCAAATTTTCAAAAAACAGTACACTAAATGTTTCTGCATCATTTCCCCCGCCAGTGGTATTCTTGAGATCAGAACACTTGCAAATATTATTTATTTTTATTTTTATTTTAAGTTTATTTTATTATATATTATTTGTTGGGCCTTCGTCTATCCCACGAAAGATGGACATGGTCTGAGGCAACATATGTGCGTTGCTAGCCCATTCCCCAGCCTACCTTAACCCGGGAGATACAGCGGGGAATCAAGTGAAAGAAACTCGTTTATTCACACACAGCAAGCACTTTTTAAAAGCAAAAAAGACCAGGTGGAATGGGGAGGAAAAGGAACCAACCAATCACTGTAAAGGTCACACCCTATCATGCACCTAAGCTTACTCAAGCTGTTTATGCACTAAGCATAAACAAATCGGGCTCTGCCCACTGAACTCTCTCTCAGAGCAATCTTTGTTGCCCACGTGTCCCAAAGATTCCCCCTTATTTGTTTTAATGGCAGGCCCACCTCCCAGTTAGTTATCCTTTCCCCTCCTCTGTAAAGGTTATTTTAACAGGATTACATTGGTAAGAATAGCTTTGGCCATGCAGGAGGTTCGAGGCAAGTCTGGGGGGGGGGGCGAGATTCTCCAGACAAGGATAGGGAAGGCCCTTGTGCAGGATTCCAGAGCCTGTCCCAGTTACCTCACAGCCCCACCTAGCACAGTAATAAACATCAGCCCCACTACAGTTAGAAATATCTGAAGCAGTTCGATTACTTCTGGGACATATATAAAAGTCATTATCTCGTAAGGTTGTACTCTTCAGAACATGGGAGCAGCCTGGATATTGGGAGTTCCACACATGCTGCATGGTGCATCCTAGTGGGCCCCCACATTCAGGCCATTCTACTATCGTCCAGAAAAACAAGGAAAATTTAAAACAATCTCTGCAGACATAGCAAAGCAATCCCATGCACCTGGTGTCTTTTAAGTAAGCCAGTTCCTTGTATGTGACTTTAAGCGAGCACAGGGGTCAAAATGACCTTTGAGCTTTACTGTCAGCTATCAACACCCAGTCTTTGTTTAAAGAAGTGAACCTGCCTCTCTTAGGTTGGGTGGATTTGCCTTGTCTGCCTTACCTATCATTGGGAACTTCTTCAGAGCGAAGGTGAATGCTTGTTTTAGGTTGGTCAGACTGACACCACCTCTTACCTGTCTCTGGCTGCGGTTCCTCTTGGGGGAAATTCATTCACTTGGAGCTTGATCTTATGTAACTAGCTTGCTAAACTCATAAGAGATTTGCAGTGCATCGATAATGCAAAGAAGGCATAGAAAAACCATCAGCAAAAGCATTACCAGGACAAACAATATCATTAGCAGTCCTTTAACATTAGTCAGGGATGGGATAGCAGTCTTTGCCACTTCAAAATTCAGAGGTGGGGCTTGTTCTAATCCAGCTATTTGCCTGTGGGGTTGAAAAAGATCTAAAGACAAGTTATTATGATTAACATTCTGTATTAGTGCCATAGCAGCTGCTGCTGCAGAGGCAGCTAATGAAATTAAGGCCAAAATCATACCAAGTTTCAGACATGTTTACAGGAAGCACATGGATTCAAGTAATGCCGCTATACAAGCAATTAGTAAAAGAACAATGAGAGCAAGTAACATTAAAATAATTAGCTAAACACATGCCTTGGCCATCATAGCCATTTTTCTTTCCTTGTGGGTTTGTTTATCCTTGGGCATCCTGTATAGAGAAAATGGGTAAAAATTTGGGGATCCTGGCAGGGATCCAAATGGGGCATGTAGGGCTAGATCTCCAGCAGGAGGTAAGTGTGAATGATGCCCACAAGGAACAAACACAAAGAAAATAGGCTTAAACAGGTCTCCTTTATTCTTGCTCAAGGTGGCGGGGGGGGGGGGGGGTAGTGCGAGGGAGGGGAGGGATTTTTGCAGCCCCAGCTTTCCCAATCTCCTGAGTCCTTCCCTTCCCTGCCAATCACTTCTCGGGGAGTTGATGTAAGGCACTTGTGACAGGCACTGCTTGGTGACAGGCACTGATTTGTCTCCCTGGGGCATGTTGGGAGCATGGACAGCTCACGGCTGTCAAGCTAGGAAGACGTGCCTGTGGGTCACATCTCTATGAGCAGAAAGTACAAGAAGTGGGCTTCAACTGCTACTCTAGCTGACTCAAGCAGATCTGACCGGCTCTACCCACAAATTCCCCCTTTACTTTTAAAAAGACTGTCATTATGGTGACCCGTCATTGGAGGCATTTTTGCCGGGAGTGTAAGCATTTAATAATTCCCAGGAGAATAAACCCTAATAGCGCAAGGCCTTCCCAGGTGACCAGAGAGGATGGTGAAAACCACTGCTGTAACTTTTTAAGCACATCTTCTAAATATGAGGCAGCGCAAATAAGCTGTATGGTGGTCTGGTTTAGGCGGGTAACATCATGCAGCAGGTGGTGGGTGAAGTTTAAGTACTTACGGGACCAAGGGCCTTTGATATAGTTACTAAGTTCAGTGACATTGGGCACTGGAGTGGAAAGCTGACAGACAGAAGTAATCATAGCATTACATAGTCCTTGTAATCGAAGAAATGTAATCTGTTTTTGGAGCAAGTCTATTTGTTGATGGAGCACAAGGAGGCCTCCCTTAAGATGATTGGCAACTTGCAAATGTTGTAATTCTATGGATGACAGTTGAGGGATGAGCTGGTCTATCTCTTACACAGTGGACACCCTTTGGGACAGCAATATAGTGGTGTTGGTAGCTGAAGGCACTGTAGCAATGATCGCCGACATGATTGTAATGATCAATCCTACTGCTCTTTTAGGGTGTGGATGAACTAATTGAACCTGAGAAAACTGAGAGTCATTAGTAGCCAGAACAATAAATGGGGGAACACATACCAAATCTGCAAAGAGATATGAGTCATTGGTTTGCCAGTTATTGCTGAGAGTGCAAGTAGTGGAAGAGTTGTCTCCTAGACAAAAAGAATGGGGCTCTAACCACTACCATTCCGGACACCTGGTTGTATGCAGAGCAGTTACAGCGATGAGTATTGGCCCATAGGAAAGGGAACAAATCCAGGCAGGAATATGCTGAACAAACGATTGGCATGGGGCTACTAGTTCTCCCAATCTTTCCCCTGAGGAGCTCTAAAATTCCTTTAGAGTTTGAGGTTTGGGATTTTTTTCAGATTGGTTGTATATAGCCGGGTAGAGGGAAAATGTGAGGCCCCCAATTACTCTGCCTTGCCAGGAACTGGCACAAAGGCTAATCACTAATTCCTCAAGAGGAGTGGGAACATTGCCAAAGCTATCAAAGTCCCTGCATGGGCATAACTGCACATGAAAAGGTATGTCAGTAGCCTGAGTACAATTTTTCCAGTGGGACAAATGGGTTAGGGTGCCATGTAGTTCCACCATCCTGTCCCATGAGTTACTGTTGAGAGGGGGATGGTACAGCCATCAAACTGTTTTACAGTCTCGTTTGAAAAACAAAAAGAGATGGTTCCCTTCCATCCAAAAGTAAGGTTTGTTTTTTGGTACCATAGGGCATCTGCCAAGAAAGGAAGGCCAAACGTGCCATTGGAAGAAAGCATTTGAGGGATGATGGTGGTATCTTCCCCTACCATCATCAAGATTTGGGGGCTGGACATTAACGTTATTTTACCTTTCCCTGCAGCAGATTGAGAATTGGCTGTAATAATGGCACACATTAGGAGGAGTAGAGTACCATGCCCTGGGACAGGGTCCGGGGCCATAGCCTGGGCTTGTTCTACCAATTCCTTTAGGTCTCCCCAAGTGATGGCATGGGCTCTAGCTCGAGGTTTGTGTCTCCTCCTCCTCGGGCTGTTCAAGTGTAGTCGACCCATCTCATTCATACGTGGTGACGGTTGGTTGGACAACTCCAGCTGGGATCCAAACAGGTTTATCACTCCTGTGTGGAAAGATACAAACAAGTCCTCTCCCTTGTGCCGTTAAGGGAGAAGGGACCTCCCATTTTCTAACCAAAAGTACTGGAGTCGGTGTTTTCATAAGTCCCCAATGCAGGGCCTCAGGGGATGCACGTGTGGTCGGTGTGAATGTTAAAACGTTTTTTACTATAAGGCAATAATTTAATTGTGTTTGGGGATCTTTATGTCCTAGCCCCTCCAGTTTCCCCTTTTCTTTTAAAAGAAGAGTCTTAATTTTTTTATGACTGAGTTCAACAATGGCTTGGCCTTGTGGGTTATATGGAATACCTGTCTGGTATGTAATGTTCCAAAGGGTACACATTTCACGAAAATGTTTGGAGGTGTAAGCAGGGCCATTGTCTGTTTTAAGGGTCCAAGGTACGCCCATAATTGTAATGGCATGTAGAAGTGACCTAATGGTGTGGCTTGTTTCACCTGTTAAGGCTAAGGCTGTTAGAAAGCCTGAGAATATATATATATGCATACATGGACGTATTTTTGTTTTCCGAACTGGGGGATATGGGTTATATCCATTTGCCATGTGCCATTGGGCCTCACGGATTTGTTTCCATGGGTTGAAGTGGTCCTAAGCATAAAAGAGGTGCACAGGAGGAGCAGGACCGAATCATGTGCTTGCATTGTTGGTGTGTCAAATCAAGAAATAATTGTTTGATAGTGTTAAATGAAAGCGATCATGCAACGTTCGGGCCTGGTCCATGGAAATATTGGTGAGTAATACAGTTGGTGTGACAGCACAATCAATGGCTTCATTACCAGCAGCTAGGGATCCGGGGAGGTTAGTATGAAATCTAATGTACTGAATGTACCAGGGTTGGGCATGATTGTCTAGTACAGTTTTCAGTTTACACATTATTCGTGTTATATCATGACCATCATCTCTTAATAAAGCTCCAGGAAGAACGGCAACAGTTTGTACAGCATATAAACTATCAGAAAAAATATAAAGCGGTTCTCTGGGAAAAGATGTAAGGGCGAGTAAAATGGTCAGTAACTCAGCAGCTTGAATGGACAGGAAATGTTGTTGAAGCATGTATTTTTTAGTATTAGCATTGTAAAATCCATAAACAGTTTTGCTATTATTGGTAAAAAGCACAACAGCTTTAGGGATAGGTTGCTCCTTGGGACAAGTACAACATTTCTATGAAAGTCGGAGTTCTTGTGTAACTTTTAAAATGGGGCTCTTGGGCATATGATTATCAATGTTAAACTAGTAATGGATCACTTGTAAGGCTAATTCCTCTTCAGTTGTCAGGAAATCAAAGACTGTTTTTCCAATGGGCCAGATAAGACGGTCGGGGAATCGGCCATACGTTTGATGGCATCGTTCCATATCTTTGATGGTTAAGTTGCATAAAATGGTAATGGGTGTGCTAATTTTTGGTAATTGGGAAGTGTCAAGGTATACCCTTTGTAACACACCAGGAGTTTGAGTCAGCTCCGCCATTAGTCAATTATTAGTTAATATAATCAGGGTGATTTCATTGGTGGTATCTAAAAACACCAAGGGTGTTGACCATAATCGATCAGTGACTTGTTGTAAAACTTGTTGAGCATCAGGGGAAAGTATACAAAGGGAAATTGAGTCAGAGGGTCCCTGATGCAATTGAAATAAAGTTTGGAGATCTTGGGTAGGGAGGCGCATAAAATTGCGTACCCAATTAATATGTCCACATAATTGTTGTAATTCAGTTAAAGTATATTGGGACTTAATGACAATATTAGACCCATTTGGGGTAATTGTTTGATTTAAATGGTATCTAAGATAGGCGTAAGGGGATTTGAGTTGAATGATTTCGGGGGCAATATGGAGGCCTAGTTTCCTGGAGTTGTGTTAAACAGGCTTGCATGGTTGTAGCATCTTTATGTGCTATTAAAATGTCATCCATGTAATGGACACAAAAGCATTTTGAAAGCAAAGGCCTAATAGCATAGGCAACATACATCTGACATATAGTAGGGCTATTTTTCATTCCTTGAGGGAGAACTTTCCATTGATATCAATGTTTGGGTAACTGATAGTGAGCTTTCCATACTGAGAAGGCAAAATATTATTTATATTTGGGATGTAGGGGGATAGAAAAAAAGTAGTCCTTGATGTCAATAATGGCAAGGTGCCAATCTTTGGGTATTGCAGAAGGATGTGGGAGTCCGGGTTGAAGTGTTACCATCTTTTTCATATGAATATTTATGTAGGTCATGGAGAAGTCTCCATTTTCTTGAGCTGTTTTTTTGGATAATAAAAATGGGAGAATTGTGGGGACTGATGCTTTGTTCTATATGTCCCTTTTCTAGTTGCTCCTCCACTAGGGTGTGAAGATGAGGGAGCTTTTCAGGAGAAATAGGCCACTGTTCAACCCAAATGGGTTTGGTGGTATCCCACTGGAGTGGAAATGGCTCTGGTCCCACAACAGTGGCCATTAAATTGGGGGTACTGTGGGTGACTAATGACTTGATCGGTTATGATGTCTTCATAAAAAACCTTATTATCTGTTGTTATCACAATACCCATATTAGTGAGGACATCTCTTCCCCAAATATTGCACGGAAGGCCAGGGGCAACAAGAGGTTTAAAAGCCCTGGTGGCCCCATCAGATTCTTGCCATTTTACAGGCCATTGGACATGGAGGGAATCTGTTTTTCCACTGACACCTTGTATGCAGAGGCCAGAAATTAGGTTCCATCCCAAACCTTCGACTTCTTTTTTTCTAAGGACTGTACAGTCAGCTCCTGTATCAATGATGCCCTTAAATTTTGTTCTTTAACCTTAAGTTCCATTCTAGCTTTTGCATTTTGGATAAGAATAGTCCATAACACTTGAGGTGGTGGTTGTTGTTTTTGTCCTTGGAGTAGGGGCTGAGGATTGCCCCATATTTAGTTTAAAAGCTGAGTCTTAGAGTGGCATTCAGAGGCCCAAAAAAAAACCTTTTTATATTTAGGACATACGGAAGGAGGTTGCTTTCTTATGGGTGAACCTCGGAGTGATAGGCAATCCTTTTTAAAATGACCAGTTCCCAGAGGCCTAAAATGTGGTCTATTTTAGAAAATGTTTCATATGCTGCTGAGAAAAATGTGTATTCTGATGCTGCTGGGTGAAATATTCGGTAGATGTCTGTTAAGTCTAGTTGTTCTGAACCTCCTTGAAAAAGAGCAGCAAGATAAACCCCAATACAGTAGACGGAAAGAAATAATTGAAATTAAATCCGAATTAAATGATTTAGAATCCAAAAAACTATAGAAAGAATCAACAAAACAAAGAGTTGGTTCTTGGAAAAAATTAACAAAATTGACAGACCCTTACCAAATCTTGTGAGAAATAGAAGAGAACACAGCCAAATCAATAAACTTAGAGATGAGAATGGAAACATCACCACAGAAAAAACCAAGATTCAGAACATTATAAGCGAATACTTCTCAAAACTTTATGCTAATAAGTTTGAGAACTTGACAGAAATGGATCTTTTCCTAGCAAATATTAGCATGCCAAAACTAAACCAAGATGAGTTAAACCCTCTTAACAGCCCCATATCACGCATTGAAATAGAAACAACAATAAGACACCTCCCAGCTAAGAAAAGTCCAGGACCAGATGGTTTTACAGTGGAATTATACAAAGCCTTCAAAGCAGAGCTCACACCAATACTCTTCCAACCCTTCAATGAAATTGAAAAAGAAAGTTCACTGCCAAACACATTCAATGCAGCCATCATAAACTTCATCTCCAAAACAGGCAGGGACCCATCAAAGAAAGAGAACTGTAGACCCATTTATTTGATGAACATTGATGCAAAACTTCTCTACAAAATATTGGCAATGGACTTCAACAATCCATCCAAAAAATCATATACCATGATCAAACAGGATTCATTTCAGGGATGCAAAGCTGGTTCAATATAAGCAAATCAAATAATAAAATTCATCACATCAACAGGAGGAAGGATAAGAACCACATGGTTATCTCAATACATGCAGAAAAAGCATTTGACAAGATCCAACACCCCTTTATGATGAAGATCTTGGAAAAATTAGGAATCCGTGGAACATTCCTCAATACAATAAAGTCTGTATATGACAAATCTACAGCCAGCATTATACTTAATGGTGAAAAACTAAAGCCATTTCCTCTTAACTCAGGAACAAGACAAGGATGTCCACTCTCTACACTTCTCTTCAATATACTATTAGGATTCTTAGCTAGAGCAACAAGACAAGATGCAAACATAAAGGGGATCCAAATAGGGAAAAAAGAAATAAAACTCTCCCTCTTTGCAGATGACATCATCTTGTATTTAAAGAATCCTATAGACTCCACTCCCAAATTACTCAAGCTGATTCAAAACTTTGGAAAAGTAACAGCGTATAAAATTAACCCAAAAAATCAATTTCTTTTCTGTATGCCAACAATGAGAAAAGTGTGGATGAAATTAGGAAAGCAACTCCATTCGTAATAGCCCCATAAAAAATAAAATACCTAGGAATTAACTTAACCAAAGAAGTGAAGGACCTATAAGATGAAAACTTTAAAAACTTGAAAAAGGAAATCAATACAGAACTTAGAAAGGGGCAAAAACTCCCATGCTCCTGGATTGGAAAGATTAACATCGTGAAAATGGCAATATTTCCCAAGGCTATCTACGAATTCAATGTGATACCTATCAAAATTCCAACCTCATTTTTCAAGGAAATTGAAGAGGCAATCCAACAATTCATATGGAAAAATAAAAGACCCCGAATAGCAAAAACGATCAACAGAAAGAACAGTGCTGGAGGAATATCAATGCCAAATTTCAAACTCTACTATAAAGCCATCGTAATCAAAAGAGCTAGGTACTGGCACAAGAATAGAACTCAGGACCTATGGACTAGAATTGAAAACCCAGAAATGAACCCACAGACCTATAGCCATCTAATCTTCGATAAGGGAGCTAAAAAAATTGAATGGAAGAAAGAAAACCTCTTCAGTAAATGGTTCTGGCAAAATTGGTTAAGTAATTGTAGAAAACTAAAGCTAGATCCTTACATATCACCCTGCACCAGAATCAACTCCAAATGAATCAAAGATTTCGGAGTCAAAGCAGACACTCTGAAAACATTTCAGGATGGATGAGTAGAAACCCTAGGTCTCCTTGGCACAGGCCGAAATTTTCTTAATAGAGACCCAGAAACACAACAAATCAAAGAAAGGTTGGACAAATGGGATTGCATGAAGTTACAGAGCTTCTGCATGGCAAAGGACATAGCTAGCAAGATCAATAGAAAGCTCACGGATTGGGAGAAGATCTTCACTAGCCATAAAACAGACAAGGGTTTCATATCTAAAATATACCTGGAACTCAAAAAATTAAAACCCCCAACAACAAGTCTTCAAAGAAACAACTGCCCAATAAAAAAGTGGGCTAAAGACTTAAACAGAAACTTCTCTGAAGAAGAAAGAAGGATGGCCAATAGACACATGAAGAAATGCTCAATCTCCCTAGCCATAAAAGAAATGCAAATCAAAATTACATTGAAATGCCACCTCAGTCCAGTTAGAATGGCTAAAATCAAGAACTCTAAGAACAATGGATGCTGGAGGGGATTATATAGAAGGGAACCTTACTGCACTGTTGGTGGGAGTGTAAACTTGTTCAAGCACTTTGGAAAGTAGTAAGGAGGTTCCTCAAAAGTCTCCACATAGAGCTTCCCTATGACCCAGCAATCCCACTTTTGGGCATTTACCAAATGTTTACGAACAAGACCACACACTAAAGCTACCAGCACGACTATGTTTATTACAGCACAATTTACTATAGCTAAGATATGGAACCAACCCAGATGCCTCTCAGTAGATGAATGGATCAAAAATTATGGTATGTGTACACAATGGAATTCTATGCCTCTATCTGAAAGAATGTCATTGCCCCATTTGTTAGGAAATGTAAAGGATTGGAAAAAATTATATTAAGTGAGGTAAGCTAGGCCCAAAGAAACATGGTTTCCCTTATTTGCAATACCTAGTGTATGTCTGAATCAAGCAGAAAATGTCAGATAAGGTGATGTTAGGGAAATGAACCTTAGGATATGTATTCAAATGATTTTTTTTTCTTTCAGGTGATTGTTTCTAACACATTTATACGATTCTTTCTTTGTTGCTTTGTATTTCCCTCCCCCACAGTATAACCCCTGCTTTTGCTGTATTTACTGTCAGTATAATTTGTGGAGGGGAAGGGGAAAAACAAATCGTTTAAATAGGGATACAGGTGGACCCATTGCAACAATGAGATGTACAAGTCGTTATATCGCAAAATGAACTTTATAACTTTTTTTCGGGGGTGGGGAGGTAGCAGGGAGGATTCAGTGGGGGTTTGGGGGGAGAATGTGAAGGGATGGGAAGGGGAAACAAAGGAGGAGTCTACAATGCTTGATAAGAAATGTACTCTTTATCTTTCCCATGTAATTGTAACACCTCTGTACAGTATTTTCATAATAAAAACTAAAAATTAAAAAATAAAATGAAATGACCAGTTAAGCTATATCCCCAACAAGGTCAATTTCCCATTGTGCCATTAGGGGGCGCGCACACTGGCGGTCATAGAGGTGAAAGCCTGTGCAAGGGTAGTCATAGCATGAGTTGATGTCCCCAAATCTTTGGTGGCAAGGATGCAATCAGTGATCTCCCCATTTCATTCAGGGGCAATGGATTTTCTGCATTCCTGTGTGGCCCCTTCCCATATTAGGCTCTTGGTTAGTGCATCTCAGGCTCCAGCGTGGGATACCTTCCTGGCCACTGCTTCCAGAACAAGGGTAACGAAGTCAGTGAAAGGCTCATTGGGATGTTGTATGAGGGTTTTTAGTTGTTTGTTTCCTTCTTTAGATGGGACTGAGGAGTCAGCCCACAATGCAGAAAGGAGTACTTGGTCAAAGTACTGCGGAGATGCCACTGCTTGTACAATGGGAGACCCATAAACTCCCTCCCCTTTTAAGCAATCAGGGTCCTCCATGGTTGCATCATATCCTCCCGCAGTGACATTTCATGTGCTTTGTTGTTCACATTCATCATAAAAGGCAGCCTTCCATAAAAGGAAGTCCCCTGAAGATGATACTGTGCGTATTAATTTCTTCCAATCACGGGGGCAACTCAGATCAATGCTAATGGTTTCAAGCATCTGTTGAGCATATGGGGAGTGCAACCTATCTTCCTTAACAGCGGTCCAATATTTGTCAAGCACTTTTGGGCCATGGGGGTACCATTGGTTAGGTCGTGCAGTGGTTCGGTGGATGTTTACCGGGAACATGAACTGGGGTTCATCCATAGGCTTGGCTGCCATTTCCACGGTAGTTGTGGGGCCCGCAAACAACTGTTAATTATAGGGGGAACAACGGGTTTTCTTTCTTCGGCAAAGTTGGATATGAACGCCCAAGGATACAAAGTTCCCTGAGGGGAGTTCCCAGTTTGGCCTAAATGGCCAAAAGAACTGCTTGGGCAGGTTTCCTGGGACCCATAGTGTGGGGGAGGGGTTTTAAAAGCTTAACTGGCCGGCCCTCTGGATCACATGATGGTGGCAGTTGTTGGTCATCTGCATTCTTACTGGAATTGTTTGCTGCCTCCACAAGAAGATAGGAGTGCCTGAGCAGCTTTGCCATTTTGTGTATGCTCTGTTTCTTTTCGCAGTGAGGCCTTAAATGCCTGAAGAGTTTCCCCTTCTTGTCTCCCTAATATACAGGCTTGAATGGCTACTACAATGGGGTAAAGTTTAGGGGTAGCTCAGCGCCTTCTCAGATTTCTTTTTTACCAGCTACCTGAAGGAGCAGGTCCAGCTGTCTGGATCCAAATGGCCCCGTAGTCAATCCAAGGACACAATTCTTTTACTATTTCCCATATTAAACTAGCTTCCTTTTGTGATACTTTTAACTGCCTACTCCAAAGCAGGGCAACAAGCGCTCATAATTGAGGCTCTCCTGGTGCAGGGGGAAGGTTGCCCATGGACGCACTTACCTTGCATTAGATTGTCTGTCTGCCGAAAACACTTGAGCCCCACGTTGGGCACCACTTGTAGGGCTAGATGTCCTGCAGGGGGTAAGCATGAATAATGCCCACAAGGAACACACATTGGGAGAATAGGCTTAAGCAGGTCTCGCTTATGTTTGTGCAAGGGGGGGGGGGATTTTACACCCCAGCTTTCCCAACCTCTTGAGTTCTTCCGGGCCAATCACTTAGCAGGTAGTTTATATAAGGCACTTGTGACACGCACTGCTTGGTGACAGGCCCTGATTGGTCCCCGGGGGGCGTATAGGGAGCGTGGACAGCTCATGGCTGTCAAGCTAGGCAAACGTGCCTGTGGGTCACATCTCTATGAGAAGAAAATGTGCTTCAACTGCTACTCTAGCTGACTCAACCAGATTTGACTGGCTCTACCCACAGGGGCTGTCTCCCGTATGGAAAAAACACATCCAAATCCCCTGCCCATAGTAACTAGGGGGTCAGGTCCTCTCAATTGTTTTGTCAGGGAGGTCCTTCCACCTGACTTTCACTTTGGGCTTAGGGTTTAGTTGTCCCCAGTGCTTCTGAAATCTGGATTCAGTTGCCCCTGTTGAAAAATTTAAAATGTTAATGGTAAACAAAGCTATCTGTAACTGTATATGGGGGCTAACTCCCCCTTTTTGTTTTAATAATTATGATTGCTCCTTAAGACATTGGTGATTTCTTTCTATAATTGTTTGGCCTTGGAGATTATAGGGAATTCCTACTCCTGCATCACCAATATTCATATATATATATATATATATATATATATAGTTGTTCCTGGGGCTTGAACTCTGGGGCTGGGTGTTGTCCCTCAGTTCTTCATCTCAAAGTGAGCGCTCTACCACTTGAGCTACAGATCCACTTGCGGCTTTTTCTGCTTATGTGTGTAAAGCCTTACAACTTTGATAACATTGCTTGGCGCCTTCTGAAAATTCCCCACCTATGACCTTTTGCAAGATATACTTTGCAGTTTTGGTACCTAGCAACCCTATTGACCTGCTGATCCTAATTACCCTGTTCAGCGTGCTATATATATACTGCTGTGTATAAAAAATAAAGTTTGAGACCTTGATCAGAACCCTGTCTTGGTCTCCTTCCTTGTGTCTGGTTTGTCACTCATTCAGGTCAGTTCCTCTTCCTGCCCTTGTTGACCGACCCCACGGGCTGGGGCAGTAATTTACACATCAGCCTTCAGAAACACACCAACTCTCCTCGTGCCTCCATTTCTGCATTTTTAAAATGAAGATAACATTCTTCCAACCCTAGATGATGAGATAGGTAACACCATCAGATGACACAGCACACATATTTGCATTATTGTGATTTATCCAACAATTGTTGAATAGCTTGTACAAAAATCTATGAAAAAATTATCTTACAGCTTTTATAAAAATCTCAACCACTAACAATAAAAATATTTAAAAAATCTCAACCATAATTTTATTGGCTTAACACCTTGCTTGAAAGTGTATCCCAAATACCAACAGAATTTACCGTAATTTTTCAAGTTGATAAATCAACTCAATACTCCTTTTCTCTTAAGAAATAAATCCTCTTTATGAGCTCCTCACATTCTGACACATAGCTATGAAGTGCAATTTCATGAGCCCATTATCTCTCATTTTCTGCTCATTGAAATCTGCTTGACAAAATTGTTCTGTTACAAAGCTGGTTGCAAAGACTTTTCTGTGATTTCCCCAAATGATGGTAGTCATTTTTGTAAGTGACTTCGTAAACATTTTAAGGCAATCGAAGAAGGAAATTGTTGCAGAAAGTTGCACAGGAAATATTTTGAAAATTGTATTATAATCTTTCTTCCTTTTTATTGTCTCTTTTTCTCAGGAGAAGGGATTGAACTCAGGGCCTCAAACTTGCTGGATAATTGCTCTTGATCCATACACCTAGCACTTTGTTTAGCTTTAGATTGATTTTCAGATAGTTTCTTATTAACTGCCTAGTCTGGTCTCAAACCATGACCCTCCTACTTCTGCCTCTCTTATCACCATGTGGCACCAGTGTGTTTTAAATATTGAAGTCCCAGTATTATACTTTTACCAGACCAACTGCAAACCTCCTATACCTTCCAGAGTCTAGCTCATAAGTAGTTAGAATTATTGACATGTACCACTATATCAAGCTGAATTTTCTTAAAAAGAAATCTTCAGTAGGTCTGCTAACAAAGAACTATTCACTCACTTCTCTTTAGTCTCCAATTCTCTACCTCTGTAACTTCTTTCTCATTTTTCTCCTCACTGAAGCAGGCAAGTTTGTGATAACTTCAGATTTGTTAATGTTTTCAAAATATTCCTTGTTAATCTAAATTATTCATTCCTCATGTTCTATATCATAGTGATTTTTCTATACCAAAAATATTCGTCTCAGCTAGGAGAGGTGACTGATGCCTGGAATCCTAGGTACTCTGGAGGTTGAGATGTAAAGATTTTGGTTGGAAGCCAGATAAATATTTTCTATCTAAAAGGAAACTGGGTGCCTCCTAGAAACATAAAAAAATCATTTCATATTTGTTATAATAACAGCTTACAAATTTAAAGTTATTCACTTGATAAGCTTAATAGAAACAAGGAATCAAACATGAATTTCTCTCAGGAAATACAAGTCATTCATTACAACACTTACTTGATTTGTGAAAGAGATGAAATCTCATTCAGAAAACATAACTAGGTTCCATTGTTACATTCTCATTTCTGTCTTTATCAAAGATGATTCAGAGGAAACAGGCCTAAACAGATATGAGTCCAGCATTTAATGATCTCTCCATGGTTAGAAAGACAATCTTCACAAATTTTCACGCACCTGAACAACTCATACTGTTGATTCATTCTGAGCCTGGATGAGTTTTCCCATTTGTCCTTCTGTGGCACTGCTTCTGTGTCAGGTGTGTGTCTTTCATTTTATTCGGCCGAAATGGACTCTTATTTCTGATTGCAAACATTCTGAGAAGCTTTTGCCAGGCCACAAGAATTACAGATAAAATTTTCATCCCATATTCTCCTCTCACATTTCTCCTGTCCTGAAAAGCTTTTTACTGAACAAAATGGAGCAATGATTGCACAGTGATATAAACCTGAGCAAGCATTATCACACTAGTCATAACACCAGAAAGGAACAAGTAGAGGAATCATTATCTGAGTGTCACCAGTATCAAATGACCTATTGCTCCACATGTTTAATTGGGACAACTAATAGATTTTTTGTTAGCTGCCAGTGGCTCACACCAGCAATCCTAGATACTCCGGAGACTGAGGTCTGAAGATTGTGGTTTATAATGAGCCCAAGATAGAAAATCCATGAGATTCTTACCTCCAATTAACTAACATATAGCTGGAAGTGGTACTGTGGCTCAAGTGGTAGAGTGCTAACCTTTAGCAAAGCAGCTCAGGGACAGCACTCAGGCCCCAAAACCAGCACACACACAAAGATAGATGCTTCTAGTTCCTAGCCATGTTCTTTTTTATAATGCTTCTTTTGGTGAAGATTTTGTAATCAAATAACCTTGATGCAAAGTAATAGCTATGCTGTCTTGGGCTTGTAGTCCTCAGCTTCATCTTCCTTGCCTGTACAATGAAGAAATTTCTTTGCCAAACTGGTGCAGTGGGAGAATCCCGTCATAATATTCAATGTACATGTGTGAAAATGTGACCACATAAATGGAGGGGGGGGGGGGGTTGGGTGAGATAGAAAAGAATGATCAAATTGATGACATCGATCAAGATGTATTCACAAACCGACATATTAAATTAAAACTTCTTTGTACACTACTTATGTATCATTTTGTACGTAGAAAAAAATGAAACCAGTTCTTCAGTGCAATCCACACATCTTAGGTATAGATTTCTCAAAGCTGTTTCTTTTAAAGAATACAGGACAGAGAAGAGTGGAACAAATCATTTCCAGAATAAAACTGATCAACTCTACCCCAACATTAACATCAATAGTGATGTTGACCACACACCCTTGATTTCATGCACTGAGAACACATTTCCTCCCATCCCCCAATCCTGGGTTTAAATTCAGGGCCAAGATTCTGTCCCCTCCACCCACTCATAGCTAATGCTCTAACATTTGAGACACACATCCAATTCTGGCTCTTTTTGTTTAATTGGAGATGAGTCCAATGGATTTTCCTGCCCAGACTGACTAAATCATAATCCTCAGATCTCAGGCTCAGAATATAGGTGTCACCCATCAGTACCCAGCTTGAGAACTCACTTTTCCACTGTCATTCTCCTTCCCGAAACTACAATCTTGGGAGAAAAGATTCAGAGAGCCCCCAATTGAAGAACATTCTATAGAATGCCCTGTCCCATACTCCTAAAAAGGGAGAAATGCTATCTCTCTCCCTTTGATGAAACAATAGATGTTAGATTATTATATGATAATAATAGTAGATATTATTATAATGCTCTCAATATCTATTCCCATCCCCATTGATACCAGGCTTGGTTGTAGAACTTACTTGAAAAATGACATGTGAGAACTGATGGCATGTGTCTTTTCTAAGCTTTAGCACTGTGGTTTTCACTCTTTGCATCCCCTGGGAACCTCCAGCAGTCAGTCTGGATCCCAGAATGGACAGCATGATGAGTGGAAGTTGATCTGGAATAGGCTTTGTAGCATGAGAGAGAGAGTAATCAAAATTGTAAGGTATTGCATCCTTGGGGTTGGTTTCCCACAGTAAAATTAAGCTCACATTGAGGTCCCAGCTCTAGGTAGTCTAGGTCTCTTTCTCCCTATTTCCTCCCACTTCCTTCTCATTCTTCCTGAATATTTCCTCTTTCTCCTCAGGAGACACCAATTCTTGAGTCTCCTTATCCTAGAAACTGGTTTCAGGGTTAAACATTGTGGCTTTCTGTTTTACATTTTATCTTAAGTATTTCTTCACTTTTGTCTTTCTGGAGTTTTCAGCCAGAAGCTCCCAAGTGTGATGGATCTTCAGATAAAAACCCTCTGCCAGGGCTGAGAAGGTGGCACAGTGGTAGAGTGCTTGCTTTGCAAGCATGAGGGTCTAGGTTCGATTCCTTAGCCCCACATAAGCAGTAAAAGTTGGAAGTGACACTGTGGCTCAAGTGGGATAGTGCTAGCCTTGAACTGAAGAGTTGAGGGACAGTGCCCAGGCCCAGATTTCAAGCCCCAAAACCGACCAAAGTAAGCCAGGCCCAAAGAAGCATAGGTCCCATGGTTTCTCTTATTTTCAATAATTAGTACATGTCTGAGAAACTGTCAGATAAGTTGATGTTAGGCGAAATGAACCCCAAGATAAGAATTCAATATTTTTTTCTTTCTTGTGATTGTTTCTATCATATTTATAAGATGATTTCTTTGTTGCTTTGTATGTCCCTCCCCCACGACATGCCCCATGTTTTCACTGCACTTGATGTTGGCATACTTTGTGCAGGGAAGTGAAAAAAACAAATTATTTAAATTGGGATACAGGTGGATCCAGTGCAACAATGAGATGTGCAAGGCGTTATGTTGAAAAACAAACTTTACAACTTTGGTGGGAGGGGTGTCTGAGGAGGGACCACGGGGTGGGGGCCGGGAGTTGGGAAGGGATGGGAAGGGGAATCAAAGGAGGCAGCCACAATGCTTGATAAGATATGTACTCTTTTTACCTTGCCCATGTAATTGTAACCCCTCTGTATGGTATTTACACAATTAAAAAAAATAAATTCCTCTGCCACATCTGCCTTGTTTGCTTTCACTCCCCTCATGTTGGCATACTAGGAGGCAAGAATAACATGAAGCTCCAGAAACATTTTGCATAGAAAAAGAAACCACCGCATGGGAAGTGAGGGGTGTATTAAAAGAGATTGGGAGCTGAACACAGTTAGAAGGGACCACAGCTTCAGCCTCAGCTGTCTTCTGAATCATTGTCCTGTTTCCAGCTGCAAGCCTTTGCTCCAAAATCTATGTGGCGAATTCTGCAATTCTTATTGAATCATCCACACACACAGACTTAGTTAGGCATCCAGTATGACATAAAATATACATTTCTTAAATCAGAGAAATCTGTACTGGAGAAAATGTGCAGAAAGGACTTCATTTAATCAGGTTCACTTCATTTTTACATGCTTATAATTTGACTTAGAGAACAATATCAAATTCTCTTAGCCTTCACAAGATCAAAATATCCAAGCAATACACCACTGTAATGAAAAAAATCTTTTTACTAAAGTGAGTATTTGGAATGGGAAAAATCAAATATTATAAAACTTAAAAATTGATCAAATACCAAAAGAAAAAGAAAGACATTGATCAATAATGAAATACCAACGTGTTTAGTAAATAAATGAAATGTTTGAGATTCTTATCCACATAGGATATACATAGGAAAATAAATAGTGAAGTCACTGAGATCCCATCTTACACACCAGAATAGCTATCACCACGCAAATAAACTCCTGGAGAGGTTGAAATAAATCAGGAATTGTGTTTGGTGGTGTGGCATTGTAAACTAGTGCAACCCATATGGAGATCATGATGGAAGATTACACGATACAAAAAAGACACATATCTTGAAGATCATTATTGCAAATTGGATCCATACTGAAAGAATATAAACCAAGGGCTGGGAAGGTGGCTCAGTGGAAGAGCGCTTGCCTTGCATGCCTGAGGCCCTGGGTTCGATTCCTCAGCACCACATAAGCAAAAAGAAAAAAACCGGAAGTGGCACTGTGGCTCAAGCGGTAGAATGCTAGCCTTGAGCTGAAGAACTGAGGGACAGCGCCCAGGCCCAGAGTTCAGGCCCCACGACCGGACCCCCCCCCAAAAAAAAAAGAATGTAAATCAATATGAACATACATGTTCATGGCAGCAATATTCATAGCAACCAAGCTGTGTAATCAACCTGGATGTTCCAAAGCTATAAACATGTTTTGGTATATAAGAGAAGTGGACGTTTCTACTATATCATTGCTAAATATTTTTGGATAGATACCTAATCCTAATTTCACTGGGTTTTGTGGTATAGTGTTTTTTCTTTAATGAAGGACTTCCATATTGATTTCAGAGCAGTTACAATAGGATGAAAATATCATATAAAATGTGCATATTAGATAAAATTTAAATATATCAATGAATACATACAGATCATCATATAGAGTTTATAATTTGAGGCAATTTTAAGAAGATAACAGTAGGAGGAAAACACAATGTTAGAAGATTAATAACAAATATACAGATATGGAAAAATAGAAAAAAAGTGCAACTAATTAGTGCTAACAGTAACAAAACATTTTCCTCAAGTTTTAAATATGAAACTATTAAAATAATACTTAATAACATCAAATAAATATGGCATGGAAGAAAATATAGCATAGACATATTTTCCCCAAAATTTGTTTTATTTTATAACAAATGGATTAAAACTAAATGTAACTACACGTCTGAAGATGATAACATTTTCAAGTGTCATTGATTGAATCTAGCAAAGGAAAGTAACCGACAAGTACAGGGTAAGAACAACCTGGGTTATGGAAGAAGATACTTAGTAGAACTTTGTGAGGAAAGAATGTTCCCCTTTTTCCTCATCAAAATAGGACAGCTACCTTTTGAGAGAACACTTGTAATGTAGTCAGAGCAGTGGAGTTACTAATTTAGGTAGTAACTTATTACTTTTATTCCCTAATCTTGTGATGTGATTCCCAAATGATGTGAGTGATCCTAGATTTTCTGAGCCCTTTTTTCACCCAGAGTTTCTAATTTCTCCACATGCCAATGATTCTTCTGCTACCCTCATTTCTTCTTGTTTCTCAACTCAACTCCTGTGACCTTCAGTTTCATGAGAAAGAGCTGAAGAAATATGAGGATGGCCTGGTGTCTGAGGTAACATCCACTCCTGTTTGGAGGATCTGGGGAAGGACCACCACGTGGGCCTCATAATCAGATATTAATTAACCTCTTTAGAAATGGAGAAACTCACTCCCTCAGGCAGAATCTGTCATTCCTTGACTTTCTTTGAAGAGATTTGGTAATAGGGAACAATTCAGAGAATGAGCTTTCCCACCACCCACCACAGCCTTGTCAGAATGAACAGGATCAAAATTAAAAGTGGCTTCAGTTCCCATAGGGCTAATCAAAAGCCAAGAGATCATACATTCCTCCTCATCAGGGACCTTCTGGTAGGAATAGAGTCTGGGCAAAGTCTAAGATGAAGATAAAATGAGACTGGGCCTAAGGAGGACACAAAAGTATGACCCTCTCTTTGACTCCAAGTGAGTTGTGTAGTGAGACATGACAACTTCCTTCATATATGAAAATTCATTAAGTGAGTTATCTCACTGCCACTTTGTAGGAGATCAGTTTCCCCAAAGGAGAAGTTGTTAAATGTTGTGATTGCCAGGTTGCTTTCTAGGCTGTTGCCTCTCCCACTCCTTCCCATGCCAGAAATGCATTTCTTCTTTTAGGCACTCAACTACTTGTCCTGACTCTTAGGCAGTAATACTGTAGGCTATTATTTTGCCAACCTCTTGCATTTGAGGTAGAATAGGCCCAGGCACTGCTCATGCCAAGGGGTAAATTCAAGAAGGTGAGTATAAACTCATATTTGTATTGAAAAATAATCATATTGAAAGAATTAAGTGAAATTAATAATTGAGAGATTTAGGATTCATAGCCGCTAAAACACATGTAGAATCATGGATTAGGAAGAGAACAGTGAAGTAGTTTCAATATAATTTGCAAAAGATACACCATAGCCATAACAGGAGATGAGAGCATGAAGAAACTATTGGCATAGTTCCATTTACTATCTTAGGAGTGACATTGGATAGGAGGCTTTTAGAATAATATCAAAAAGAGAGGAACTTGCTTGGCACTGGTGGCTCACACCTGTGTTCCTAGCTACCCTGGAGGCTGAGATCTGAGTATTATGATTCAAAGCATGTCCATACAGAAAAAGCCAGAAGTGGTACATGGGTCAAGTGGTAGAGCACAAGCATTGAGCTCCGGGACACTGCCTAGGCCATGAGTTCAAGCTTCATGATCAGAAATACAACAACAACAAAACAATAATGATAAAAATAAATAAAAGAAGGACTTAAAAATATGTGATGCAATGAGGCTGATGTGTAACTGTTTATGGAACCTACAAGGAGACAAAATTTGGAGCCAAATGATATCTATTCATGACTAATCAAGGATGCAAAGCAAATGCCAAATTCCTCTTCTCAAAAACTTGCAAACTTGGGCTGGGTTGGTGGCTCAGTGGTAGAATGCTTGCCTGCATGCATGAGGCCTTGGGTAGTATTTCTCAGCACCACATAAGCTGAAAAAGCCAGAAGTGGAGCTATGGCTCAAGTGGTAGAGCACTAACCTTGAGCTGAAGTGGTGAGGGTCAGCGCCCAGGCCCAGAGTTCAGGCCCCATGACTGGCCAAACAAAACAAAACAAAACAAAACAAAAAAACTATACTAAACTTCCAACCATATCTTTACTCATAATTGAGGAGAGGCTTTTTTTTACAGGAACTCTTCTTATCTAGCTCAAGGTGATCAGAACTTCAGTAGAATTTTCATGTTGAGATGTAATGTGCCTAACTCTACTGAAGCTAATCATGGCTAGGAAAGTATGGACTGATACGTTTGTTGTATTTTCCCTCATAAATATATAATATTCTCAGGTATTATATGAAATATATTTTATAATAAACAATATATTATACATTATATATAATATATTAAATATATTATAATATAACATATATATTTACAGACTTCCTAATTTTAGAGTTAGGAACAAGCAACATATTAAAAGAAAAATGCTTGAATCTCTGAGTAATTTCTCTACCACAGGACAATTCCAAGTTTCATTCTTATTACCCAAAGAGCAACATATAGGTAAGCGATGCCCATGGAGGTGGTTCCCTGGATTTTGGAAACTGTTATTGCATATCTATCTATCTATCTATCTATCTATCTATCTATCTATCTATCTATCTATCTATCTATCTATCTATCTATCTGAAATATTGTTTTATAATAGTGAATATATCTAAAACTATAATAACAGATAAATAAGTGAACTCCTATGTGCACACACACTCAATCACTTTCAAATATAAGAATTTCTTTTCTATGCTGCCTATTCACCTACAGAGCGAGCACATGAGTTGCCATTGAATTGTCCTGGAAGTTCTTTATCTGGCTACTCTAGCTTCACATGCTTTGTTCTGTAAGTAGCCAGATGTTATATGTTCAACATACTTGTTACAGGCAAAAGTATCCACCCTGTCACACAGAGAAACTTGGATTTCAGAAATGCCACAAATAAGTGGGAGGTACACAGTACTTTTCAAAATTGAATAGATTACATATTTATTAGAATACTTGTAAGAAAAAATATTCAGTGCAGGATGAAACACTTCAGAAAACTACATTTAAAATTATGTATAACCGGGTGGAGGTAGCTCATGCCTGTAATATTTGCTAATCTGGAGGCTGGAATATGAGAATCACAGTTCAAAGCCAGGTTGAGAATAGTCCCCGCGGGACACTTATCACCAATTAATCATTGAAAACTAAAATTGATTCTGTGGCTCGAAGTTGTAGAGAGCTAACCTTGAGCAAAAGACATCAGGAGCATGGCCAGGCTCTGAGTTCAAATTCTGTAATAGATAAGAAATAAAATAAAAAATAAATTACATATAATTTTTTATCAACTCTGTAAAAGGAAAATAGGATATAACACATGGCAACACAAGACTTCAAGTTACAAAGTTCCAGGGCATTTTCTCACTATTGGCAACTAGGAGTAATCCATATCAAAAAAAAAAAAAAGATGAACGATTTATACCAAATTCCAAAATATGTAATACAAAGTAAATGCAATAAACATGCATTCCACAGTCTAGTAATATCATATTGTGTAAAGAATCTGATTAACTGATTCATGAAAAAAAATACTATGCAGTTAAAACATCCTATATCTCAGGTGTCAACTTAGCACAATACTTTCAATCTATGATGTCTGTTTTGTATATTATCCAGCCCTATCCATCCCACAATGGCAGAAAGCTCTTCCTGAGAAAGTCCAGAGACCTGTCTACTGTGAGTGCTCAATGTAGACCTGTTCCCATTCTCTATTATTTGGGCATGTGATAGACAATATCTGATAAATTGGAAAAGGCACAATTTGGGACTGGCTTCCAGTAATGATATTTTAATTCTCAGAAAAAAAGGAAATTGAAGACAGAGGGCAAATTTACCAGATCCCTGAAAGATTTCTATCATTGTGCTAAAACTGTATCCTTCTACTGACACTTGAACAAATGTCAGCAATTGTCACTCCAACCACATGTCCAAAAAATAACTTTCCAAATATTGACCTGTTTTTACTTTGGTAAATCAAGACACAATATTGTGGCCCTGTTTTACCTAAACTATTAGCTATGTTTGGCCCAAGGGATAATTGACCTTACCAATTTCTTAAATTTTAGGTCATCACATACTCACTTCGTAGCCCTTAAACATTAAAAATACCTATCCATATAAGTCTGCATTACATACTTATTACTGTTTTTCTTCATTTGTCATGTTTTACATATTTGAATATCCCAGGGGTTAGTTCTGTAATGTTCATTCTCATGGTTGTTATCACTGAGTACACGTAAATATTTCTATTTTTTTTTCCCTCCAGCTCTGTTTTTTTCTTTAATTCAAGTCCTTAATAGCATCCTGTCTACTGACAACTAGCTACTGATTTTAACAAACTAAAAAGATCCCAAAGTGAGCTTCGATCTTTATATACATACCTAGTTCTCATTACTATTTAATTAAGTGATAATTCTTCTAGTCTTGTCAAAATACCTGGCAGTCATTTCAGACTTACATACTTTCCACTCCTCATATTTAATCTATGACCAGGTTTCAACAAATTAACTCACGGAATATTTTATGAACCATACATACATACATAAAATATGTGTGCTAGTACTATGAGTTAAATTCAGAGCCTAGGTTCTTTTACTTTTTTTTTTTTTTTTGCTCAGGCTGGCAGGCTTCTATTTGAACCACAGCTCAACTTTTGGCTTTTTGGTTCTTAGTTGAAGATAAGTGTGTCGTGGTCCATTTAACTAGTCTAGCTTGAAAATATGATCCTCTGTTTTCAGCCTTCTAAATAGCTATATTTAAAGGCATGCACCACTAAAACCACCCCTATTATATTTGAATGAAAAATAAATTTAAAGAATGAATATTTCATGGGACCTCTGTTTCATTGGACTTGGCTTACTTCACTTAATATAATTGTTTTCCAAGTCTTTCCATTTCCTAAAAAATGAGGCAATGCCATTCTTTCTGATGGAGGCATAGAATTTCATTGTGTATAATTACCATATTTTCTTGATCCATTAATCTACTGAGGGGCATCCCATGGTTTCCCTTATTTGCAATATCTAGTATATGTATGAGTCAAGCAGAAAAGGTAAGATAAGGTGATGTTAGGAAAATGAATTCTAAGATATGTATTCAAATGTTTTTTTCTTTCATGCATTTGTTTCTAACGCATTTATAAGATTATTTCTTTGTTGCTTTGTATGTCCATCCCCCACAGTATATCCCCTGCTTTCACTGTATTTGATATCGGTATAATTTGTGGAGGGAAAGGGGAAAAACAAGTCATTTAAATAAGGATAAAGGTAGACCCGTTGCAACAATGAGAAGTACAAGTTGTCATGTCGAAAACGAACTTTACATCTTTTATGGGGGGGAGCATTAAGTGGGGGGCTGGAGGAAGCTGGGAAGGGATGGAAAGGGGAAACAAAGGAGGAGGCTACAATGCTTGATAAGAAATGTACTCATTATCTTGCCATCTAATTGTATATTTTCACAATAAAATAGGAATGAATATTTCTAATATTTTCAAATCAGTATGTTTTCATTTACACTAAAACACATTGCCTTAAATGCTTTTTGTTATTCTAGCTATCTTACCAAGAAAGGAAAGGAAAAATTCACAACCGAAGAAGCTCTGAATGTACAAATGCTCAAGCCTGCAAGCCACAATTTCTTTGCTGGGAAATAAAAAAGGATGCTATCGTCTAAGGCAAAGCAGGAGAAAATGCTCTTTACTGAAGTTACTGGAAGTTGATGAAGATGAGGAGGAGCAACTTTATCCAGAAAGTATAACAGTGTTTGCTGTCGTAGGATGACTCTAGTGGATAAGTGTAGCCAATCTTAGAGGATGTTTATAGCGATGAGGAGAATATTTGAAGGTGCCTATGTGATTACAAAGGTGAGTTTTCTTGAAGATATATGTTTGTAGCATAGTTTCTATACTGCTGAAAAAGAGACAAGATAGGGATGTTGACATTACTTGTATCTTTCACGGTATTAAATTAAAACCAGTTTTATACAAATATTTATAGTAATTATAGAATATCACTAATTATGTAAATATTACAAATATATCATTCATATGTTATGTAATATAACAATACATACATTATGCACACATAATTTAATTTTTCTACTTGTCTGTCCAGGAATTAAACTAGGAATATCTTTGAAAATTGATAGCAAAGTATGGTCCTTACAATTTTATGTAACATATAGTTTAACCCAATAATTAATTTGTTCCTCACTTGGTTTAGAAATGGAATATTGCAATATAATTGAACATTCAAAAATAATTATGTAAGAACATGCCACGGATGGAATTAAAAAATATAACATCAGTCATATCTGTAATCCCAGCTACTTAGGGGCCAAGATCTGAGGACAGATATATGAAGCCACTCTGAGTGAAATGGCTCAGGGACAACATCCAGAGCATAGTTCAAGCCTCAGTACTGGTACAAAAATAAATTATGTGACTAAAACATGCAAATGTATGTATTTAAATAAAGATGTCATTTCTTGTATCTTTCACAGTATAATACTAAAACCAGTTTATGCATGTATTTTTATAGTAGTTATAAAATATCAGTAATTATTCATATATTATATATATATCATTTTTATGTTATGTGATATATTGCATATATTATGCACACCAATTTTATACTGATAACACTAATATCCATTAAATTGATATGTATTTTAGAATAGGGAATAAATTTTCTTTGGTACAACAAGGAAGAAACTAGTCACAAAAATTATTCATTTTTTATTATATATCCATAACAAACTATTCCTTGTGTATTCAAGGTACTGAATGATAAAAGCCTGTGTTCATCAGCACAGGAGTCTTTGACATGGATTTGTTCTCCTTAAGCAATTACTCCTGGAATAATAAACAATGGAAACTGAATGATGTTCATTGTTATTTCATTTGGAATAAAAATCACTTACAATGTCATTACCCAGACCCTTTTCATTTAAAATACTTATATTCTGTAGCAATGTTATTGACGTTATAACCATAATTAGGAAGAAAATGTGAGATCATCTACTCAATAGCTCTTGAAAGGTCAGAATATTCTCAGATATGCCTGGTAAAAACCTGGATTTGAATTATGGGTCTACAACTGGTCAGTCTTAGGTACTTGGGAAATTTGTTTGGCCTTGTTGCCTACTTCTGCTTTTAATAAAATACTTAGGGCTGGGTAGGTGGCTCAGTGGTAGAGTGCTTGCCTTGCATGCATGAGGCTATGGGTTCAATTCCTCAGCACCACATAAACAGAAAAAGCTGGAAGTGGTGCTGTGGCTCAAGTGGTAGAGTGCTAGCATTGAGCTGAAGAGCTGAGGGACAGCACGCAGAGTTTCGGTTCCACAACTGACTAAAAGAAAATAATAAAAAATAAAAAAATAATTAATTTCCTAACTTGAAATACTGTCATAAGCACTAATTACCCTAATTCAGGTGCAGTGCTTGGAATGGTGTCTGCACAGAGAAGTCAGCTTCCATCAGTATAGTCACAGCATCCTTCGTGAAGGCATTAAGAAATATATACCCAATTGATATTAATATCTGTGAAAATTTGTCTTTATTTAAAAAAGTCTTTTCTTCATATGAAAAAATGAAAGTAATGTTAGGGCTGTCCTGTGGCTTTTACACTGAAGTAGTTTTGCCTAAATTTCATTCTTAATCTATTAGTGGTAGCAGTAGCATTCTTTAGTGCTACCCTTCATATTTCTAGTTCTGTGTTCCATTTGGAATACTATTGTAACTTAGTTCATAATCTTTGTTATCAGAATAAATAAACAAAAACTGCTGATGTTTTCAACAAAGAGAAAATTTTAGATGTGCATTATATTTTATGTTCTTAATAGTTTCCTGAAATTATTCCTTTTGGATTATATAACCCTAACATTTATTTCTGGTTAGTCTTCACAAACGACTGTTTTCTTACTTAAGTACAAAAAATTGCAAAACAAAAAGTACAAAAATTGCAGTATCATAACACAAATGTAGTTTAATCCTTACCATAATAATTTGGAGAAAACATGCATTAAGTTAATGGCATTGAGTACTGCTCAGGAAGGAGAGTCTAGAAGAATGTATAGTGTGTGTGTGTGTGTGTGTGTGTGTGTGTGTGTGTGTGTGTGTGTGTGTGAGTGAGTGTTCCATAAGTAAATAATGGAGTCAGAAGTAGACATATTATTCTTGCTTAGTCTTTTTGCTCAAAACTGACACTCTATTACTTGAGCCACATCTCCACTTCTGGATTTTGGTTTCTTAATGGGAGAAATATCTCACAATTTTCCACATGGGCTGTTTTAAACCAGAATCCTCAGTTTTTGACCTCTAAAGTAGCTAGGTTTTAAAACATGAGCCACTGGTGGACAGCAACTACGATAACATTTTTGCATTGTTTGAATAAATTTTAAAGTAAGACATATATGTTACTTGTGAAAATGATGAAATAGTAATTAATGTTTAACAGAATTTAAAGCATGCAAAGCTGAGAAAGGCAAATGGTTGAGAATTGTATGGAATAAATCAAAATTACCTGTGACAGTTTTCAGTAGGTGCACAGAAATGATTGCATTGTTGGACCCTAAGGCCATCAGATAGCTGAACTCCAGCTGGCTGCTATGCTCATTAGGCCAGCTAATGCTTTTCACAAACATGTGATGTTGTTGGATGGCAAGGATCAGTTTCAAGATCAGAACCTGAAATATTTCTTTTTTTTTTTTTTACAGTGAAAGCAGGGGTTATATTTTGGGGGAGGGACATACAAAGCAACAAAGAAATAATCTTATAATTGCGTTAGAAACAAATGCATGAAAGAAAAAACATTTAAAATACATATCTTAGGGTTCATTTTCCTAACATCACCTCATCTGAACTTTTCTGCTTGACTCAGACATATACTAGATATTGCAAATAAGGGAAATAATGGGATCTGTGTTTCATTGGGCTTGGCTTACTTCACTTAATATAATTTTTTCCAAGTCTTTCCATTTCCTAACTAATGGAGCAATGCCATTCTTTCTGATGGAGGCATAGAAATCCATTGTGTATATATACCACATTTTTTTGATCCATTCATCTACTGAAGGGCATCTGGGTTGGTTCCATATCTTAGCTATGGTAAATAATGTTCCAATAAACATAGTTGTGCTAGTAGCTTTAGTGTGGTCTTGTTTGTAAACATTTGGGTAAAAGCCAAAAAGTGGGATTGCTGGGTCATAGGGGAGGAATTAACTTAACCAAAGATGTGAAAGACCTCTATGTTGAAAACTTTAAAAACTTGAAAAAGGAAATCAAAACAGAACTTAGAAAATGGGAAAAACTCCCATGCTCCTGGATTGGAAAGATTAACATCGTGAAAATTGCAATACTTCCCAAGGCTATCTACAAATTCAACGCGATACCTATCAAAACTGCAACCTCATTCATCAAGGAAATAGAAGAGGCAATCCAAAAATTCATATGGAACAATAAAAGAACCCAATAGCAAAAACGCTCCTCAACGGAAAGAACACTGCTGGAGGAATATCAATACCAAATTTCAAACTCTATTATAGAGCCATAGGAATCAAAACAGCTTGGTACTGGCACAAGAACAGACCTCAAGACCAATGGAATAGAATTGAAAACCCAGAAATGAACCTACAGACCTATAGCCATCTAATCGTTCATAAGGGAGCTAAAATAATAGAATGGAAGAAAGGCAACCTCTTCAGTAAATGGTGCTGGCAAAATTGGTTAACTACTTATAGAAAACTAAAGGTAGATCCTTATATATCATCCCGCACCAGAATAAACTCCAAATGGATCAAAGACCTCGGGGTCAAAGCAGACGCTCTGAAACCATTACAGGATGGAATAGGAGAAAGCCTAGGTCTCCTTGGCACAGGCTGAAATTTTCTGAGTAGAGACCCGGAAACACAACAAATCAAAGAAAGGTTGGACAAATGGGATTGCATGAAGTTGCAGAGCTTCTGCATGGCAAAGGACATAGCTAGCAAGATCAATAAAAAGCTCATGGATTGGGAGAAGATCTTCACTAGCCATACAATGGAAAGGGGTCTCATATCTAAAATATACTTGGAACTCAAAAAAATTAAATCTCCCAACAACAAATCCTCAAAGAAACAACTGCCCAATAAATAAGTGGGCTAATGACTTAAAGAGAAACTTCTCTGAAGAAGAAAGCAGGATGGCCAGTAGACACATGAAGAAGTGCTCAACCTCCCTAGCCATAAAAGAAATGCAAATCAAACCAACATTGAGATAGCAGCTCACCCCAGTTAGAATGGCAAAAATCAAGAACTCTAATAACAACAGATGCTGGAAGGAATGTGGACAGAAAGGAACCTTACATCATTGTTGGTGGGAGTGTAAACTTGTTCAACCACTTTGGAAAGTAGTATGGAGGTTCCTCAAAAGAACCTGAAATATTTCTATTGATCTAGAAGGGTCAACATTCCAGGACAAGAAATGTGATTAACAGTGATGAATGAAAAAACCATCCAATCCAAAGAAGACAGAATAACTGTTACTATATCTGAAACGAGTATCACAAGGAATCGTGGGCTGAATATGATGGTCAATGTCTGTAATGTCTGAATTTGGGTGGCTGATTTAGGAGTAGGCTTGGGACCAGTCTAAATTTCAGGCCAACAGAAGGACACATAGCAAAATGCTATCTTAAAACAACAACAACAAAAGACTCAATGACTGGGAATGTAGTAGAGTGCTAGGGTATCATGCATGAAGCACTTGATTTGATTCCTCAGTGTGTCATAAGCAGAAAAACTGGAAGTGGTGCTATGGCTCAATTGGTAATGTGCTAGCCTTGAGCAAAAGACGCTCAACGAGAGTGCCTAGGCCCTGATTTCAAGCCCCAGAGCTAAAGAATTCTTTATACTCAATACAAAATTGTTCTGTTGTGCATTTATAATAAACTTTGTTAGGAAAAAGTAAAATAAATTAATGAAATATTATCTGGCATTGGACAGGACATAGTGAGATCTAAAAATGATTGCTGCCGAAGTTTCCTTGATACAACTTACATTACAGATACACTTGCCATATTGTGATTTTTTTAAGGATACAATCATGGGTTTTTTTCTTTTTCAAAATAATTGTACTGCCAGGTGTCAGTAGCTCACACCTGTAATCCTAGCTACTAAGGAGGCTGAGATTGAAGGTCTCTTTTCAAAGCCAGCACTGGTAGGAAAATCTGTGAAACCCTTATCTACAACTTAAGGTTCAGAAAATGTGAAGTGGCACTTTTGCTAGCCTTGAGCTGAAGAACTGAAGAACAATGCCCAGGACTAGCGTTCAAGTCCCACAACAGACAAAAAAAAATACTAGTAATAATAGTAATTATATAATTACTATTAAGGTGTTATATATAAGGGCTACTAATTCATAAATTTTTTCTTTGCTTAAAGAAACACATATCCATATTCATTACCAACAGTCAAGATTTGGCCATCTACATTCCAGCTGATCCCTGGGTGTAGAGGCAATGTGTAATACAAAGCAATACAAACCAGTTCTGACTATAAATAATTTTTCTCTGCACATCTTAAAAAAAAATGCTGACAACATGAAATAAAAAATCCCTAAGTTTAAAACATTCTTCTAGACAAGTTAAAGAAATCCTGATAAGTATTTTAAGAATAATTTCAGAGAGCTTGAACTCAGGGCCTTCTGTCTCTGAGGTTTATTACTCAAGGCTAGTGCTGCCACTTTGAGCCACAGTGCCACTTCCAGTTTTCTCGTGGTTAATTGAGCAGAAACGACTCACCAGCTTTCCTCTCCAACTTGGCTTTTAACTAGGATCTAGAGATCTCAACCTTCTGAGTAGCTAGGAATATAGGTATGAGTTCCTGGCTCCTGGTTAGAATAATTGCTTACCTGAGACAGAGGCCAGTTAATATTAAATGTCAATCATGTTTAACTTTGTAAAATAAAATTAACTGAAATGCCTTCCACTAGAAATAAGGAATCAAATGTACAGGTGGGTTACAAAGTTCTTACCAGAAGCTACATATTTTTCATTTTTTTTTCTTCCAAAATTGTGTGGTTTCCAGAATCATACCATATCTTTCCTTGCAATTTCTTTAGTTTATTTCATACATGCCCACAGCTTCTTCAACTATCATTTATTTATGTGAAGAGCCTTCAAATATCTATTTTCAGTCCAAACTCCTTGTATGCATCTTTTATTCATATATTCAACTGTCATAAAAGCTTGAGAAACAGTAATCATCTCTTTTCACTACTGGATATTATTAATGAGTAAGTAAAATTTAGGAAAATAAAGAATAACATCAATAAACATAAGATGATTTTAATAGTAATGTTAAACATAAATATAATGTTGCTATTTTCTGAGCAATTTAATAAAAACCTCAAAGAAAGAAATATATTTGAGTGCTGATATTGTGGCTTAAACTCTGATATTGTGGTTAAACCTTACGTTCTCACTTAAGCTTTTTCCCTAATGGGTGGTGCTATATACTTGAACCACAACTCCCTTCCAAATTTATGTGGGGGATTATATAAAGATAAGAAGCTTGTGGAATAAAAATCATTTGTGTCCCTATCTTGGGGTTCATTTCAGTTAACAGTATCTTATATGATTATATGGTACCATGTATTAGTTACTTCAAGTATGGTTATTTGGGCCTGGCTTATTTCACTTACTATATTTTTTCACATCTTTCCAATTCCTAACAAGTGGGACTATGTCATTCTTTCTAATGCAGGAATAGAATTCATATATATATATATATATATATATATATATATATATATACACATACATACATATATGTGTATATACATATGTATGTATACGTATATGTATGTATATACATACATATATATGTATGTATATATGTATATGCATATATATACAAGAAAATGTGGCACATATATATGTATATATAAATACATAGTTATATGTGTATATATTCCATATATATGTATATAAGTATATATATATACACATAGGTATATATGTATAAATTCCATATATATGTATATAAGTATATATCTATTCATCTACTTAGGTGCATCTGGGTCGGTTTGATATCTTAGTTATTGTAAATAATGTTGCAATATACATAGTTGTGCTGGTAGCTTAGTATGTTCTTGTTTTTGATCATTTGGTAAATGCCCAAAAGGGAGATTGCTGGGTGAGCTCTAAGTGCAGTCTTGGAAAAAATTATATTAACTGAAATAATTCAGACCCAAAAAATCATAGGTCCTATAGTTTCCCTTATTTGCAGTAATTAGTATATATCTGGGACAAGAATAAAAGTTCAAAAAGTATGTACATATGACCAGATAAGATATTGTTAAGCAAATTGAACTACAAAATAGGGATTTATAATATAACATGTGATTTTTTTTTGTTTCTTTGTATGTTCCTCGCCCATGGTATAACCCCTGTTTTCTCTGTATTCAGTGTCAGTGCCCTGTATCTTGTATAGATAATTCTTTAGCTTTGGGAGGGAAAGGGAAAAAACAAATTGTTTAAATAGGGATACAGGCTGATCCATTGTAGCAATGAGATACACAATACACTATGTTGAAAAAGGAACTTTGCAATTTAGGCGGGGAAGAAGGGAAGGGGGAATGGAGGAGTAATTGTACAGGTGGGAAGGAAGGAAGGATAGGGGAAAACAAAGGAGGAGGTAGCAAGGCTTAATAGAAAATGTACTCATTACCTTGCTCATGTAACTATAACCCCTCTATACTGTATTTTTTCAATAAAAACCTCTTTAAAAAAAAAAAGGTATCATGTACATCTAGTATAGTAACCTACCTCTGTAAACCCAGCTGCGCGGGAAGCAGAAATGACGAGGATCACAGTCTGAGGCCAGGCCAGAGAAAAAAACTGCCAAGACATCCATCTCAACAAATGAGCTGGCCATAGTGGTTCACATCTGTAATCTTAGCTAATTGTGTGGGACACATAAGAAGCAATCTAAGATCATTCAGTCAATCTAAGATCAGACCCGGGCAAAAAGTTCAAGACCTCAAGTAAATAAAATGGACTAGAAGTATGGCAAAAGTAATTGAGCTGCTTGTTGCTATACAAATCAAGTCCTATCTAGCAAGCAGAGAACACCTGAATAGAACCCTAGTAATACTCCTCTCTTCCACAAAAAAAGCCTAAATAACTTTTCCCCATTTGAACATCTAATTTCAAGGCCACTGAAAGATTAGAGATGGTGATATTCTCTTTAAAATTATGTATTCAATGGAGACATGTGATTTTTGTTAGCTCCATAATTCTCAAAAACATAAAATATATTCAAGTATTTAATATATACCCATATGTGTACATATATCCATGTATGTTTGTATATACATGTATGTGCGTATATGCATATATACATATATGTGGTTCATCTCTTTTCTGTGTAGCAAATGGTACAAATGAAACTGTGCAATCACAACTCAAAGGCATGAATAAACAAAGAGAATGAGCTTAGAACTCATATTTAAGTATCTATGGCTAGCCGATAACACTGACAATCTTTTACATCAATTTGCATGTGTCAATTACTGCAGTACAGGGACAGTACAACAACAATGGGATACCAGGCAGAAGAAAGGAGAAATGAGAGATACAAATAGTACAATACTCTTTCTGATGGTGGGTAAATAGGATTTCCCCTCTCTCTTTCTCTCTCTCTCTCTCTCTGTCTCTGTCTCTGTCTCTCTCTCTCTCTCTCTCTCTCTCTCTCTCTCTGTGTATGTATTACATTTTCTTGAATCATTTCTCTCTTGAGGGGTATCTGGGCTGATTCAGTAAGCATGGTTGTGCTGAAATATTTACAATATCCTGGTTTGTAATCTTTCAGGTAAATGCCTAGGAGTAGAGTTGCTGGATCATATGTAAGTGGATAGTCAAAACAGGGGTGAAGGGGGAAAAGGTACAAGAAAGACCAGGAGAAAATGGGGGAAGTGCACAGAGCAATCCAGTAAATATCCTACAAAATTAAGAAGAGTGAAGGAAGAGATGCATAGAGGAAGGATGCGAATGTTGAAAGGTTTGGCATTGATTAAGGTATATTGTACGCAGAAACTGCTTTGTTTAATAACTCCTTTGCTACTTAAAATAATAATTAAAAAATCATGTCCCTAAAATATTATGCAATTAGAGACCAACCATGAGAATCTGCTCAGATCACCTCTAGGGTCTATAAATCTGTTTTGGATAGGATAATTTTTAGAACAACACTAATGATACATATCATCTGAAGAAAATTTAATGATTTCCAGCTATTTAAGATAACCATTTTTGGAGATATGGTTCAAGTGGCAGCTTGTTACCTAGTGAGCAATGCTTTCAGATATTGAATTCAATGTTGATCTTGAACAAAAGTAAAAACAATCAATAAAAGTCAGGCACTTTCCATGGCACTTGTAGCTCATGAGTTTAATTCTACCTTTAATCAGAAGGCAGAGATCTGGGGATCTCAGTTCAATGTCAGCTTGGATAGGAAAGTCTGTGAGACTCTCATCTCCAATTCACTGCCAAAGAAAGCTGGAAGTGGAATCATGGCTCAAGTGGTACAATGCTAGCCTACAGCATAATGCTCAGGGATAGAACCCAAGCCTTGAGTTCAAGCCTTAGAATAGTGCATATAGATACACAAAGGAAGTAAGTCACTCAAGTTCTCAACCTTCCATTTCCATAATCCTAACTCTAATCCTGGTCACAACCCTGAGAGTAACCTTGATGATAATAGTAACCCAATCCTAAAATTAATGGAAAATATATCCTAACAGATACTCATGCACTTTGCGCCAAATCCTACAGATTCCCTTACTTGGATTCTGAAATCATTCCCTATTATGAATATTAACCTCAAATCTTCATATCATGAAAACTATCATAGTGTCCACTGATCTTAACTTTTACTGAACTCCTATATCTCCAAAAAGAAGTTGCAAGTTTACTTAAATTATACTCTAGTTCCTAACCCTAAATATATATCTAAACCTTACTAGAAACCTAACTCTAAATTTAACCCTATTGTACCCTGAATAGAAAAACTCTGTAGTTTTTGTTAAATTTCACACTTATTTTACTTGAAAATGTTAGCAGAAAACTCAGTTTTACCTTAAAGCTTACCCTTCTCTAACCCTAAGTCTAAACTGAACTAGAACAGTAACCCTAACCATAGTACTAATAGCCTATGGATTCTAAAAGCCATACAAATACATTAGATTTATTCATCCTAAATTTGATTCAACTAATCTCTCTAAAAATAGTTTGTAGTTTTATTCATTATCTTGCCATTTTTGTAAAACTAACCTTAACTGGAATATTGAGGCTAACCTTCACACTAATCATATCCTAATCTTAATATAATTAGCAGTTTCATATTTCACATTCATCCTAATTCTAACATGACTTTTTATTCAAAGATAGTTTCAGTTTGACCCTAAACTTACCATTGCCCTAATGCTAACACTAACCACAGCTGCAACTGAAACCTAACTTTCACCCTAATGATAGTCCAATTGTAATGTTTATGAAAAATAGTCTAGTTTTAATCAGCTTGCACTCTGGAAATGAGTTTCAGATTGTCCTGATTCCCACAAATTTTCTGACTCTTCCTCTGAAGTTATCTTGTTCCCTAACATGAACCATTATAAAATAACTTGCCCTCAAATTCTCTTATCAGTAAAAATACTGTAGTATCCATTGATCCTACCTTTTCCTGAACCCCTGTAGCCTAAAACATTTTCGGATTTACTTACCATCTAGTACATTACTTAACGCTCTTAACCTAAACTGGATGGAAAAGTCTCATTTAATCATTAAAAAATGATCACTAAGAAATAAAGATAATGAAAATACTTTAGTTGCATCTCAATCTACTTAAAATAGATTGGTTACTATTATCATCAAGGTTAATACAGTCTCAATTTGGTACCAAAATATTAGTGTTCATGAATATCACTCATTTTTAGAAAATGACTAGTCAAACAAAGTTTATACTATATTTGAAATTTAAAAAATGAAAAGGATACCCAGATTAATGACCTAACTCAGATATTCAGAGATTAGAAAAATGTAGAAATATCTTCATTTATGTAGGTCAAACATGGAAGAGAGGATATGGCAAGCCCAAAGCCACATACCAATGGCAGAGATATTTAACAAATCCCATGAAGTTGAAATCAGTCTTAAAAAGGAGATCTGGGCATAAAGGGAGTAGGGCAGAAGAATGGAGAGGGAATGGTGGACTAATACAGTCATATAATTCAATATATATAAGTGAGAATATAAGTAGGAAACTTGAAGGGATATGTGGGGTTGGGGTAAGGGAAAAAAGAAAAATGGAAAGTTTGACAATGATCCTCATGCATTGTACATTGAAAAGCACATATACTCTATTCAACACTGACATGATGAAGCAAAACCCCTTTGGACAATTAGCTAAAAATTAATTTTTTTGAAATTTTAATGTTAATAGACCAGATGCATAAACCTTTAGAGATAAATAAGAGGATAGCATTGACATATTGTTGAGGTTTGTGCTCCTTTCAGTATACAAAAATTAGTGTGACAAGTCTGCTCTGAATGTAAATTGTGTTTTGCCAATTCTTCTTGCTAATTGCTTAAAATATAGAGAACCAAATTCCAATATCCCTACACTTCCAATTTAAAAAATCTTATAGACCTTTGAATTTTTGACTTGTTTCTAAATATCTTAATGTAATGTATTGGAACTAATTTCATTCCACATTTAAATTTAAATTTTAGATCACTAAATTCTTTTAAAATCCTCTCACTCCATCACAGGTATGGATAGATAACTGATGTGGGCAGAATCAGAACTATTCAGAAATTTGTAAATGGATGCTTACCTAGTTTTCTCTCTTCTGGAGCACAGAATACAGATTGTCTTAACTGGAAAAAGTTTGCCTTCCCAGGTTTTCTGCATATGACCATTCCATCAACATTTTGTTATTAGAGGATTATTCAAGATTAGCTATATGTTGATTGATAATGACTGAGCTTGACAGAAAGGTGAGGGAAAACAATCTACACTTCAATGAGGTTCTGACTTGTGTTTCACAAAGGGTTATGAAAGCTCTCCATTAGAAATATAGATGCTGCGCTTCTAAAAAGTCCTTGCGTGGTTAGACTTTCTGATAATGTCTCAATTCAAGTACTTCTCCTTGGAGTTCCATATTATTTAAGATACTGTATTAGATCCTTTTACATTTTGCAGACAGCTCTTGGTGATGAAATTTGAGCTTTTCAAAATTGCTCTCCCAATTCCATCCACAAAATGCAGACAAAAAGACAAAAAAATTGAAAAAAATTGTATCTGTTGATAGTGCAAATACTTTTATTTTCCATTGCAAACATAAAATGTAGTAAAATGTTTCATAGCAATTACACTGAATTAGGATGTGGACACATTCTAATGTAAATAATATACTGTGTTCAAGTAAAAAGTTTGAGGATCCAAAATTTTAATATTCCTGTGGTCCTAAAACCAATACCTTACTGATATTGAGTGATAAATACAACTTCCCATAAGTACAGAAATTTTCCTTGTATCTTTTTAATATATATTTTTATTGTAAAGCCACTGTACACAGGGGTTACAGTTACATAAGGAAGGTATTGAGTATATTTCTTATTGAGAATTGTTACTCAATCCTTTTTTTTCCCCTAACATCCCATCCCTTAACATCACCCAAATCCTCCCTCAAACCCCCCTCTGATAGTATATACTCTGATAGGATATTTTCCTGCTACTTTGGTTGTTGGGAGTGTCTACAAGAGCAAGCATTCCATAGGGAGCAGGGAGACAACATATGACCTTTACTTACTGAGATTTCCGAATGACTTACTATCACTTGTACTGCATTTTGCAAGTCGAATCTCATGTCTTAAAACGTACCAGTTTTAAGAGATAAGAGGAGTGGTAAAAGAACTCTTAGAGACAAATACATCTTCAACATATTTGATTCCAAACATTCCGTCTAAGGCATATTCAACAACTAGTGAAACTTGTGTTGACTGTATCTATGTGTCTTTCTCCATCTGTACATGTATACATGGGTATATGTATGTGTGTATTTGTGAGTATAGTAACATACATGTGTACATATATAAGGGCACATACATATATGCATATATAAAAATGTAAATATATAAATATATTTGCATATATATATCAAGTATTCAGTGATTGAATCTATAGTTCCTAACACATTGTCATTCTCACAAAGTGTACATGATAAACTGCTCTGAGGATCTGTGCTCTATGATGGCTATCCTTTTTTTTTTCATTTTATTTTATTTTATTTTATTTTTGTGAACATACTGTACAGAGGGGTTACAATTACATGGGCAGGATAATGCGTACATTTCTTATCAAGCATCGCAGCCTCCTCCTTTCTTTAGCCTTCATGTCCCTTCCCAGCCTCCCCTCCAGCCCCCCACCAAATCCTACCCCCTTCCCCACCTTCTCTCCCTCTCCCGCACCAACGTTGTAAAGCTCGTATTCAACATGACAACTTGTACTTCTCATTGTTCCTACAGGTCCACCTGTATCTTTAAACGACTTGTTTTTCCCCATGTCCTCCACAAGTTATACTGACATCAAATATAGCGAAAGCAGGGGTTATATTGTGGGGGAGGGACATACAAAGCTACAAAGAAATAATTTTATAAATGAGTTAAAAACAAATGCATGAATGAAAAATACATTAAAATACATATCTAAGGGTTCATTTTACTAACATCACATTATCTGACCTTATCCGCTTGACTCCTACATATACTAGATAGTGAAAATAAGGGAAATAATGGGACCTATGTTTCTTTGGGCCTGGCTTACTTCACTTAATATAATTTTTTCCAAGTTTTTCCATTTCCTAACAAATGGGGCAATGTCATTCTTTCTGATGGAGGCATAGAATTCCATTGTGTACATATACACATTTTCTTGATCCATTCATCTACTGAGGGGCATCTGGGTTGGTTTCATATCTTAGCTATGGTAAATAATGCTGCAATAAACATAGTTGTGCTGGTAGCTTTAGTGTGGTCTTGTTTGTAAACATTTGGGTAAATGCCCAAAAGTGGGATTGCTGGGTCTTAGGGGAGCTCTATGTGAAGTCTTTTGAAGAACCTCCACACTGCTTTCCAAAGTGGTTGAACAAGTTTACATTCCCACCAACAATTAAGTAAGGTTCCCTTCTGTACTCATCCCCTCCAGCATCTGCTGTTATTAGATTTCTTGATTTTTGCCATTCTACCTGGAGTGAGGTGGTATCTCAATGTTGTTTTGATTTACATTTCTTTTTTTTTTTTTTTTTTGGTCCGGTTGTGGGGCTGAACTCTGGGCCTGGGCGCTGTCCCTCAGCTCTTCAGCTCAAGGCTAGCGCTCTACCACTTGAGCCACAGCGCCACTTCTGGCTTTTTTCTTTTTGCTTATGTGGTGCTGAGGAATCGAACCCAGGGCCTCAGGCATGCAAGGCAAGCGCTCTACCACTGAGCCACCTTCCCAGCCCCGATTTGCATTTCTTTTATGGATAGGGATGTTGAGCATTTCTTCATGTGTCTATTGGCCATCCTTCTTTCTTCTTAAGAGAAGTTTCTCTTTAAGTCTTTAGCCCACTAATTTATTGGGCAGTTGTTTCTTTGAGGATTTGTGGTTGGGGGATTTAATTTTTTGAGTTCCAAATATATTTTAGATATGAGAGTCTTGTCTGTTGTATGGCTAGTGAAGATCTTCTCCCAATCTGTGAGCTTTCTATTGATCTTGCTAGCCATGTCCTTTGCCATGCAGAAGCTCTGCAACTTCATGCAATCCGATTTGTCCAACTTTCTTTGATTTGTTGTGTTTCCGGGTCTATATTCAGAAAATTTCGGCTTGCGCCAAGGAGTCCTAGGATTTCTCCGTTTCCATCCTGTAATGTTTTCAGAGTGTCTGCTTTGTCTTCGAGGTCTTTGATCCATTTGGAGTTTATTCTGGTGCAGGGTGATATATAACGATCTAGCTTTAGTTTTCTATAAGTAGTTAACCAATTTTGCCACCACCATTTACTGAAGAGGCTGTCTGTCTTCCATTCTATTGTTTTAGCTCCATTATCGAAGATTAGATGTCTATAGGTATGTAGATTCATTTCTGGGTTTTCAATTCTATTCCATTGGTCCTGAAGTTTGTTCTTATGCCAATATTAAGCTGTTTTGATTACTATGGCTTTATAGTCGAGTTTGAAATTTGGTATTGATATTCCTCCAGCAATGTTCTTTCTGTTGAGGAGCGTTTTTGATACTCGGGGTCTTTTATTATTCCATATGAATTTTTGGATTGCCTCTTCTATTTCTTTGAAGAATGAGGTTGGAATTTTGATAGGTATCGCGTTGAATTTGTAGATAGCATTGGGAAGTATTGCCATTTTCACGATGTTAATCTTTCAATCCAGGAGCATGAGAGGTTTTGCCATTTTCTAAGATCTGTTTTGATTTCCTTGTTCAAGATTTTAAAGTTTTCATCATAGACGTCCTTCACTTCTTTCGTTAAGTTAATTCCTAGGTATTTTATTTTTTGTGGGACTATTACAAATGGAGTTGCTTTCCTAATTTCAGCCACACTTTTCTCATTGTTGGCATATAGAAAGGTCATTGATTTTGGGGGGTTAATTTTATACCCTGCTACTTTGCCAATGTTTAGAATCAGCTTGAGTAACTTGGGAGTGGAATCTATGGGATTCTTTAAATACAAGATCATGTCGTCTGCAAAGAGGGAGAGTTTTATTTCTCCTTTCCCTATTTGGATCCCCTTTATGTCTGCATCTTGTCTTATTGCTGTTGCTAGGCATTCTCATATGAGATTGAAGAGAAATGGAGAGAGTGGACATCCCTGTCTTGTTCCTGAGTTAAGAGGAAATGGCTTTAGTTTTTCCACCATTAAGTATAATGCTGGCTGTAGGTTTGTCATATACAGCCTTTATTGTATTGAGGAATGTTCCATGGATTCCTAATTTTTCTAAAACCTTCATCATAAATGGGTGTTGGATCTTGTCGAATGCTTTTTCTGCATCTATTGAGATAACCATGGGATTCTTATTCTTGCTTCTGTTGATGTGATGAATAATATTAATTGATTTGGGTATATTGAACCACCATTGCATCCCAGAAATGAATCCTGTTTGATCATGGTTTAAGATTTTTTGGATGAATTGTTGAAGTCGAATGGCCAAAATTTTGTTGAGAAGTTTTGCATCAATGTTCAACAAAGAAATGGGTCTATAGTTCTCTTTCTTTATTGAGTACCTGCCTTGTTTTGGGATGAGGGTTATGATAGCTTCATAGAATGTGTTCAGTAGTGAACTTTCTCTTTCAATTTCATTGAAGAGTTGGAGGAGTATTGGTATGAGCTCTACTTTGAAAGCCTTGTAAAATTCCGCTGTAAAACCATCTGGTCCTGGACTTTTCTTAGCTGGTAGGTCTCTTATTGCTGTTTCTATTTCAATGCTTGATATGGGCCTGCTAATCTGGTTTAATTCATCTTGGTTTAGTTTTGGCATATCAATATTTGCTAGGAAAAGTTCCATTTTTGTCATGTTCTCAAACTTATTAGCATAAAGTTTTGAGAAGTATTCGCTTATAATGTTTTGAATCTTGGTTGTTTCCGTGGTGATGTTTCCATTCTCGTCTCTGAGTTTATTTATTTGGGTGTGTTCTCTTCTTTTTCTGATAAGATTTTCTAAGGGTCTGGAAATTTTGTTAATTTTTTCGAAGAACCAACTCTTTGTTTTGTTGATTCTTTCTATAGTTTTTTTGGATTCTAATTCATTTAATTCTGATATAATTTAAATTATTTCTTTCCATCTACTGGATTGGGGTTTATCTTGCTGGTCTTTTTCAAGGAGGTTTAGATGTGTCATTAAATTGTTGGTTTCAGATCTCTCCAATATGTTGATGTAGTTGCTCAGAGCTATAAACTTGCCTCTGAGTACTGCCTTTGCTGTATCCCAAAGGAGCTGGTAATTTGTGTGTTCATTTGTGTTGAATACCATGAACATTTGAATTTCCTTTCTAATCTCTTCCATGACCCACTCATGATTCAGCAGTGTGTTGTTCAGCCTCCATGTGATACCGGACTTTCTTTGGTGGCTTTTGATGTTGAGTTCTAATTTTATTCCCTTGTGGTCAGAGAGAATGCAAGGTATAACTTCAATGTTTCTGAATTTAGACAAGTTTGCTTTGTGGCCTAATATGTGGTCTATTTTTGAAAATGTTCCATGTGCTGCTGAGAAAAATGTGTATTCTGATGATGCTGGGTGAAATGTTCGGTAAATGTCTGTTAAATCCAGTTGATCTATGCAGCTGTTTGGATCTGCGGTTTCTCTGTGGAATTTTTGCGGAGCTGATCTATCTAGTGGGGAGAGTGGTGTGTTAAAATCCCCAACAATTAATGTCTTTGGATCTATATATGATTTGAGGGAAAGTAGTGTTTCTTGGATAAATTTGAGTGTTCCATTGTTTGGGGAATAGATATTTAGAATTGTAATATCCTCCTGAAGGAGAGATCCCTTAATTTGTATGTAGCGACCTTCTTTATCTGTTCTCACGAATTTTAATATGAAGTCTATTTTATATTATATTAGGATTCCAACTCCCGCCGTTTGCTTGGTAGATTTTGTTACAGTCCTTAACATTGAAAATGTGTTTGTTTTTACAGGCACGATGTGACTCCTGAAGGCAGCAGATTGAAGGGTCTTGTTTTTTAATCCAACAAGACAGTCTATGTCGCTTAATGGGAGAGTTCAGTCCGTTAACGTTAAGAGATAAGACTGAGAGGTATTTGGGAGTTCCTGCCATGTTATTCACCTTCTTGGGGGCTGCGAAAGTTGGGTTCTTCCTATGGTTCTTGGATTTTAAGTTTGGGTGAAATTTCTTGGCCTTTATTTTGGTCTTGTTGGTTTTCTATTTGTAGGACATCTTTAAGAATCTTTTGTAGGGCTGGTTTGGTGGAGATGTATTGTTTCAATTTTACTTTGTCATGGAAGGTGTTTATTTGGCCTTCAGTTATGAAGGAGAGTTTAGCTGGTTGCAGTATTCTTGGGGGATTGTTGTTTGTTTTTAGGTATTGGCATACATCATTCCAGGCTCTTCTTGCTTTGATTGTCTCTCTTTAGAAATCTGAGTTGATTCTAATTGGTTTCCCTTTATAGGTGATTAATCTTTTCTCCTTGACAGCTTTAAGGATCTTTTCCTTGGTCTGAGTTTATCCTGTGTGGATTATAATGTGACTGTTGGATGTCCTATTCTGGTCTGGTCTATTTGGGGTTCTAAAAGCTTCTTGTATCTAAATAGGCCTAGCTTTTTGCTTGTTTGGGATGTTCTCTGCTAGGATCCTGTTAAACAAATTTCCTAGACCATTAAATTCTGTTTCTAGGTGCTCCTCTACACCCATTATCCTTAGATTAGGCCTTCTGATGGTGTCTTCCAAGTGTTGGATAGATCTATCATATTTCTTGGACTTGTCTTGGATGGTTGTATGTTCTTTATCTATAATATCTAGGCTGTCTTCAGTCCCTGAGATTCGATCTTCTGCATGGTCTAACCTGCTGTCAAGACATTCTACTTGTTGTTTTTTTATTTCTTTTCCTTCTAATTGGTTGGCTTTGATGGCTTCAAATTCTTTGTTGAAGCTTTGTTTTAGATCTTGTATGAACTTCTTTACTTCTTTAATTTGGTTTTCAGTGTTTATTCTCAATTCACTTAGTTGATTGGTTATGGCTTCCTTGGACTCCCATTCCTTCTGTTGGCTTCTATTCATCATTCCCTTTGTGGTCTCCCTGACTTCCTTCAGCTCTTTGTTAATGGATTCCATGAATGCCTTTAGTGATCTTTGTGTATTCTCTTCCTGCTCTCTCAATTCCTGTATTACTCTTTGATTAGCTTCCTCCCATTCGTGGGATTCCTGTTGTTCTCTTTGAGTGTTCTCAGCCTGCTCACGCCATTCCGGCCTTTCTCTTTTTGTATTCTCAAGCTGCTGGTGCAAGTCCTGTATCAGTTATTGACTAGTTTCCTCACGCTTATGATATTCCTGTATAAACTTTTGGATTGCCTCCTCTCTCTCCCTATCACGCTCATACAGAGTCCTTTGTATGCTTTCAATCTTTTCATTTATCATGTTTGCCAGCAGTGTTTGTAGAACTATTTGGGAATTCTCCTCTGGATTATTCATTATCTGTTCTGTCCCCTGATTATCAAGATACCCGGATTTGCCGTTTTTCTTGTGTTTTTCCTGCTTACTCTGCCCATTTGAGATGAAAATAGCATCAGTTTTGTGCTCATACACTATCTTAAGGCAACCATCAATCAAAGTTTGCATTTGTATGGTCAATAGTCTATAGATATGATCTAATTCAACAGATACATCTATTCAACATCAAACAACTATATATTAATTGGCTTCGAACCGCAAAGAAGACTTTGGAAAACCAGAAATTATTAGGGTTAGGGAGAGATGTGGGTAAAAAATAGGAATAGATTGGTGTGGGGAGGCTCAGGGAGAGTTAATTAAGTCCTAATCTTAAAGCAGGAAATAGGTTGGGTAATATGAAAGTAGAGAGAGAGAAAAAAAGAAGAAAGGGAAAGGGAAAAGAAAAGAAGCCAGAAAAAATTGAAAAGTAAAAATTAATAATATTATGGAGATAAATACAATCTATTTGGAGAAGAACGTGAATATATTGACAGAAGGGGAGGGGTATAGAGGAGATGTGAAAAACTTAAGAATAAAAAAGCTTAAAATATTATATAGGTATAAAGAGATAGTACTGCTATTAAGGAATTTAAGTCTCAGAGGTTTTGAATTGAGCAATAAATTTGTGGATTAAGTGTGTACACAATGGGGTATAGGGTCTAATATTCAACTATGGGTTTATGTGAGGAGTACAGGACAACAGTTAAGTCACATAAAGAACGAAAGAGAGGAAAAGGTGAAAAGGATAAGAAAGGAGAAAAAAAGATCAGAAGTTCAGTAGAGCTAAACAAAAAACAAAAAGATAATTTAAAAAGAAAAAAAGAGAAAGAAAACAAAAAAAGAAAGAAAAACGCACACTCACGTATCCCTACAATAAAAATTATAAGAGGGAAAAAAGAGTTACTGGATAACAATTTTTTTTTCAAAAAAGTCAAAAATTAAAGATTAAATAATGTTTTAGAATAGAAAAAAAATTTCTTTTTTATATAAGGTAGAAGAAGAAGAAGAAGAAGAAGAAGAAGAAGAAGAAGAAGAAGAAGAAGAAGAAGAAGAAGAAGAAGAAGAAGAAGAAGAAGAAGAAGAAGAAGAAGAAGAAGAAGAAGAAGAAGAAGAAGACGTTCTTTGAATTTTTTGGGAGGGGTGGGAAAAATCCTGTATCTCCCTTATGTCCGTAACCAGCCTCTTGTTGGAGTCTCTGGTCTGCTTGTGGTCCTGTGGGTTGGTTGGTTTCTTAAGTCAGTTTGTTTGAAAAGGCAGAAAAATGCTCTGCTCTACCCAGGATTCGGCGATCCGCCTCCCAGGCTAGTTCAATGGGAGGCTGATCTGCTTTGAGAATCACAAAAGAGGGGCATGCAGTGATGAGGCTAGGTTCTGGGGAGAGTTGAGGCCTTTCAACAAACAGTAGCTTTTCCCTGGGGCTAGTTTGTGAAAAACTCACAGAGCCCAGCCTGGAGCTATTCTCAGGGTTTCTGTTTACTGAATTTCCATTGATTGTCGATGCTGCTAGAGGGAGGGGCAGCCTCTGGCTCTGATTACCCAGTGAAGAAAGCCACTCCTAGGGCTGGTGCCCGAGCTGGGTGACTTTTCCCTGGGTGGAGCTGAGTCTGGCAGGTCAAACCGCCATTAAGTTCTTGTGACCTGCTAAATGACTCGTTTTATTCCAAGGCTTGAGTTGGAGCTAGCAGCTCCTCCGAGCTTTGTCGGTATCCAAGATGGAGATCTCTGGTACTGGCGGGGGGAGGGGTGGCCTTCCTTCCTCTGCTCCCTGAGAAGGAGTGAGGATGTCAGGCTTCTACTCACGCCGAGTCTTGGTTCCTGGGTCGTCTCTGGTCTGCGAACTGCAGGATGAAGATGTCCTCTCCTTGTCGGTTCTTGCTGGTGTTGAGTAGAATCTGCTCACCTACTGCGTCTGGCTTCTTCGTCCCGGACTCTCTGTGGCTCAGGTATGGCTCCTGCGCTCTTCGCCACCGTCACAGCTGCCTGCGTGGTGGCTGCTGGCTAGTGCTCAGATCTGTCTCCTTGCCTGGATTTTCCCTCTCTGGCCTGACTCTCTGTCCTGTGATGGCACACTTGGTGTGGTTTTCTGGCTTAGGACTATTCACTGGATCTCTAAAACTGCTTTCTATGCGAAAGCTTGTTTAGATTCTAGCTTCTCCTCTGCCATCTTTCCGGAACTGATGGGTATCCTTTGTACTCACTTCCCCATTACCTTGTTTTTCATCCTTGTGAACAACTTCAGAGTACTTTCCATAGGATAGCTTTGTTTTCATTACATGTAGTTACTCACTGATAGTCAAAGAAAAAGGTTGTTTGTAAAAGGAAAAGTACTTTTAGGTCGCAGGTTAAAACTATCTTATCCATCCCAATTATTCCTATGAGATAAAATTTATAATAGTAATAAAAGTGAAAAGGAATTCCTAGATCTGTTGTTTTACCATTTAGAATGGCAAATAATAATATCACATCACAGTTGTAACTCTTAAACAAGGCAAGGTAACTGCTTATCCCTCTCATGTTCCCACAAACCAGTGGATCCTGAATGATGATAGTAGACCACCAGAAATTCTAAGTAGCAGACATGAAGCATGAAAGAGAAAGTGAGGAAATGAGAGAGAGTATAAGAGAGAGAGAAATATCATAATACTGAAAGTGCATAACAGATAAATAAGAGCTATATGAGAATATTAATACGGCTATCCTTAGACACTACATGTACATTTGAAGGTATTTGTTGTATAATAACCAATCAACATAAAATATAAAGATTTTCATGGATGTCGGAGGAAGATGGTAGAGGAGAACCTGGAGGCTAAACAAGTTTTCACATACAAAGCAGTTTTAGTGTTCCAGTGAATAGTACTAGCCTAGATAATCACACCAAGTGTGCCATCACTGTACACAGAGTTTGACTAGAGAGGGAAGATCCAGGCAAGAAGACAGATCTGAGCACTTGCCAGGAGCCACGGTTGTGGCAGCATCTGTGGCACCCATAGCCACCATATCTACAACAGAGAGTCCAGGACAAAGTCGCCATATGCAGTGGGTGAATGGATTCTACTCAACACCAACAAGAACTAAAAAGGAGCAGATAAATACATCCTGCAGATCACAGAGCAGAGATACCCAGGAACAAAGACTCCTGCCTGAGTAGAATCCTGACATCCTCACTCCTTCTCATGGAGCAGAGGAGGGAAGGCTGCCCCTTCCCCGACCCCACCAGACATCATCTTTGATACTGAGAAAGGCCAGGCTGAGCAACTATCTCCAACTCAGGCCTTGGAAGAAAACAAAGAGTCAGTTAGCAGGTCACAGGTATCTGACCTGACCTTCCAGGCTCAGACCCACCCAGGAGAAAGTCACCTAGCCCAAACAGAGAGATTTCTGCCCTCACAGAGGAGTGACCATCTTCACTGGGTTAACAGAACCAGAGGCTTCCCCTACCTACAGCAGTCTAGACAATCAATTGAAATTCAATAAACATAAACATTGAGAATGGCTCCAGGCTGGGGTCTGGGAGTCTCAGGAGCTAGACCCTCAGGGAAAAGCTACTGTTTGCTGAAAGGCCTCAACCCTACCCAGAACTTAGCCTCATCACAGCATCTCCAAACTAGAGGAAAGAGCCATCTTTCTCTTTCGTGATACTCAAAGCAGATCTCCCTCGTACTGAACTAGCCTGAAAGAGGATCACAAAATCCTGGATAAAGCGGAGAATTTTATTGACTGCTCAAACAAACTGATGTAAGAAATCAATCAGGCCACAGGAAAACCAAACACCACAAGCAGACCAGAGACTCCACGAAGAGACTGGTTACAGACACAGGGGAAATACAGGATCTTTCCATTCCTCACCCCCCAAACAAAAAAAAAATTAAAGAACTTTTGTTGGTACCATTTTTAAAAATTTTTAAATTGTTTTCTATTAATCGTTTTTTTTCTTCTTCTCCTAATTTTTATTTTAGGTGTGTGTGTGTGTGTGTGTGTGTGTGTGCATTTTAAAAAAAATCTCTATTGACCTTTTAGTCCTTTTTAACTTTTTTTTATTTTTTTGATTCTTTTCATTTTTTTGTCTTTCTTTTTTTGTGTGTGACTTAATTGCTCTTTTGACTCATCCCCAGATAAATACCTTTCATCGATTATTAGAACTTATCCCCCATTGTGTACATAATTAATCCAGAAATGTATTACTTAATTCACAAACTTTTATGCTTAACTTTTTAATAGCAGTATTATATCTTTATACCAGATAATTTTCAAGTAAATACTTTAAAGAATTTTTATTTTTTAGTTTTTCATGTCTCCTTTCTATCATCCCCCTCCTGTCATCCTATACTTTTCTTCTCTCAATATCACTTCTTTAAAGTTACACAATTTTTAAATGTTTCACTTTTTAAATTTAAATTTTTGTTTTTCCATTTTTGATTATCTTTCTTTTAATTTCTCTCCTATAATTCTGTCCAATCCCTTTCCCTCTCTGAGATTAGGACTTGGTTAAATTTACTTTAATCTCTCCACATACTTCTAATCCTATTTTCCCCACATTTCTCCCTAAACATAATAATTTCTGATTTGAAAAATTCGTCTTTGCTGTTCTTAGCCCATTAATGCATAGTTCTTTGATGTTGAATAGATTGTATCTGTTGAACTAGGTTGTATCTGCAGCCATTTTGTCTATGCAACTACAGGACATTCCTTGATGCTTGCCTTAAAATAGTATTTTAGCAAAATATTGGTGTCACTTTCATATCAAGTGTGCAGAACAAGCCGGAAAACATGAGAAAAATGGCAAGTCTGGATATCTCAATTCTCATTCATGATAATCCAGTGACAGAACAGTTAATGAATAATCCAGAAGAGAGTTCCTGCAAAGCCCTACAAACACTACTGGTAAACGTGGTGAATGAAAAGAATGAAAGCTTGCAAAGGACTCAGTTTGAACCTGATAGGGAGAGAGAGAGGAGGCAAACCAAACATTAATACAGGAATCTCGTGACTGTGAGGAAATGACTCAAAGACTGATACAGTAGTTGCGTGAACAGGTTGAGAACAGTCAAAGAAAAATAAAGGAATTGTGAGAGCAGGCTGAGAACAGTCAAAGGGAAAGAAAGGAATTGCCTGAGCAGGCAGAGAACAGATGAAGAGAGACAGGAATTGCATGAGCAGGCTGAGAAAAGTCAAAGAGAACTACAGGAATTGCATGAACGTGAGGAAGCTAATCAAAGCGTAAGACAGGAATTGTGACATCGGTATGAGAATAGACAAAGATCAATAAAGGCATTCATGGTATCCATAAACAGACAGCTGAAAGAATTCAGGGAGACCACACAGGGAATGCTGAATGGAGCCCAACAGCAGGAATGAGAGTCCAAGTAAACCATAAACCAATCAACTAAGTGATTTGAGAACACCAAATTAAGGAAGTAAAGAAGTTCATAGAAGATCTAAAGCAAAACTCCAACAAAGAATTTGAAGCCATCAAAGCCGACCAATTAGAAGGAAAAGAAATAAAAAAACCAAGTAGAAAGACAACAGTAGATTACAGCATGCAGAAGATCGAATCTCGGGGATTGAAGACAGCCTAGGTATTATAGAGAAAGAACATACAACTATCCAAGACAAATCCAAGAAATATGATAGATCTATTCAACATTTGGAATACACGATCAGAAGGCCTACTCTGAGGACAAATGGTGTACAGGAGCACGTAGAGACAGAAGTTAATTGTCTAGGAAATTTGTTTAACAGGATCCTAGCAGAGAACTTTCCAAACAAACAAAAAGATAGGCCTATTCAGATAAAAGATGCTTGTAGAACCCCAAATAGACCAGACCAGAACAGCACTTCCCATTGTCACATTATAATCCACACAGGACCAATTCAGACCAAGAATAAGTTCCTAAAAATGTCAAGGAGAAAAGATCAATCATCTATAAAGGAAAACCAATTAGAATCACCTCATATTTTTCAGCATAGATAATTAAAGCAAGAAGAGCCTGAAAGGCTGTATACCATGCCCTAAAGACAAACAATTTTCAACCAAGAATACTGTACCCAGCTAAACTCTCCTTCATAACCGAAGGTCAAATCAAAACTTTCCATATCAAAGAAAAACTGAAAAATATATCTCCACCAAACCAGCCCTATAAAAAATACTTAAAGATGGCCTACACACAGAAAACCAACAAGACCACAATAATGGCTAAGAAACCACACCCAAACTGAGAATCCAAGAACCATAGGAAGAACCAAGTTTCCACAGCCCCCAAAGAGGTGGATAGCATGGCAGGAGCTACCAAACATCTCACAGTCCTACCTCTCACATTAACGGACTTAAAGCTCCAATTTAGCGAAATAGACTGTCTAGTTGTCTTAAAAAGCAAGATAATTCTATCCCCTGCCTTCAGGAGGCACACTTTACCTATAAAACAAACACGTTTTTATAATGAAAGGCTGGAATGAAATCTACCAAGCAAACGGCTGCAATAAACAGGAAGGAGTTGCTATAATAATATCAGATAAAATATGCTTCGAATTCAAATTAGTGAAAAGAGATAAAGAAGGTCGCTACATACAACTTAAGGGTTCTCTACTTCAGGAGGATATTACAATTCTAAATATGGAATCAGCAAACAATGGAGCACCAAAATTTATCCAAGAGACACTATTTTCCCTCAGATCTCACATAGATCCAAAGACAGTAATTGTTGAGGATTTTAACACACCACTATCCTCAGTATATAGATCAAATCAGCAAAAAAATCAACAGAGAAACCGCAGATTTATACAACTGCATAGAGCAAATAGATTTAACAGACATCTACTGAATATTTCATCAAGTAGCATGAGAATACACGATTTACTCTGCAGTACATGGAACATTTTCCAAAGAGAACACATTTTAGGTCACAAAGCAAACTTGTCCAAATTCAGAAACACTGAAGTTACACCTTGCATTCTTTCAGACCACAAGGGAATAAAATTAGAACTCAACACCAAAAGACACCAAAAAAGTCTTGTAACACATGGAGGCTGAACGACACACTGTTGAATAACCAGGGGGTCACGGAAGAGATTAGAAAGGAAATTCAAATGTCCATGATATTCAACAAAAATGAACACACAAATTACCAGTTCCCAGTTCCTCTGGGACACTGCAAAAGCAGTACTCAGAGGCAAGTTTATAGCTCTGAGTTCCTACACCAACAAATTAGAGAGATCTGAATCCAACCACTTAATGAGACATCTGAACCACCTTGACAAAGATCAGCAAGATAAACCCCAATTCAATAGATGGAAAGAAATAATTAACATTAAATCAGAGTTAAACGAATTAGAATAAAAAAAGAAACAGAAAGAATCAACAAAACAAAAAGTTGGTTCTTTGAAAAACTTGACAAACCCTTAGCAAATCTTATCAGAAAAAGAAGGAACACACCCAAATAAATAAACTCAGATGTGAGAATGGAAATATCACCACAGAAACAACCAAGATTCTGAACATTATAAGGGAATATTTTCAAACCTTTATGCTAATAAGTTTGAAAACTTGGCAGAAATGGACCCATTGCTAGCAATTATCAACATGCAAATACTAAACCAAGATGAGTTAAAGCATCTTAAGGGGCCCATATCAAGCGTTGAAATAAACACACCAATAAGAGACCACCCATCTAAAAAAATCCCAGGAACTGATGGATTTACAGCAGAATTGTACAAGACCTTCAAAACAGCTCACACCAATACTGCTCCAACTCTTCAATGAAATTGAAAGAGAAAGTTCACTACCGAACGCATGCTATGAAGCCATCATAACCTTCATCCCAAAACCAGGCAGGGAATCATCAAAGAAAGAGAACTATAGACCCATTTCTTTGATGAACATTGATGCAAAGCTTTTCAACAAAATCTTGGCCAATCGAATTCAACAATTACTCCAAAAAATCATATACCACTATCATACAGGATTCATTTCTGGGAGGCAAACCTGGTTCAATATACACAAATCAATTAATATAATTTATCACATCAACAAGAGCAAGGATTAAAATCACATGGTTATCTCAACAGATGCAGAAAAAGCATTGGACCAGATCCAACACCCCTTTATGATGAAGGTTCTGGAAAAATTAGGATCCATGGAACATTCCTCAATACAATAAAAGCTGCATATGGAAAACCTACAGCCAGCATTATATAATTAATAGTGAAATACTAAAGCCATTTCCTCTTAACTCAGGAGTGAGACAAGGATGTCCACTCTTTCAACTTCTCTTCAATTTAGTATTAGAATGCCTAGCTACAGAAATAAGACAATATTCCATAAAAGGAATCCAAATAGAGAAAGAAGAAGTAAAATTCTCCCTCTTTGCAAATGACATGATCTTGTACTTAAAGAATCCCACGGACTCCACTCCCAAATTACTCAAGCTGATTCAAAACTTTGGCAAAATAGCAGGGTATAAAATTAACCCCCAAAATTAATGGCTTTTCTGTATGCCAACAATGAGAAAAGCGTGGCTCAAATCAAGAAAGCTTTTCCATTTGTAATAGCCCCACAAAAATAAAATACCTAGGAATTAACTTAACCAAAGCAGTGAAAGACTTCTATGATGAAAACTTTAAAAATCTGAAAAAGGAAATCAAAACAGAACTTAGAAATTGGCAAAACCTCCCATGCTCCTCGATAGGAAGGATAAACATTGTGAAAATGGCAATATTTCCCAAGGCTATCTACAAGTTCAATGCCATACTTATCAATATTCCAAACGCATTCCTCAAGGAAATAGAAGAGGCATTCCAAAAATTCATATGGATCAACAAAAGACCCCCAATTGCAAAAAGCGATACTTAACAGAAAGAACAGTGTTGGAGGAATATCAATACCAAACTTCAAACTCTACTACAAAGCCATATAAATTAAAACTGTTTTGTACTGGTACAAGAACAATGGAACAATAGAATAGAATTAAAAACCCAGAAATGAACCTACAGACCCATAATCATCTAATATTCAATAAAGGATCTAAAAAGATAAAATCAAAGAAAGACAGACTGCTCAGTAAATGGTACTGGCAAAATTGGTTAATCACTTGTAGAAAATTAAGGCTAGATCCTTATATATCACCCTATACCAGAATCAACTCCAAATGGATCAAAGACCTCAGAGTCAAAGCAGACATTCTGAAAACATTACATGATGGAATAGGAGAAACCCTAGGTCTCCTTGACAAAGGCTGAAATTTTCTAAAAAGAAACCCAGAAGCACAATGAAGGAAAGAAAGGTTGGACAAAAGGGATTGCATGCAATTGCAGAGCTTCTGCATGGCAAAGGACATAGCTAGCAGGATCAATAGAAAGCCCACGGAATCTGAGATGATCTTCACTAGCCATACAACCGACAAGGGTTTCATATCTAAAATAGACCTGGAAAACAAAAAATTAAATCCTCCAACAACAAATACTCAACGAAAATACTGTCCAATAAATAAGTGGGCTAAAGACATAAAGAGAAACTTCTCTGAAGAGGAAAGGAGGGTGACCAATAAACACATGCTCAACCTCCCTAGCCATAAAAGAAATGCAAATCAATTAACATTGAGATATCACCTCACGTAAGTTAGAATGGCTATAATCAAGAACTCTAAAACCAACAGATGCTGGAGGGGATGTGGACAAAAGGGAACCTTAATGCATGTTTAGTGTGTGTGTAATCTTGTTCAACCACTTTGGAATGTAGTATGGAGATTCCTCCAAAGACTCCACATAGAGCTTCCCTATGACCCAGCAATCCCACTTTTGGGCATTTACCCAAATGATCACAAACAAGACCATACTAAAACTACCAGCACAAATATATTTATTGCAGCATTACCATAGCTAAGATATGGAACCAACCCAGATGCCCCTCAGTAGATGAATGGATGAAGAAAATGTTGTATATATACACAATGGAATTCTATATCTCTATCTGAAAGAATGATATTGCCCCAGGAAATGGAAACTTGGAAAAATTATATTAAGTGAAGAAAGCCAGGTCCAAAGAATCATAGGTCCCATGGTTTCACTTATTAGCAATTGCTAGTGTATGTCTGAGACGCAGAAATTGTTAGATAAGTTGATGTTAGGTGAAATGAACCGCAAGATAAGAATTCAAATTTATTTTTCTTTCCTGTAATTATTTCTAACATATTTATAAGATGATTTCTTTGTTACTTTGTATGTCCCTCCCGCATGGTATAAACCCTGTTTTCATTATATTTGATGTTGGTATAATTTGTGGAGTGGAAGGGAAAAACATTTTTAAATAGGGATACAGGTGGACCCACTGCAACAATGGGATATACAAAACATTATGTCTAAAAAACGAATTTTACAACTTTGGGTTGGGGGAAGTGGGATGGGGAAACGGGATGTAAGGGGGGTGAGATTGGAAGGGATGGTAAGGGGAAACAAAGGAGTATGCAACAATGCTTGATAAGAAATGTACTCATTACCTTGCCCATGTAATTGTAACCCCTCTGACTGGTATTTTCACACTTAAAAAAAAAAACAGGATAAACCATAAAATATAAAGTGATTTTGATAAAAAAATAAAAAATTATTCAGAATAAATTATCAATAAGAAAACAATCTTTACAGAAGCAAACTCTCAGAGATATTACATGACTTTGTAAAGGATAAAGTGGCTGAATTTAATATAAGTTTAGAAGTATGACCATTCAAAAACATAAAAAGATTTTCTTTATTTCATTATATAACCCAAAGCAGAAAGTAAATGTTGTTTAGATGATTTTTTAAAACACAGTCTTTCAGGTGCTGGGAGGGTGGTTCAGTGTAGAGGGCTTGCCTTGCATGCATGAGGTCCTGGGTTTGATTCCTCAGCACCACATAAGCAGAAAAAGATGGAAGAGTTGCTGTGACTCAAGTAGTAGCACTAGCCTTGAGCTGAAGAGCTGAAAGACAGAACCCAGGACCCAGAGTTCAAGCCCCACAACCAACAAAAACAAAACAAAACAAAACACAATCTCTCACTTTTGTGTGCTCAACATTGTAACACTAGTGCTTCAGTCAAGGGCTAAGATTTTAGGTGTGGACATTTATCAACACTCCTGATTCAGATTCTAATTGATAAAATGTTTAATCAATGTTTTGTTTTTACTAATTTTGCTTTTTGTAACTTCACATATACCTATAAAAAACAGACTGGCCATCCCAATAACATTCTCAAAGTACTTCCTAATGATGACTTACAAAAAGTTGTATTATATTACAACAAGGAAAACAATGCTACAAATAAGGAAAACCAGTACATAAATATTAATGATTAATAAAATAAAAAAACAAAACAATTACCACTGTTTCCAATATTTGAAATGTACTACATATTCGATTTATTATTTTCTCATATTGCTGTACATTTAAAACTGCCTAAGTCTATGATGTTAAACCAGAATTTTATAGGCTATCAATAGCCTTTAAAGTTACTCACTAAGATTATTATTTATGGTTCATCTCATCATTTGTATATGGCTTATACCATCATTTGTTCCTCGCTAACATATAAAGTAAGGAAGCCCTTAAATTTTAATAGAAACTGTGAAGGTAATGTCTTAAATCTTCACTCTGCTTCTTTACACAAACACTTTGCAACTTCTCATTAGTACAGTTTCTATAAACTCTGAAATGTATATACTTAGTAGTGTATGACTGCTACCATGAATCTTATATGCTTTGTGGAAAAGTTTTACAACCTGCTAAATAGTCTAAATTTTGGCATATATGAGCAAATTCCCAAAATTAAACATATTAAAAACATTAAAACTTTTAACAAACCTTAACACTTTCTATAGTGTTCATTATCACAGGTTCCTTGTACAGAATAATTGAATTCCTCCTCCAACACATGCGTTGAACAACCAATGTCTGGAATTATTTTGTTTTTGACATGTCAATCTTGACTTTATTCTTAAATGTGTTATTATGTAAAAAATACATGGTTCTAAAATTTCACCACAATTCTTTTGAATTTAATTTTTGTGGAATTGTCTACTTTAAGAAAATCAATTACACTTTATATATAAAAAATGTTCTGTGCTCAATTCAGTAGTACATACACTAACATTGGAACAATAAAGAGAACAATAGCCCCTGACTGAGGATGACACGCAGGTTCATGAAGCATTCCCGATTTTTAAAAGAACAGATGCTGGATGGGCTTTGGACAGAAGTTAATCTTAATGCATTTTTGTTGGGAGTTTAAACTTGTTCGAAGACTTTGGAAAGTAGTATGGAGGTTCCTCAAAAAACTACATAGAGTGCCTCTAAGACCCAGCAATCCCATTTTGGACATTCATCCAAATGATCACAAACAAGACCATACTAAATCTACCAGCAAAACTATGTTCATTGCAGCATTATTTACCATAGATAAGATACATAACCAAACCCGATGCCCCACAGTAAATGAATGGATCAAGAAACTGTATGTATTTGTGTGTGTGTGTGTGTGTGTGTGTGTGTGTGTGTGTGTGTGTGTGTGTGTGTACTGCAATTCTATGCCTCCATCAGAAAGAATGGCATCACCCAGTTTGCTAGGAAATGGAAAGACTTGGAAAAAATTATATTAAGTGAATTAAGCCAGGCCCAAAGAAGTGAAGTAAGCCAGGCCCAAAAAGAAACATATATCCCATGGTTTCCTTATTTGCAATAACTACTATGTGTCTGAGACAAGCAGAAAACATCATATAACTTGATGTTAGGCAACATGAACCCCAAGGTAAGGATTCAAATGGTTTTTCTTTCTTGTGATTGTTTCTAACATATTTATAAGATGATTTCTTTGTTGCTTTGTATGTTTTTCCTGCAAGCTAAAGCCCCTGTTTTCAATGCATTTGATGTTGGTATAATTTGTGGAGGGGAAGAGAAACACAAATTGTTTAAATAGGGATGCAGGTGGACCCATTAAAATGAGATGAACAAGTCGTTATGTCAAAAAATGATTTTGGCCGGGGGGTGGAGGGATGTAGATGGTGAGGGGGCTGGGGTGGGGGAGGCTTGGTGGGGGTGGGGAGTGGGAGATGGGCAGGGATCAGAAGGGGAAAGAAAGGAGAAGGCAACAATGCTTGATAAAAAATGGAATTCTATGCTTCCATCAGAAAGAATGACATTGTCCCATTTGTTAGGAAATGGAAAGACTTGGAAAAAATTATATTAAGTGAAGTAAGCCAGGCCCAAAGACACATAAGTCCCATGGTTTCCCTTATTTGCAATAACTAGTATATGTCTGAGTCAAGCAGGAAAGGTCAGATAAGTTGATGTTAGGGGAATGAACCCCAAGACAAGTATTCAAATGTATTTTGTTTTTTTTTTCTTTCAGGCAATTTTTCTCTAACATATTTATAAGATGATTTCTATGTTGCTTTTTATGTCCCTCCCACAAGGTATAACCCGTGCTTTCACTGCATTTGATGTTGGTATAATTTGTGGAGGGGAAGGAAAAAAAAAAAAAACAATTCGTTTAACCAGGGATACAGGTGGACCCATTGCAACAATGAGATGTACAAGTCCTTATGTCAAAAAATGAACTTTACAACTTTGGGGGGAGGAGGACCAGGTGGGGGAAGAGGGGGAGTATGGGAAGGGGTGGGAAGGGGAAGCAAAGAGGAGGCAACAATGCTTGATAAGAAATGTACTCGTTATCTTGCCCATGTAATTGTAACTCCTCTGTCAGTATTCTCACAATAAAAAAAAAAAAGAAATGCACTCAATAACTCGCCCATGTAATTGTAACCCCTCGGTATGGTATTTTCACAATAAAAAAAGAAACATAGGTCCTATGGTATCCCTTATTTGCAATAACGAATGTATGTCTGGGATAAGCAAAGAAGGCATGGTAAGGCGAAAAAAAGGAGGAGGCAACAATGCTTGATAAGAAATGTACACATTACCTTTTCCACGTAATTGTAACTCCTCTGTATGGTATTTTCACAATTAAAGAAAAAAAGAAAAGGTCAAAAGCAAGTGCATATGACTAGATAAGATGATGTTAAGGTAAATGAACCCCATGATAGGGATACAAGTGGTTTTTTATTTCTTTCTGTTGTTTCTAATATATTTATAACGTATGATGTGATTTTTTTATATGTGCGCCCCCCACAGTTAAACCCCTGTTTTCACTGTATCTGATGTTGGTGCACCTCCATCTTATATATACACTTTTCTAATTTGGGGATGGAAAGGGAAAAAACAAAATGCTTAAATAAGGATACAGTATGACCCATTGCAACAATGTGACGCACAAGACAGTATGGTGAAAAACGAACTTTACAATTTAGGCGGGGTGGGAGGAGGGGAGTGTACTTGTGGAGGTGAGAGGGAAGGGATGGTGGGGGAAAACAAAGAAGGAGGTAACAATGCTTGATAGGAAATATACTCATTACCTTTTTTATTAACTGTAACCACTATGTACAGTACTTTTACAATAAAAAAACATAAAAATATTCTTGGATGGAAGAGAATATTTCCCCTATTTTACCCATTTAATATCATTAACAAAGAAATTAATGCAAAACAATGATATGAAGATATTTTGAATAAATGTGTGTGTGTGTGTATGTATGTATGTATGTATGTATGTGCGTGCCTGCTCATTTTCGTTCTCAGAGTTAGAATTCAGTGCATCAAGTTCTCCCTAGGCCATTCCTCTCTAGATTGATGAGCTACTATATAAGCTAAATCTCCATTCTTGGCTCTTTTCTAGTTCATTAATTTTTTTTAAAAAATAATTTCATGAATATTTTTTGTCCTGATTGGCTTCCAAGGGTTATCCACAGATCTCAGGTTCCTGAGCACATACCCGAGTAGACAGGATTACAGGTGTGACCAACCATCACAAGGCTTTCAGAATAATTTAAAAAGTAGAAGAAAATTTACTTCATAAAGGCTTGTTTATCATCTCCTGCTTTTAAAGCATTTTGGAGTGATTATATGTGAATTTATTTCATTTTTGGATTCTTAAAAGGCAGTAAGTGATGGTATTTAAAAGTTTTAATCCTTTTTTTTTATGGGTCATGTGGCTTGAACTCTGGGCTTGGGCGCTGTCCCTGTGCCTTTCAGCTGAAGGCCAGTGCTCTACCCCTTGAACCACAGTGCCACTTCTGCTTTCCTCGTGGTTTATTGGATATGAGAGTATCACAGACTTTCCAGCCTGGGCTGGCTTTGAAGCGCAATCCTCAGATCTCAGCTTCCTCTGTAGCCAGGATTATAGGTGTTAGCCACCAGCTACCGGCTAGTTTTTGTACTTATTAAAACGTATACTGGAACTGTGGAACAGAAGAAATTTGTCTCTCTTTAGACCTCAATTTATGAGCTCAACTCTGAGCATAACCCAATGTCACCAATACAGTCCGTGTTGAAGACAAAATGTGACAGAAAACAATTACTGTGGGCAATAATTGCTATCTTGGACAACATGAATATTGAATTGAGAGTGTAAGGGAATGGAGAGGATTTTACCTACTTTTTTATTGCTGACTTTTGGAAATTTTGACTCATTTCCTTCCCCACTGTGTGTCTTTGTGTCATACACTTAGTGCCTTTAATTACAATATTTCCTAACACTAAAATGGTAATAATATTAGAATTATAGCAAATGTTTTCTTAAGAATTAAGAGAAATAAAACTTGTGAAATACTTGACATAAACTTCTAGGAATGAGCTTACAATTACATGGGCAAGATAATGAATATATTTCTTATCAAGCACTGTTGCCTCCTTCTTTGCTTCCTGTTTCCATCCCTTCCCATCTCCCCCCACACCCCCCCTCCCACCCCCTCCCCACCAAAGATGTACAGTTCGTTTTTCGACATAAGGACTTGTTTCATCTCATTATTGCAATGAGTCCACCTGCATCCCTATTTAAACGATTTGTTTTTTCCCTTCCCCTCCACAACTTATACCAACATAAAATACAGTGAAAGCATGGGTTATACCATGGGGGACGGACATACAAATCAACAAAGAAATCATCTTATAAATGTTCGAAACAATTGCAATAAAGAAAAAAACAATTGAATCCTTATCTTGGGGTTCATTTCACCCAACATCAATGTATCTGACCTTTTTCTGCTTGACTCAGACATATACTAGTTATTGCAAATAAGGGAAACCATGGGACCTATGTTTTTTTGGACCTGGCTTAATTCACTTAATATAATTTTTTCCAAGTCTTTCCATTTCTTAACAAATGGAGCAATGTCATACTTTCTGATGGAGGAATAGAATTCCATTGTGTATATATATATCACATTTTCTTCATCCTTTCATCTAGTGAGGAGCATCTGGGTTTGTTCCATATCTTAGCCATGGGAAATAATGCTGCAGTAAACATAGTTGTGCTGGTAACGGACAAGGGTCTCATATCTAAAATATACCTGGAACCCAAAAAAATTAAATCCCCCAACAACAAATCCTCAAAGAAACAACTGCCCAATAAATAAGTGAGCTAAAGACTTAAAGAGAAACTTCTCTGAAGAGGAAAGGAGGATGGCCAATAGACACATGAAGAAAAGCTCAACCTCTCTAGCCATAAAAGAAATGCAAATCAAAACAACATTGAGATACCATATCACCCCAGTTAGAATGGCTATAATCAAGAACTCTAATAACAACAGAGGCTGGAGGGGATGTGGACAGAAGGGAACCTTAATGCATAATTGTTGGGAGTGTAAACTTGTTCAACTGCTTTGGAAAGTAATATGGAGGTTCCTCCAAAGACTCCACATAGAACTCCTCTATGATCCAGCAATACCACTTTGGGGCATTTACCCAAATGATCAGAAACTAGCCAGCAGTTTTTTAAAATACTAAATAGAATGCAATAAGCATTACAAAAGCCTTTACATATAACGAGAAACCAGAAGGAATGTTCTCTATTGACCATGCTCTGCTTCAAAGGCAGCCAGTTGGATAGCTCCCCATGCTGTAAATCAAACTGGTTTTATTATGTGTTGGCAGTATAAAAACATCAGGGACAGAATAATGAAGGAATGTTGTAGACTGAGGTAAAGTACATATGAAAATGTGCAAAACTGATGAAAATGTAAAAGTCTCTGAGTAGTATATTGTGTTTTACATCATTTAAGTTAAATTGCAAAAATAGGGAAGACCTAGAGGAATGAATTCTTTTTGATAGCCAATCAAAGGTCCTTAGAAGATTGAACTCTTTCCTCATTCTTGTAGAGAAATCATCAGATGAGAGGAACTCTATTGTTTTTTTGGTTCTTTCCATTTATACTTCAGTTTGAAATCTGAACTACATGAGACTGAAATAAACCTAGAAAAATTAGACACGCGGGCTTTGGAAAGAACCATGAACGAAAAATAAATAAAATACATATAGTCTTGTAAAAGGTCTAACTAAATTTATTTATATAGTCTTAAGTGTAAACAGAAAATGATTTAAACAATATAATGCAACAGTGTTACTCACAAGACAATACGTTGGAAATAGTCTTGAGGGGGCATTGGGACGGAAGAGGGAGAAAAATAGGGGAAGGGATAACAAGTTATAAAAGAAATGAATTCATTATCTTACTTACGAAACTATAACCCCTCTGTACATTAACTTGACAATAAAATTTAAATAAAAAACAAAATACATGATGGCAAGCAGCAATACAGGAGATGTGAGTGGGGGAAATACTGTACTATACAAAGAAGAATAAAACAGCTGTGGGGAGCAGTAATTTGACTTTAACATAAGAAGTAATAAACTTGCATACAGATTTTCAGCCTCATGTCAGTCAGTAAATAGGGAAAACAAAATGCACAATCAGTAAACCAATAGAGATAAAATAGAAAACTAAACAATTAAGGTGAAGAGATTACATGGAGCAAGAATAAAAAAATGACACAATTATTAAACAAATAACAAGCTGGTAAGTTAAAAAAATATTACTAATAATTCTAGTAATGTTTTTTTACCTCACAACTTATAAGAACTACACTTCAAATCACAGTTTAATAGTATATCATTTTAAAAATAGGTTACTTATTATTGATTTCTTAATATTGAATATTTAATATATAATTTTAATTTCAGTAGCTATAGAAAAGAAAGTGCAACTAAGTTTAATAATATATTTCATGAATTGTACAATTGAGAAGCATTAGAATTTTAAAAAATAACATATCAATATTGTTTCATTTCTGTGAATTAATGTAATAATTCAAAATGTGTTCTACACTTAGCACTCATCTTAACATCAAATAATAAATTATTGCACATGACTTGGTATTAGATGGAAGGGTTCAGCCCTGTGGTAATATTCACACCACACAGTACATCAGAGTTTGACTCCTCTCATCTAGCTTAAATTGTGGAAATTTGATTTCTACATGCATGTTAAATTCCTACCTAGGTAACATCTATAAAATTATATACAATTATATATATGAGGAGTGTTTCAGATGATACTTAAAAGTCACATTCATTAATTAAATTTTTATTGTTTTCTACCAAATAAATATTTATAGAGAGACTGAATTTCTGAGTAGGTAGTTGATGGTGTATGGGTACTTGATTATACATATTGAGGATTATTTTATATTTCTGCCATTGTTTCTACAATTGGATTTAATTTTCCATAAAGGGTTAAGTGTATTATATTGGATATATAAATGTAAACTGAATGTTTATTATATTAATATTTTGCCACTTGTCTAATCCCAAGTTTAAATTATCCATATGTTTGATGTAAAGAAAATAACAACAGATATAAAAAAGAAAAATCAGTGTGTAGTGGACAAGTATTTTCACCTTTATTTTGATAGATGTTCCTTTTTTACACTACAGAATATTCTAGGGAAAATGTGCTCAAGTCTGACCACAACTGCAGAATATTATGGTTTGGTCTATCATAAGAGAAAGAAGGAAGGTGTACCTTCCTTCCAAAAGTCTGCTCCCAGGGATGTGATCTGTTTTATGGTGGTGACTTGTAAATGAACATTTTTGACAGTCAACTTTGAAAAGCCATCTTGATAGACCATTTTTTGTAAATGGTTACATTGGATTATCCATGGCTTTGCAAGGATGCCCGATTGCCTCATTTTGAGACAATTAAAACAGGAATTTATTCAGCTGTTCTTTGTATCTTTAGGAGAAAAACCCATTGACTCTAGGCCTGGGGATCAATGGTGCCCAGAGAAGCTACTACCTTGAATAGTAATCCTAGACCTCTAAAAACAAAACAAAACAAAACTCCATTAGGCACAGCCACTCAGGGCAACTATCACAGCCTACATGAAGTCAGGCAAAATACAGAAGCTGAGAGTCATTTAGCTGATAACGAATATATTTTTATGAGGCAGACTGAAATGAGACTTCAGAGAGAGGGTCAAAAGACTGATCAGAGAGACTAAAATTGGTCACACGAAGATTGGAAAATACAATTCCTTGTAGAGCAAATAAATCTTAGAAAGCCTGTGAATATAAGAACAAAACGGCAGACCAACTTCCAGAAAAGTGCACTCTCTTAGAGGTCAGCTTAATGAATTATCAATGGAAATCTTTGCATTCTTAAATATTTGACCACATGTAGGAGAATGCCAATTGCTGAAGAGAAAGAAAATGTCATCACTCTCTTACGAGGTCCAATATCACATTAGGAAGGAATCAAGCACAGATTTGTAATAAAAAGAGAAAAAAACATTCCTAATGAGGGTTTCATTTGTTTTGATGTAACAGTTTCTGATTTAGGTGCTAGCAATTACCAAACAATTGATCCAGTCCCACAGCTGAGTTGATATTTACTGCAGTATTCCCACATGAAGGAAAAGAGAAAATTTACAAATGTCTGATGAAATGAGTTGAGGGTGATGTGTTCTAATAGTGATATCTGAGCTTTAGACATAGATGAAGAGGTGGATTTTCTTTTATAAAAATCTCCCATTTTTAGCCTGGTGCCAGAGGCTCACAGCTGTAATCCTAGCTACTCAGGAAGCTGAGAACTGAGGACTGCTTTTCAAAGCCGGCCTGGCAGGAAAGCCCCTGAGCCTCTTATCTCCATTTAAACACCAGAAAAGCAGGAGTGGTACCGTGGCTCAAGATGAAGAGCACTGACCTTGAGTTGAAGAGCCCAGACTTCAAGCCCCTCGACCAACACCAAAAAAAAAATCTCCCTTTTGTTGGACTGCCTACATCTTTTCCTAACATTCAACTAAGAAGCCATTTTATCACCCACAACATTTAAATCCTGTCCTAGCTACTGCAAATAGAATGATTTGTTATCTTATGTCAAAAAGTACATATTTTCGGGATCAAATACCAGCAGTGGTAACATTTTTTTCCAGTCCTTGAACTCTTGGCCTGGGCCCTGAACATGTTTATGCTTGTATGTGAGCTTGTTTATTTATTGGATTACTGCCCGTGAGGGGAATTACAGGGTTATAAGAGAGATCTATGTTTAGTCTTTTGAGGAAACTCCATACTGCATTCCAGAGGGGTTGAACAAGTTTAACTTCCCACCAACAGTGTAATAGAGTTCCCAATTGGAGCCAGGTGCTGGTGGCTCACGCCTGTAATCCCAACTACTCAGGAGGCTGAGATCTGAGGATCATGGTTCAAAGCCAGCCCAGGGAGGTTCCCAATTGGCTACACCCACAGCAGCATTTGCTACTATTAGTTTTCTTGATAATGGCCATTCTAACTGGGAAGAGGTAGAATCTGTCTTGTAGATTTGTAGGCACCTTCTAGCTACCATAAATGAATGAATCCATGAAACCTGTATTTTTCTGAGTCGGCATTCCTTTCTCTTAGTATAATTTTCCCAAGCCTTTCATTTTCCTTAAGACTGGTGAAAAGTCATCCCTTCTAATGGGTGAATAGAATTCCATTTTGTGTGTGTGTGTGTGTGTGTGTGTGTGTGTGTGTGTGTGTGTGTGTAAGATGACTATAGGCCCATGAGTTCATTTCTAAGCCTACTTTTTCATCTGTAATTCTGTAATTTCATATTAAATTTGGATTGCTTTCTCTATTGCATTGAAGAATATTGTTGGGATTTTGATGGGTAGTGCATTGTCAATTGTTTGAGGCAGTAGTGCAGTTTTCACAATGTTATTTGTGAAAGCATTGAAAGATTTTGCATTTCCTTGAATCTCCTTCAATTTCCCTTTTTATATTTTTAAAATTTTCACAGTAAAGGTCCTTCACATTTTTGGTTAAATTAATTCCTAGTTTTGTTGTTTTTGTTTTGTTTAGATTTGATTTGATTTTGAGGCTTGTTTTTTGGATTTCAACCTGGATGTTCCCATTGTTGGTAACACAGAAAGACTACTGATTCTTGTGGGTTTAATACCCTTGCTACATTGCTAAAGGTTAGCAACACCTTTACTAACTTGAGGAAGGAAGGTATAGGGTCTTTAAATACAGGATCATTTCATCTGTACAAAGGGATCATTTTACTTCTTCCCTATTTGTATCCCCTTTATGTTTTTCTCTTGCCTATTGCTCTTGCTAGAATGTCCACTACTATATGGAAGAGTAGTATAGAGAGTGGACATCCTTGTCTCAGTCCAGCTTTTATTTTATTATTTTTTGAGTTTTCAAAATCTGGTTTAATTCAAACTGAGGGGCACATTGTGAAAATACATATGCATAAAAATCTAATAAATGCTAGACAAACAACATATTACTTTACAATAGAATAACCACAAATTTGAAGGCTCAAATTGAGTCTGTCACCTGTAAATACAACTTTATATTTGGCTCAAGTGGCTACTCAATTTCAAATGGTGCCAAGTTCCTCCAAAGTGCCTCTTGACCCCCTCAGCCTTGGGAGGAGTTTCACCACAGTCTCAGTTGAAATCCCAGTCATCCCTTCAACTCTTGGGGCCAATTGATTCATTGGTACCCAAACACAACTGGAGGCTAGGGATTTCCAGTGGCCAAAAGTTATTGCACAGAGAACTCCATTCTAAGCCATACTCAGGGCTAAGAAGGTGTGAGATTAGCCCTTTAAACAGTGGTATAGCATTAACATGGTCTATGTTAAGAAATAGCTCCTTAGTGAGAATGTACTAATTACTAGTTATCACACCAACAGAAAAAGGCAACATGGGAGCTTCACATTTCACATGAAAGACTAGCATTAACTGGGTCTGGCTTCACTCACATAGAGTGATTATTTTATTTTAGACCTAAGAGAAAATGAGTTCATACCAGTCATTTCTTCACATAAGATTTGTGTAGCATTAAAATTGTTTAACGCTAATGATTAGGCCATGCAGGTAAAAAATGTGTGATTCTCCTCTGCCAAAACAGAAACACCCCATTTCGACTCCTGTCCAGTTTCCAAAAAAAAAAACACAAAAAAAAACAACCAATATATACATACATACACCTTTGTTATTGCACATCTTTCACACAAATCTGTGTATGTATTTTATATAATATATATATTTAAATACACTACACATAAAAAGACTATGGCACTTTACAGAATACATGTTTAACAAAGATCATTCATTACACCACAAATGTTTGAAATGATACAAAACCATTAAATCATTTAATGTAACATTGTGAATTAAACCACAGGTTTAAAGCATCCACAGACTCCAAGACAAATATTTCTGCTTTAGAGTTCATTGAGAAGCCCAGCTTATCACAAAACTTTAAGCAACAGATGCAGGCAAAATTAATAAGACTTTTCTGGTATTAGCAATTGTTTTATTAGAAAAATAGAAAAATAGTTGTGGGTCAAGTGGTTTTTGAAGAGCTGTGTAGAAGAGTTTTAGTCTAGACTAAAATAGTTGTGGGTCAAGTGGTTTTTAAAGAGCTGTGTAGAAGAGTTTTAGTCTAGACTTCATTCCAGATTTTAATGTCTTCATGTGTCCACTGTTAGGTACATGCTTTGTCATACGCATACTCTGTATTATATTGAGGAAAGTTGCATGCATTCCTAGCTTCTCAGACCTTTTAATCATAAAGAGGTATTGGAGCTTATTAAAAGCTATTTCTACATCCATATAAATGATCATGTGGTTCTTGTCCCTGCTTCTGCTGATGGTGTATGTTACATTTATTTACAAGTACGTTGAATCCAATTGTACCCTACAATGAATCCTGTTCATTATACCTCAAGCAGCACCATTTGTTGTTACTGGAAGTAACGGTTACTGGATGTGGAAACTGATCCCAGGAGAGGAATGGAACATAGAGGAATGACAAAGTTCAAGTTAATATGTGTTTTCCTTTTTACTGTACAAGAAAACAATCCCAAGGCTTGAAGGAAACTCTGTCCCTGACTTTTTCGAGTGTGTTCTTTACTCATATAAAACTTTTCTGTAAACTTTAGTTGATTATTACAAAAAGAAATAATGTGTTATTTGAATGCCAGCATAGAACAAAAAGAACTAGCATTGCTTTAAAAGTGTTCTAGTGCAAAGAAACAAAGACATAGAAGTTTTAAAGTGCCTTATGTGTGGATATTTCACTATTGAGATGATCCTCTTGTTGCAGGAGTCAGTTATCAATTCCTTAGTCTGGTCCTGAGTTCTCCTTAGCTATAAGGATTCCAAAAAGCAGGATCCAGTGAGTATGATCAGCAAAAGGAGCCTCTTCTCTTAAAGGAGTACTCTTTTAAGGAGGGTCCCAAAGAAATATCTGTGTTGCTTTTGTTTGCTTGTTTGTTTAGTTTGTGCTGGTTGTGGGGCTTGAACCCAGAGGCTGGACCCTGTCCAGTTGAACAGTTGCCTTTTCTGCCCACCTGCCTCCAAAGCCAATACTCTACTGTTGAGCCAAAACTCCACTTCTGGATTTCGGGTGTTTAATTAGAGATAAGAGTTTGACAGACTCTTCTGCCTGGGTTGACTTTGAACTAAGAGAGTAAGAAAGCTATGTGATATCAACTGTAAAGACTACTCTTTTGAAATGAGAAATATTAGATGAAATTTATTGTAAAGCTAATATTTGACAATTTTTAAAAGAAGAGAATATGTTCATCAAAAAAGCCATAACTTAAATAATTCAGCAAATGTAGGTACACTGAATCATTTTGGAATTATTTTTTCTGCATGGGAAGATTATTGAAGTTGTCATTCCTTTTGTGGAAGCTTAAAGTCACATTTCACTTTTTTTGTTGGTCGTGGAGATTGAACTCTGATCCTGGGCACTGTTCCTCAGCTCTTCAACTCAAGTTGAGCACTCTACAACTTTAGGTCCAGCACCACTTCTGGGATTGTGGTTGTTAATTGAAGATAAGGGTCTCATAGACTTTCCTGACCAGGCTGGTTTTGAACCACAATCCTCTGGTCTCAGCCTCCTGAGTAGCTAGGATTACAGGCGTGAACCATCAGCACCTGGCTCATATATGTCTTTATGTGCACTGAATGACACTATGTAGACAAAGCATGGAAATTTGAACCAAATGATGACATGTCAGCTTTTCAGAAAAATTGAGGTAGCAATAAATATGTCTTCCTTTTCCATGTTGTTACATTAATGACTCATGGGACCCTTACATTAGCATCCACTGCCATCTGTATAGGTGTATTTAGTATCAGGAAATGTTCATAGAGAAAAATAGAAAGACTGAGATTTTTAGAAAGCCAAGGAGATTGAGTAGGAAAGAACAGCATAGAAGGAGATACATTTATTACACAGATATTAAGAACTAGCCTAAGAGATTTAGAATGCTAAAGGCAACGAGGAATAAGCTTAGTTGATAACTAGTTCTTCAATAAAAAAAAATGGTTCTCTAGAACAGTTTCTGGTACACCGTAGTTACTATCATTTATTCCTTCCATCGAGTTATTCCTTCTATTCTGTCAAAAGTGGTACCATGATTGACCAAAAAGATTTCCAAATGTCACTTAGACTATCCTTCTCTCTGTGATTAGCAGTAACCACACAAAATCCTGGAATCTTTGAATTTCCAGAATTAATCTTCACCTGACATCTAAACACATTCCTGGCATTAGTTGCTTTGACCTAATGACCAAAACTTTTTTTTTTCAACAGAGTATATTATTATAAGTAAAGTACATGAATAAGGGACTATTGTCAGGTGTCAGTATGGAAGGAGCAATTATATATTCAAAGTATGGTTTCTTTATTTTACATTTACTAACTAAATGGTTTTTTTAATTGTGAAAATACTGTACAGAGGAGTTAAAATTACATGGGCAAGATAATGAGTACATTTCTTAACAAGTATTGTTGCCTCCTCCTTTGTTTCCCCTTCCTATCCCTTAACATCCCCCCCATCTACACCGCCACCACCCCGCCAAAATTGTAAAGTTCGTTTTTGAACATAACGACTTGTATTTCTCGTTTTTGCAATGGGTCCACCTGTATCCCTATTTAAATGATTTGTTTTTTTCCATTCCCCTCCACAAATTATACTAACATTAAATACAGTGAAAGCAGAGGTTATATCCTGTCGGGGGGACATACAAAGCAACAAAGAAATCATCTTATAAATATATTAGAAACAGTCACATGAATGAAAAAATATTTGAATACTTTTGTTTTATTGCCAGTCCAGGGGCTTAAACTCAGGGCTAGGGCATTATTCCTGAGCTTTTTTTTCCCCTCAAGGCTAGCACTCTACCACTTGAGGCACAGCACCACTTCCAGTGTTTTTCTGTTTATGTGGTACTGGGGAATTGAACCCAGGGTTTCATGCATGCTAGGCAATCACCGTACCATGAAGCCACATTCCCAGAACCCTAAATGAATTTCTTAAGAAGGCATTACATTTTGATTCTGTAACTATGTATCATAATTTTGGCCAGGAGCTAAAAAATGATGTAGAAAACAATACAATATGAGAAGTCCAATAAAGCTGGATGGAAAATGAATAACCGTCATGGTCTAGCTAGGGTACAGAGGGGCTTATGTCATGGAGCTGTTTCAACAGGCTGAGCGAGACAGCTCCTGACCCACAGCCCACCTCCAGAATGAGAGGGCCACCATGGGTTCTAGCCACATGGAGACAATGAGCCACCTCCTCCCGCACACATTCAACCAGTTCATGTGAGAGAGAGGGAGAAAGAAAGTGAGAAGTACACTTAAGCCCTGTGCCGGTGGCTAAGAACTCTAATCCCAACTACACAGGAGTCTGAGAAATGAGGATCATTGTTCATAGCCAGCCCAGGAAGGAAAGTCTGTGAGACTCTTATCTCCAAAGATCCGCCAGAAAACTGGAAGTGGTGCTGTGGGCTCAAGTGGTAGAGCGCTAGTCTTGAGCTGAGGAGCTCCTGAATAGCGCCCAGACCTAGAGTTCAAGCCCCATGACTGACAAGAAGTGGACTTCCTACTACAAAAAGGGGACTGAATAGCATCCATTTAACTAGGAAGCGTGGTATAGAAGTCAGGCCTAGCTTTCTGTGAACTTGAGGTCATAAGTAGGTCACCCAGCATCTCCATGCCTTGTTTGCCCCAGTTGCAAAACTCAACACAGTGAAGGATACCCTTCCTCATGGGGATAGGGTAATGATGAAAGAGAGCCATGTTTTGTTTCATAATCCCACACCTGTTGCCCCATTAATAACAGGGGCCACCTGAGCCCTTTCCAGGTATCTTCCTGTCATATGCTCACAGAATTGTCGAGAACACTACCTGAAGGCCACTCCCTCTGTGCCAAGCCATGTTCCAGAGATCTCTCTATATAAATCCCTTGTTTCCTCACAACTGTCCTGTGAAGAAACTGAGTTCCGATGGTTGTGGCCCTACCCAGAGCTTTATCTGTGGTCAAGAATCGGCTGCCATGGACTAAGAGTTTGTGATAATCCATCTAAATGATGACTGAGCATGGCTCTACATGTCTACCATCCCAACTACAGAGGACCAGGCCTGGTGGAGCATACATGTCACAGATAGGAGGAACACCGGAGCTCAGCCCAGCCTGAGCATATATTGTTTGTTTCTCAGAAATGCACAAGACAGAAAGGTGGCTCCTCAGAGCCAGGGAGAAGAAACAAGCAGGGAATCATGGTGCTCTCAGAGGGATTTCTGACCCAAGTTGGGAATGGTGTTGGGGCGGTCACTCACCTGTGCTGCTGGGAGATGCTTTTGGCAGGTGATCCAGGTAGAGCGAGCAAGGATGGTGGCGGCATGGCAGACACATGGGCCCAGAGCAGAGGACCAGCGGCAGAGACCAGGTCAGGGCCTTAGGCCGGCTGCGATTTGAAATCAAGCACCACAGAAGGGGTGAGGGGGCCGGGGCATGTCAATTTCCTACTATTCTCTAAAGTTACCTTGAATCTCTTGCTCAACACTCAGCCACCTCTACCTTCCTTAACTGCTGGTAGTGGTGTACTAAAAGAGGGAATCCAGGTGCTACCAGGCATCATGGAATGTGGGCGTTGCCACCATTCTTGTATCCCATTGGTCAGAAAGAAACATGATGTGATGCAATCAGCATGGGCAGAGTCAAGTTGACAGGGGCTCTCCCAGCCATTTTCTCAGGGAAATCTGTCCCATTCAGTTGGGGACAAGAGGGAGACCGCTTTAGCTGGATGGCTGCACAGATTTTTGTTTATTTCTGCTTGTTGCCAGTCCTGAACCTTGAACTCAGGATCTGGGCACAGTCTCTGAGCTGCTTTTGCTCAAGGCTGGCCCTCTACCACTGGAGCCACAGGGCTTCTGGCTTTGTTGGCACTGAAGTTGGACAGGGGTCTCAAGGACTTTCCTCCTGAGGGTGACTTTGAACATGATCCTCCCATCACAGCCTTGTAAACGTCAAGGAGGACTGTTGAGAGCCACTGGTGCCTGCCTAATCATTGGTCTTGCTGATGTTCTTGGACAGACCAGTGAGTTCCCTATCCTTGGGTTTAAATGGTGGGAGCTGGAGCCCACAGTTGGAATCCTGGGGCTGCCACCTCCAAATGGCAGGAGATTCTAAGACACTCATTCATATCCATATGAATACAAATGGGATGGGATGTATGTCATGATTGAATGGGCACTTCTTGAATGATTCTAGGATAAAATTATACATAATTATATTATAGGACACTAATCGATGTTATTCAATACTTTATTAAGCATTTAAACAATCACATTCATAAAATGGAGGAATAATGAAATACCTAAGAATTGTGCCTCACATACTATAAAGGTGCCATTTTTCTGCCAGGACTGGGATTTGAACTCATGGTCTGGGTAACACTGTTGTACTGTTTAGGAAGGGGAATCTGGTCTCCTTTTTTTTTTTTTTTTGGTCGGTCGTGGGGCTTGAACTCTGAGCTTAGGCACTGCCCCTCAGCTCTTCAGCTCAAGGCAAGCACTCTACCACTTGAGCCACAGCGCCACTTCCGAATCTGGTCTCCTTGAAGTCAACAAATTCAAGTCTGTTCCTTAGGCCTGAAATCGATCCCCACCTATTCATGTACAATTTACATATATGATTTATATTTATATACATACGATGACTCCATATTGCATTCAGTGTAGTTATTTTATTTTTTTTTGTTTTATTTAAGTATTGATCATTTATTTTATTGACTATTATGGCACATAGAACATTGGTTACATTGATTACATAGGATATAGGCCTGCATATGTATTCCACTTCATACCTGACACCCAGGACATTCACAGAAAAGGAAAACGTGTCAGCATCAGCTTCTTACTCAAGGATTCATTGTTTGGGAGTGCTGGTTTCTGAACTCATGGCCTTCAGGGCCAAATTCATGAAGGGGTGAGTGTGAACACGCCCTCCTGGGGCAAACTGAGCTGACAGGCTGTTCCCAGGACCTGAGATCGAGCCCAGGAGTTAAAAAAATATGAACAGATTGACATGCAGATTACAGTACACTAATAAATATGTATCTTTATAGAGTGCCAGAGATGTCTATACATTATTTAGTTATATAGACTACATTCCTACCAATTCTTGGGTATTTATTATGCGTCCATGTAATTAATGTTATTGTTTTCATCCTTACACTATTAATGAAATCAACCAGTGTCCTGAAATTATTGCATTCCTGTAAATAATAATATCATTTTAATGCTTCAAAAATAAAATCAATCAGACTCGTGAAAACATGCTGTCTAATTTTATAGGAGCATCATTAATGATCAACTCATTCAACTGTGACATTGACAAGAATCCATTGTTATTCCTTTGGATGGGAACCAGTTTCTTAGTATTTCCTGCCATTGGTTGGTCAGATCTTATGTTGCTACTTGGGCCTATGGCTTCCCTAATAGTCTGCCAACCTTCAGCAATGCAAGGGGAAGTACCCTTTGCAATATTGTCATTCAGACCCAGGAGGGTCACCGTGCAAAGGAAGAGAATGTAAAAAGGCCACATTTTTTCTGTGCATTGTTTTCCCTGAGAGGCCTGAGTGTCTAGGATCCCATCAGCAGCTGTGGGTCCAGTGGCTGCACCCCAGCCTAGAGTGATCAAAGCTGAGGTAGAATTGCCACTACCTGAGTTCAAGCATGAAGATCCGTGGCTTGTAATTCTTGCCATTTTTTCTGCAAGGTCTGGGATTTGAACTCAGGGTCTGGGGAAATCTGCAGCACATTGAGGGATGGGATAATCACCATGCTGGAAGACAATAAAGAAAGGCCTGTTCCTAGGGCCTGAATTCAAAAATAATATTCGTATACATTTTAAATACATGATTTATATTTACATGCACATGTTTATTGCATGTTGCAGTTAGTGTATTCATTTTTTATATTTTATTTATTTATTATGCATTTGAGTGAGTATGATTACACATATAACATTTTTTGCATCCTATTACATAAGACATAGATTTGCTTATGTATTCTACATCATTCCTGAGGCCCAGGACTTTCACCGATAGGGAAAACAAGTGGGACAATTGGCTTTTCCAACAGGATTAAGTTTTTGCCAGTTCTGTGCCTTGAACTCAGGGTCTAACAGGCCCACTTCATGAAAGGGTAAATGTTAGCACACCAGTCTGATGCAAGTGAAGTTGGTGGGCACATTTGAGGACCTGAGATCAAGCCTAGGAATGGCCAATATATAAAAAGATAGATGTTTAGATTGCAGTGTGTGTGTGTGTGTGTGTGTGTGTGTGTGTGTGAGCGTGCATGTGTGTGTATATTAACATATGTATATGCATCTACAAAGGTATACAGAGAGAGACAGATATTTATGTAGATTCCAATATCTAACCCAACATATTCTATTACTACCAATTATTTGGTCTAAATTATGCCTCCATTAATTAATCACGGTAGAATACTTAATAAAGAATTAATCAATGACCTATATTAATTGCATACAATCTTATACTGGAATGACTATCTAATTAGTAATTCAGTTAGTACATTTCAAATATTCTATTAGTGTTCCTATAGATAAGAACAAGTTTCTTAAGATCTTCAGCCATGTGTAGGTGGCAGGCCTAGGATCGATCTCAGGGCCTAGGTATCTGGGTTGGAATGATGCTTCACTGACAGCCCCCCAGCCTTCATCCATGCAAGATCACGTACAATTTTCAAGCCAAGTCATTGAGCCCCAGGAGGGTCACAGTGCTAAGTAAACAAAAGTAAACCTGTTGTGTAAAAATTACCTGGTTTTCCCTCATCCATTTTTGTTGGTTTACTGTATTTTTGCCAGTGCTGGGAATTGAACTCGGGTCCTAGGATCCCTGGATCATCTGTGGGTGTAAAAGCTGCATCCCAACCTAGGGTAATCATGATTTAGGACACAATAAAATACTTCCTTGAGCAAAAGGAGATCAGGGAAAATGTCTAGACTCACAGTTCCAGCCTCAGGACCTGCCACAAAAAAGAGCCAGTAACTCCATATGTCTGTGTATGTATACATGTATTTGAATTTGTGAAGATCCAGAGTTGCTATGAAGAAAGGCACCTAGCTAGGAAATTTGCTTTGAATAGAATGATTTCTTAGCACAGAGTGTGCATTCAAGACAGTGCATGTTCCGGGGCTCCCCTCACCGTTCCCAGTTAACCTGAGGGGGTCTCCATACCCCAGGCTGCTGGAGGAAATCTGCCTCATTGTTGGAACAGGCAGACAAAAAGCCTCACTCCTGTGCATCTGGGTAACAAACAATTCATCCAAGCCAATTAGTGAGGATGAGTGTGCCCAGGCTGTTAAGGTTAGGAGAAAAAGGCCTCTTTGTACCCCAAGCAATCTCTCTCCCCTGTGCTCTGTTTTGACTGGAAGCTTTCATTTGTGCCAACTGCATGGCAGACCAAGTTCCCTACACTCATCCTGTCTTTGTAAGACTATGTTTCAGTGTTGAAACAAACTGCTACCATTAATTCAACAGTCATTCTGTTAGGCAATTAGGGATCTGAACAAAATGAATTGATTCATTAATTGGCAACGGTGCCTCCGTGTGTGTGTGTGTGTGTGTGTGTGTGTGTGTGTGTGTGTGTGTGTGTGTGTGTGTGTATGCGCGCGCGCGCGTGTACATACACCGTCCTGGTGATTGAACTATGGACCTAACCATTGTACCTGAGTTTCTCCTGTATAAGGCCAGTACTCTACCACTTGAGCCACAAAGCCACTTCAGGCTTTTTTTCTAGGGATGTGGTACTGAGGGTTCAAACCCAGGGTTTCACACACACAAAGCAGTCTACCCTTAAGAAACATTCCCAGCACTCCACTTCAGGTTTCTTTCTTTCTTTTCTTTTAAGTTGGAGGAGTTGAAGTCTGGGCCTGGGTGCTGTCTCTGAGCTCTTCATCTCAGTCTAGCACACTACCACTTGAGCTACAATGCCCCTTCAGGCTTTCTGGTGGTTTATTGGAGATAACCATCTCAAGGAATTTCCTGCCAAGGCTGACTTTGGACTGTCATCTGGGATAGTTTTGAAATGAGATCCGCAGCTTCCTGAGCAGGCAGAATGATAGACCTCAGCTAAAGACATCTAAGCCATGACACTTTGCTGCAAGTGGGTCCTTGGCTCAGCATGGTAGAAAATTAGCCATGAGCCCAAGAAGAAAGTCAGCATCTATGCTCTGAGTTCAAGGTTCATGATGGAGTAACCTAAACCAAAACAATTTTCTGCAGGAGACAAGTCACTAGAGTTTAGTACATACATAAATTTGTCCCTGCCTTGGGGACATATCTGAGCCTCAACTTTCTCATCTGCACATTCATCTTACTTGTGTAGCTCTTATAAGGACCAGATGAAAGAATAAAACTTGTGAAGGACTTAGCACATAGCACCCTGTGAAGGATTCAGCACTCAGTACCCCATGGACAATCGAGAAGTACTCAACACCCAGCACCCCAGGAAGGACTCATCACATAGCTATATCCCACAAATTGTCATTAGAACTAGGGTACTTTCTTCAGTATCACCATTCTTTCAGATACACGTCACAAACCTCACAAGTTCACATCTAATGGTTTAGAGGGGTGTTTTGTGGGGGAGAGTCATCAGCCTCAGGGATTTCACTCATAGGTTGGAGGTACTGTCCTAAGATCTTTTCCTCAAGGATAGATCTCTATCACTTTCAGGCACAGCTCAGAGTCTACCAGACTTCCTGCCAGGGCTGAGTTTTCAACCCCCAGTGTCTGATCTCACCCCCTGAGCAGCTAGGGGTGAGCCAGCAGTGTCTGGTTCCATGATGCTGGGCTGCAGCTATTGACCTCTGGTTAAGTCAGGTTAGATGACAGCTGTCAGTTTCAGACTCCCAGCTTGCTCTGTGATGAGGTATTTGAAATCCTGCCTTTCTATAATTGCAGTCAGAACATTCTAACTTGTTTTTGGTTCCAGTCCTGGGGCTTGAGTAAGGGCCTAGACACAGTCCTTAAGCTTTCATGCTCAAAGCCAGTGCTCAACTGCTTGACAGCACTACTTCCGGGTTATCCATGCATGTAATAGTGTGGAATTGAACCCAGGTCTTCATACATTCGAGGCGAGCATTCTACCACTGAGCTCCAGGAATGACAAGTGTAGAAATAGATATGTAGATTGTAACATATATATATATATATATATATATATATATATATATATATATGTATGTATGTATAAAACAAGACAGAGATGTCTGTATATTGTTTAATTATATATATTATATTACTACCAATTATCAATAAATTATTCCTTCCTGTATTGAAATATAATGGTTGAATACATAACAAATTATTAATTGAAAATTTCAATATAGTATAGTTATTGTGTATAATTTTATAATATAATCATACACTAATGTAATTGTTACTTTACAACATTCCATTCATAAGGATGTATATCGGAATGCATTTCTTAGGATATCCTACCATTCATAGGTGGGAGTCCTGGGATTCATACCCCAGGCCTAGGTTTCTGGTTTGGGTTATGGCTTCCCAGATAGCCCACCAAAATTCAGCAGTGCAAGGTCATTTACACTTTCCGAGCCCTGCTTGCAATGCAAAGGAAAAAACAATGTAAAACCGCCTCTGATACTTCCCAGTTTTAACCTTCTCCTTTTTTACCCCTCTCTTTTCTTCTTTTTTATTTTTGGTTTTGGGGTCAGAACTCTGGGTCTCGGTGCTGTCCCTCAACTCTTCAGCTCAAGGATATCGCTCTACCACTTGAGCCATAGCACTACTTCTGGCTTGTTTCTGCTTATGTGGTACTGAGGAATCGAATCCATGGCCTTATGCATGCAAGGCAAGGACTCTATTACTGCTCTATTACTGAGCTACCTTCCCAGCACTTTTTTTTTGCCAGTCCCAAGATTTGAATTCGGGTCCTAGGATCTCAGGATGGGCTGTGGGTCCAGAGGCTGCACCTCAGCCTAAGATGAGGAAGGTGAGGAAGAGTTACCACGAGCTGAGTTCAAGCCCCAGGCCTGGCCAAAAAAAATTAAGGCCCTGGCTTGGAATTTGCACCATTTTTCTGGCTGGCCTGGGATTTGAACTCAGGGTCTGGGTAACTGTGGCACTGTGGGGGAGAGGAAGCTCACCGACATTGAAGACAAGAATTTCAGTCCAGTTTCCAGGGCCCAATTCAAGCCCCAGCCCTGAAAAAAATAATATTCATATATGAAATCTATTTACATGCATGGGTTTACTCCATATGACATTTATTACCCATATTTTTTATTTTATTTAGTATTATTACATATATAACATTTATTTAATCTTATAACATGGATTTATTTGAATATGGATTATACATCATACTGAGACCCAGGACTTTCATAGAGAAGGAAAAAAATGTGTAAAAATTGGCTTCTGACTCCACATACAAAATTTTGGCCATGCTGGGATTTGAACTCACAGCCCACAATGCCCAATTCATGAAAGGATCAGTTGTAGTACAAAAGCCTTTGGCAAACTGAGCTGCCAACCAGTTCTGAGGACCTGGAAACAAGCCAGAGTAGTGGTTGATAGATAAAGATATAGGTGTAGATATAGATATGGATATAGATATAGTTATAGATAGATAAATAGATGTGTAGTTTGTAATATATATGAGAGAGAGACAGTGTGAGGATATTAAGTTATATATATTATGAATTATTATTAAATTATGCCTCCATTTAATGAAGTATCATTGTTGAATACTTATTAAAGCATTAATGTAAAAGTAGTCAGTAGTCTTTAATTGGGAGAATTATACAAAATAGCTAAAATGGAAGACATACTCCAATAATTTTTGTGTGGCCTTCTATAAAACAATCATGAACTAACTGCAAATTCAATTGTTACTTTCATAACACTCCATTAAACATTCACATGAATAGGAAAGACTTTCTCAAGATCTCCCTCCATTTGTAGGTGGCATCCAGGCATTGGAACTCCAGGCCTGGGTAGTTTACTTCAAAATGCAAACCATTAAAATGACACTGTGAATATTTCAGTTTGTCATAATGAAAAAAAGAACAAGAAGAAAAGAAAGCCAGGTGTCATTTGTTCCTGCCTGTAATCCTAGTTCATCAGGAGTCTGGGAGGTAGAGAATGCCAGTTTGAATTCAGCCAGGACAGGAAAGTCCACAGCACTCTTATTCCTGAGGGATCAAAGGAATAAAAACTCGTCATGAGTGGGGCTGTGGCTCAAGGAAAGAGCACTACCCTTGAACAAAAGGACCTCAGGGACAGTGCCTAGGCTCATAATACAACCCCTGGACCTGCCAAAAAAAAAGCAAAATAAAAAACAAGTAACTCCATGTTTTCCCATGTATGTATGCATGCATTTCTATCGGTAAAGGTCCAGAGTCCCTATGACGAAAGTCATCCAGCTAGAAAATTTGCTTTGAATAGAATGATTTCAAACCACAGACCGTGCTTTTAAGACAGTGCATGTTCCGGGGCTCCCCTCACTGTTCCCAGTGTAGCCTGAGGTTTTCTGCACACCCCAGGGTGCTGGAGGAAGTCTGCCTCATTGTTGGAACAGGCAGACAAAAGGCCTCACTCCAGTACAGCTGTGTAATAAACAACTCAATCCAGGCCAATTAGTGAGGAGGAGTGTGGGCAGGCTCTAAAGGCCAGGAGAAAAAGGCCTCTTTGTACCCCAAGCTATCTCTCTCCCCAGTGCTGTTTTGACAGGAAACCTTCACTTGTGCCACCTCCCGTGGCAGGCCAAGTTCCCTGCATTTATCCTGTCTTTTTCAGACTGTGTTCCAGTGTTAAAATAACCTGCTACAATTATTTCAAGGGTCCTTTTGGCAGAAAACAAGGGAGCTGAACATAATGAAATGATTCATTATTGACAACGGTGGCTTCCTTGGTTTCTGGAAGCTTGCTAAATCTAAGCACATGTGTAATATCACAATGCTCCCTGTCATTTGGGGCTGGTGATGCTCATCAAGTTTTGAAACCTTTGACCTCTCCTAGTTTGGCCACGGATGGCTAGGTTTTGGGGTTGAACACAGGGCCTGGGTGCTGACCATGAGCTCAGAATAGAAGCTCAGTGTTTTACCATTTGGTGTCACACCTTCACTTCTGGTATCTGTGTTTGTGTTTGTGTATGTGTGTGTGTGTGTATCTCTGTGTGTGTGTGTGTGTGTGTCTGTGTGCACATGTATGTGTGTGCATACACTTGTCCTGGAGCTTGAACTCAGGACCTGAACGCTGGACCTGAGTTTCTCCGGTACAAGGATAGCATTCTATCACTTTAGCCACATAGCCACTTCAGGCTTTTTCTAGTATGTGGTACTAAGGAATTAAACCCAGGGATTCATACAGGCAAAACACTCTACACCTAAGACACATTCCCAGCACTCCACTTCAGGTTTCTTTCTTTCTTCTTTTTGGAAGTTGGAGGAATTTATGTCTAGGCCTGAGTGCTGTCCTTGAGTTCTTCAGCTAAAGCCAATCGCTCTACCACTTGAGCTACAGCATCCCTGGAGGTTTTTGGTAGTTCACTGGAGAGAAGCCTCTCAAGCAATTTCCTGCCCAGCCTGGCTTTGAACTGTGACCCTCAACTCTCAGGCTCCTGAGTAGCTAGGATGACAGGTGCGAGTCACCAGCGCCCAGCTTCCAGTTCAAGTTTCTAAGTGCTAAAAAGGAGATTATAGTTTCATGGGACCTTTTGTGTCTGGGATAGTTTGGAACCGAGATCATCATATCTCAGCTTCCTGGGTAGGCAGGAAGACAGACCTCAGCTGCAGATACCTAGACTGTAACACTGTGTTGCAAGGGGTCCTTGGCTCCACGTGGTAGAGGGCTACACATGAGCCCAACAGGGAAGGGTCAAGGGCTAGGCCCTGAGTTCAAGGTTCACGACCGAGAAAAATAAACCCAAACAATTGTCTGCAAGAGACAAACATAATTTTGGCCCTGATGTGGGGACATATCTGAGACTCGAATTTCTCTACAGCACAATCATCTGACTTGTGGTGCTCTTACAAGCACAAGATGAAAGTAGGACTCAGCACACGAAACCTCATGAAGGACTCATCACATCGCTGTATCCCACACACTGTCAGCAGAATTAGGGTGTTTTCATCAATATCACCATTCTTTCAGAAACACGTCATAAACCACACAAAGTTCACATCTAATGATTTAGAGGAGTTTTTTTGGGGGGAGGTGGAGTCAGCCATGGGGATTGCATTGAAAGACTGGTTACTGTCCTAAGATCTTTTTTTTTTTTTCATTTTATTTTATTTTATTTGTGAACATACTGTACAGAGGGGTTACAATTACATGGGCAGGATAATGCGTATATTTCTTATCAAGCATTGCAGCCTCCTCCTTTGTTTACCCTTCACATCCCTTCCCATGTCCTAAGGTCTTTTGCTCAAGGCTAGAGCTCTACCACTTTGAGCCACAGTTCAGAGTTTTGCAGACTTCCTGCCAGGGCTGGGTTTTATACTCACCAGTGTCAGATCTCAGCCCCCAAGTATCTTGGATGACAGGGGTGAGTGAGCCAGCAGCATCTGGTTCTGTGCAGCTGGTTTGCAGGTGAGACAGCAGCTGTCTGCACCAGACTCCAGACTTGCTCTGTGATGAGCTATTTGCAGTGATATCCTTAAATAGTTGCAGTCGGAACATTCCATCTTTTTTGGTGCCATTCCTGGGTCTTGAGTAAGAGTCTTGACACACAGTCTCTAAGCTTTTATGCTCAGCTAGTGCTCAGCTGCTTGAGCAAAAGCACGACTTCCAGATTTATCTATGCACACAGTAGTGAGGAATCGAACCTAGGACTTTGCATGTACTAGGCGAGTACTCTACCACTGAGCCCCAGTAGTGACAAGTGTATAAACAGATAAATGTGTAGATTGGTAGATAGAAAGATAGATAGATAGATAGATAGATAGATAGATAGATAGATAGATAGATAGATAGATGTATATGCATAAAACAAGAGACATATATCTGTATACTATGAAATTGCATATACAATATTACTACCGATTATTGGCAATTAAATTATTCCTTGCTTTTTTTAACTATCATGGTTGAATACAAAATAAAGGTTTAATTGAAAATTAGTCAATGTGGTATAATTGTTGTGTATAATTTTATAATCATACACTAACTACCAATTTAATTGTTACTTTTATAACATTCCATTTGTATGGATGTATATGGGAATGGGTTTCTTAGAATCTCCACCATTCATTAGCGGCAATCCCGGGATTCGACCTCCAGAACTAAGTTGCCAGTTTCAGTATGGCTTCCTTAATAGCTTGCCAAACATCAGCAATGCAAGGTCATGTACACTTTCTGGGACTTGTCATTTAGACCCAGGATGGTTACAATACAAAGGAAAAAAAAAGTAAAACCACCTTCTTGAACTTCTCAGTTTTATGCTTCTCCTTTTTATTTTATTTTATTTTTTTGCCAGCCCCAAGATTTGAACTCGGGTCTTCGGATACAAGGGTCTGCTGTGACAGAAATGCCAAGACCTGAGTGCAAGCCCTGTGCTCGGCTAACAATAATAATAACAACAATAATAAAGCCCTGGTTTGGAATTTGCACCATTTTCCTGGCAGGCCTTATATTTGGATAAATCTGTGGCACTGTAGGTGAAGGGCAAAGGCTCACCGTGCTTGAAAACAAGAAATTCAGAGCAGTTCTCAATGCCTGAATTGAAGCCCCAGCACTGGAAAAAGGAATATTAATATATGAGATCTATTTACATACATGGGTTTACTGTATATGATGCTTATTGCCCTTATTTATTTAGTATTATTACACATACAACATTTTTTATTACATCATATCACATAGGATATATCCGCATATCGATTATGTATCATACTGAGACCCAGGACTTTCTCAGAGAAGGAAAAAATAAATATGTCAAAAGTGGCTTCTTAATCCACGAATAAATTTTTGGCCATGTTGGGATTCCAACTCACTGCCTTCAATGGCCAATCCATAAATGGGGTTACAGTCTTAGCACACTAGCCTCTGGCAAACTGAGCTTCCAGGAGTTCTGAGGACCTGTAATCAAGCCATAGTAGTGCTTTATAGATAGATAGATAGATAGATAGATAGATAGATAGATAGATAGATAGATAGATAGATAGATAGATAGATAGATAGATAGGTAGATAGATAGGTAGATAGATAGATAGATAGATAGATAGATAGATAGATAGATAGATAGATAGATAGATAGATAGATAGATAGATAGATAGATAGATAGATAGATAGATAGATAGATAGATAGATAGATAGATAGATAGATAGATAGATGGATAGATGGATAGATAGATATGTAGATATATATGCATACAGAGAGAGGGAAGGTGAGGATATTAAATTATATATGTTCATATATAATTACTAATTATTCATTACTAAATAGTGCCTCCGTTTAATGAAGTATCACGTTTGAATACTTATGATAGCATTAATTAAAAATTAGTCAATAGTCTTCCATTAGGGAAATTATACCATGGTGCTGGAATGGAAGATATATATCCAATAACCTTTGTGTGGTATTCTAAAATAGAATCATGGATTAACTGCAAGTTTATTACTTTGATAATATTCCATTAGTATTCCCATGAATAGGAAGGATCTCCTTCCATTTGTGGGTGGCAGTCCTATCATTTGAACTCCAGGCCTGGGTAGTTTACTTTGAATGCAAAACAATGAAATGACACCATCAAGATTTCAGATTGTTACAATTGTAAAAAAGAACAACAAGAAGAAAAGAAACCCAGGAGCCATGGGCTCCTGCATGTAATACTAGCTCCTCAGGAGGCTGAGATGTAGAGAATGCCAATTTGAATTCAGCGGGGGCAGGAAAGTCTGTGAGACTCTTATTTCTAAGATATCACAAGAAAAAAATGAATGGAGCTATGGCTCAAGGGCAGAGCACTACCCTTGAACAAAAAGAGCTCAGGGACAGGGCCTAGGCTTATAGTACAAACCGGGAACTGCCCACCCCCCAAATAAGGCAATAACTGCATGTCTCTATATATGGATGTATGATGTATGGATGATGGGCATTCAGCAGGTTGCCCATGGCCAGCCCCCCAACCTGGTCAAGCTGGGACAAGCCCTGAAGAGTACTCAGTCTGAGCCTGTGGCTTGACCAAAGCATCCTTCTCTGCCATTTAATAACTGAAGTCTTATATTCTGGCTTAAGTCTCCCATCGGGACACCTAGCAGCAAGCCACTGCCTCCAGGGAGACCACAGTTCCTAGACTGTAGGAGTTGTCGAAGTTTCTGGCTCCATAGTCTCTATCCTTCTGTAGGATGTGAGCCTAGACCTCTGGGGCCTGGTGACTATAACTCATTTATCATTTGTCATTGCCGAGTCTCAGGCTGGTCCCAAATCTTGGCAAAGATATTAAATAGTGAACAATTTCTCTGCCAAAGGGGTATGCCTCTAAATCCCACCCTCATAACTCCCATGAGAAGTGAGCCTTGGGCTGTGAATGTGGCTTAGTGGTGTAGTGCTTACCTAGCACACACTCAGTCCTGGTTTCGATTACTCAGTACCAAAGAAACAGAAAAAGCCAAAAGTTGCACTGTGGCTTAAGTGATAGAGTGCTAGACTTGAGCAAAAGAAGCTCAGGAACATACCCAGACCCTGAGTTCAAGACCCAAGACTGGCAAAAAAAAAATGAGCCTAGTATGACATACTCTTGTGGGACTCAGAGAAGGGCCATGGTTATAGGTAAGAGGTAGAGTAGAGGGAAACTGCTGGTGGCTCACCTCTGTAAGCAAGTCAGGAGGCTGAGATTTAAGGATCCCAGTTGGAAGCAGGGAAGTCTATATGAGACACTTTTCTCTAATTAAACACCCATAAAGCCAGAAGTAGAGATGTGGTTCAAGTAGTACAGTGCCTTGAGCACAAAAGCTCAGGTATCAGATAGAATCCAGGCCATGAATTCAAACCCCAGGACTGGCAAACACGCACTCACACATACACACACACACACATCAAGATAGAGCATTTGCCAGTCACCCTGCACAAGTTCCATCTCTAGCAACTCAATATTTAAAAAAAAAAGAGGGATAAGGGAAGATAAGACTTGCTCCAGGAGGTGATATAACCAATGCCAAATTTCCACAGGAGTTCTAAGATGTGGATACAGGAGAGAGAGCCTCAGGCAGAAGGTAAAGCATGGGCAAAGGTCTTGCGGTGTGCTGTAGAGCAGGTTTTGTGGGTGGAATGAAGGTTCTGTGGTTTCAGAAGAGTCTGTCAGGACATTCATGGCTGGGCCAAGGTTTGTACTTGAGTCACAGGGCAGAGGGTGGGGTCCCAGAATGGGGCCCGGGAGAAGAATAGCTTGGCTTTTCACCACGGACCCCTGCCATTTCTGGTGGCTGGAAGCCTATTTTTCACAGCTCCTGACCCTCAGAATTCCTTTGCCTGGAGGAGTCAGTACAAACGCAGGGAAGAACTCTTGCTTAAGAAAAGCTTCTAGCCCAATGCCACCAGTGGCTCAACCCCTGTAAAGCTTAGCTACTAAGTAGAGTGAGATAGAGATCGTGGGTCAGGCCAGCTCAGGGGAGGAAAATTAGTGAGACTCTTCTTGCCGATGAACTACCAAAAGCCAGAAATGGAGTTGTGGCTCAATTGGTAGAGAGCTAACCTTGAGGGAAAAAGTTAAGAGACCAGAGCCCAGACCCCTGAGTTCAGTCCCCAGTACTGTCACCTAAAATATAAAGAAAAGCTTTCAAGAGCTCCTAGTCCACTGTGGTGAAAGGCCAGATCAGCCAGGCTCTCGTAGCTCACACCTGTACTCTTAGCTCCTCAGAAGGTTGAGATGTGAGTATTGCGGTTCAAAGCCAGTCTGAGCAGGAAAGTCTGGGAGACTCTGATCTCTAAGGAACCTCCAGAAACCAGAAGTGGCTCTGTACCTCAAGTGGTAAGCTGAAGAGCTGGGGCACAGTGCCCAGGCCCAGAGTTCAAGCCCCATGACCAACACCTAGCCTGCTTGGTCTTACTCTGTGGCTCTAGGAAGAGTATTTTCCAGTGGACCCCTGAGGGTCTCCCAATATCTAGATCTCCTACAAGTCTTGAGAACAGCCTCTTTGGAGGCCATTGCCTATAGATGGGCCACAGTACCAAAGAAGGGTCGAGCCTTGGGGTATGGAGCTCATCAGAAAAGCATCTGTCATGGGCGCAATGTCGATCTGAGCAGTAATTCAATGTCTCAGACCACGGTTCTAGGCCAGGAGGAGCAGGAGCTGCAAGATGTCACACCAGGTAACGCCTGCTCACGTGGGCATCACAAGAGTGTGAGTTTGTCAGGCACAACTTGGGCAGGTGTGGAGTTGAGCTCATGAAAGGCTTGTAGGCTCCAGAATCCACAGCTGGCTGGCTGCTGCTTGTAGCAGTCACTATCCCAGGAGTCCCAGTGCTCAGACCACTACTTTCCTCACCAGGGGGTGGAAGGGGGCAGATGAAGGTCGGCAATTGTAGGCTGACTACAAAGGAGCATCCTTAGTGTCCTTCCCTTGGTCCTGTGGCCCTGTGCATGGATGGAGGGGCATGTTCCATGGAACTTACTTCCATGGGCCAACCACTCAGCCCAAGGAGGACTTAGGGAGAAACCACTTGATCTGGCTTGAGAGTTTACTATGAATATGACTCAAGACTGACCCCAGTTCTAGCTCAGCTCATCATTACCATCTTCCTGTGTGTGTGTGTATGTGAATGCACACATTCTCGTACACATCTTGGTACTAGGTCTTGAACTCAGGGCTTGGGCTCTCTCCCTCACTTTTTTCATTCAGGGCTAGCACTCTACCACTTGAGCCACAGTTTCTCTTCCAGCCTTCGGGTGGTTATTTGCAGAAAAGAGTCTCACAGACTTTGCTAGCTGGGCTGCCTCTGAATATCAATCCTCATATCTCATACTCCTGAGGAGCTAGGAATATGAGAGCATGAGCTATTAGCATCTGGCCAAACTCCTCCTTGGCTAAAACAGACTACCTCTCTCCAAGTTGATCACCCATCTACATTTACCCCTCCTACCCCAGGCTTCAGACAAAACATAAACTCCTCCCCTGAGAACAAAGAAATGGGATCAGGTTTGAGGTTTATATTCTCCACATAATCAGGGGCTGGTGGGAGCTGACATGGAGGTCAGAGATCTAGGCCAGGGCAAGTAGACAGCTGTTAGAACAGAAGAGAGTATGAAAAGACATCCTTGCAGCTGGATGCCAGTGGCTCATACCAGCAATCCTAGCTACTCAAGAGGCTGAGCTCTTAGGGTGGCAACTTAAAGCCAGCCCAGGCAGGAAAATACGTGAGAAACTTCTGTCTACTAAACTACTAAAAAAGATGAAAGGTGAGTTGTGGTTCAAGTGTTAGAGTATTAGCTTTCAGCAAAGGAAGCTCAGGGACAGTGCCAAACTCTGAGTTCCAGCTCTAAGATTTTTGTAAGACACCACCTCCCACCCCAATCAGGCCATAAATCCAGATTTTGCTCATCCTAGATCTCACTTCTGCTCCTGCCACTTCCACAGCACAAGTGGCCGGTGTGTGGCCAGCACTGGGTTAAGAAGTGAACTTACACAAGGGGGGCATAGCCAGGTCAAGGTTAATGCCCCAGAACATTGAGGTACTGGCCATACCAGTCTCTCATCTCCCAGTTCCCTGGCCCTGGAATCTAAAGTCTGTGCCTCTGTGTTCTGGACATCCAGAATTGTCTAGAAGTACCTAAGAGGCCCAACTATGGCTGGAAAAAATACTTGCCTCCAGAAATGTACATTGACATTTCCTAGACACCGACCAATACTTCCAACCCCCCTTGGCCTCACCTCCCATGTAGGCCCAAATCCACCTTGTGTGGGCAGCCTTTAGTCAGCTATCAAGCTTGGATTGTCCAGAGCCACTGGCAAACACCCTTCCCCCACTCCACTGTCAGACTGCTAGAAGTATGACATACCTCCAGAAGCCCAGCTGAGGAAAAAGACAGGACATCGCATGACTGACCCTGCCCCCCACCTCAAGAGGAAGGCACGAAACTATGCCAGCCGGCCCTGCAGACCCAGAATCCCCTGGAGGCAGACAAAGATATGGACAGCCAGACTTGGGCCCCAAAGACAAGCTGGAATGTGCAGGTCTCTGACAATTTAGGACTCATTGTAGACCCTGATGGGGGCTAAAGGCAAAGTTGCCATGGAGCAGTGTCACCATCCGAGGTCAGAAAGAGGCAAACAAGCACCCAGGAAATGGACAGAGAAAGATGAGGGAAAAATACACACAGACACCCCCCCACACACACACACACACTCATGGGTAGCCCAAGGCCTCAGCAGTCCCTGAGCACCTGAACATCCCAAACTCTGAGAAGATGGCACTACTGTCCCCAGAACAAATGTAGACAAATCACAGAGCTTCTCACACATCTGGAATGGCTCATCACACAGCATGGCATTTCCTTCTGTACACACCTCTATGAAGAAAACTCACCCACCTTATCTTTGGTTGTAGGTCATGGGGTTTGAACTTTGGCCTTCCCGCAAAACTCAGCTCTTCAGCTGAAGGTGTGCACTCTACCACTGGAGCCATAGCACCACTTCTGGTTTTTCTGAAAGTCTCACAGACTTTTCTGCCCAAGCAGGCTTTGAACCATAATCCTCAGATCTTAGCCTCCTGAGTAGCTAGGATGACAGTTGTGAATCAATGGCAGCTCCCAGCTTCAACCACCTTCTTACACCCAGGGGAAACCAAACTTGTCAGGCCACAAGGCACATGCAACCCTTCACTTCAGACTATGATACCAGCATCCAAAACCATTCTTTCTTGGGTGGAGACAATATAGTTGAAACTACCCTCCCACACCTGCTCCCATTCGCCCACTCCCTGCCTTAGACAGGCCACAACCTCTGTAGTTCTTGTTAAGGTAATGCCCACCATGCTATGACTTCACACTCGGGAAAACCTGAGGAGTTCTTAGAAATGTCTGTACACTGAAGCAAGCTCCTGGTCTCCCAACCACAGAAACCCCACTCCTTCACCATCTCTTGCAAGCAAGGGGTGTCTTTCTTGTTTTCCTGGTAGAAGAGCTTGAACTCCGGGCTTGGGTACTGTCCATGATGATGATTTTTTGCTCAAGGCCAGTGGTCTACAACTTGAGCCATGGTGCCACTTCTGGTTGAAGATTGGAGATGAGACTCTCATGGGAGCTTCCTGCCTGCAATGGGAAACAAGATCCTCTGGATCTCAGCCTCCCAAGTAGCCTGGATGACAGGTGTGAGCCACCAGAGCAGGGCTTATGGTGTCTCATTCTTTAGAATTTCCACCTAGTCCTCCTCTAGAAACTACCACTTAGACACTCCACTATCTCATTCAGGGACAGGGAGGCTCGGAATCTTGGTGGGGACATGGGCATTAAAGGGCCCCCTTCACATCACTACCCATCTCTAAGTTCCCATCCACCTCCTCTGGATGGCCTGGTCTTCCGGGGCAGATCAGACCCACTAGGACTTCTGGGGCCTGTATCTCCCCGCCCCACCCAACCAGTACCTGAGGATTTCTAGGGCTGGCTGCTCCAAGTTTCGGTGGAAGATGTCTGGAGGGATGCTGATAACCAGGGGTGCCCAGGGTAGAAGGAGTGTCCATCTCCCCTCTGTCAAAGAAGGGGACAGGACACATGGATGGATGTACTAAGAGCTACAGGGCATAACAATCCACCTATCACCCATGTCCCTTGGAGTGGTGTTTTATGTTGACAGTCCTTGGGCTTGGCCTGGGGGCCCAGGCACTGTCCCTGAGCTTCCTTTGCTTGAGGCAAGCACTCTCTTCGTGCCACTTCTGGCTTTTTCTGTGTATGTGGGAACTAGGTATTGAACCCATGGTTTCCTGTGCTCTACACAAGCCCACTACTGCTAAGACACAATCCCAATCCTGGATAGTGTTCTTATGTGACCTCTTGGGCCTGTCTCGTTACAATCTTGTACATCTGTACTGAGTTTCTCACCAGCAGCCCTGGCTGGAAATGAACATGCTCCAATATGTTGTCCTTTATCTACAGCATCTTTACTCTCTATGCTTCCTGTCAGATCCTCCTTGTTAAGAAAGACCCCCTTTCAAGTGCTGCCTTTAAGAATCCTGATCCAATTGCCCTGGCAGTGAGGGGGGCGGGGATCTTCTCAGCTCTACACAATACTGGCCTTGTCATTCTCTTCCATTCAGCTGGTGTAGATTGAGAATGCTCAAAGGGGAAAGCCTGGCTTTCACCACCCAATTTCTGAAGGCTCTGATGCACTACCCAGGGACCTGTGCTTTATCACACTCCATGAAAGTGCACTTGAGGCCCACGCAATCTGTGGGCAAGAAATGAGGCTTGAAGTGAGGATCTGGGAGCTGTCTCTCTGAGTTTTTCTGTTCAAGGCTGATGCTCCAGCACTTGAGCCACAGCTCCACTTCTAACATTTTGGTGGTTCCATGGAGAGTAGAGTCTCACTTGCTTTCTAGCTTATGGCTGGCTTCGATCTTTGCACCTCAGATCTCTGCCTACTGAAGAACCAGTATGTCAGGTGTGAGCCTGAGCAAGATATGACAAACACCAGAGCCTTTCTTTTGAGCTTCTGTTTATTTCGTGTCAACTAGCAAGCCCTAATTAAAATAGTCATTTACAGGGGATAAAGTTCCTCTCCTAGGTCAGTTAATCCAAGGAGATAAAATGTCTTTGGAAAAGGCTAGTCTGAGTTGGCCTATGTGAGTGTGTTTGTGAGAGTATGAGTTTCAGGGATACCTACCCCCAACTCTCAGGTGCTTCATTCTCCCAGTAGTAAGTACATCCCCGATCTCCACACCAAGGAAGGTGGGTAGGGGAGAGTTCATAAGGTCACATCAAGTGGGATCATCTGAATTCTATCCTGCAACTGAAGCTGGGAGAGATAATAGAGAGAAGAGGTTTAGAGGAACATCAAGGTAAGTCCCTTACCTTTGGCTACAAGTACCAGAGAAAAGAATGAATCCATCCTTTTTGGTACTAAGATAACCGGTGCCCACTATTCATTTATTTTATTTTTTTGGGAGTCCCAGGGCTTGGATTCAGGGCCTCAGTTTCATCACTGAGCTTCTTTTACTCAAGGTTGAGGCTCTACAAATTGAGCCACAGCACCATATATATCTTTTTGTGGTGGGGGGTAGGTGGTTTATGGGAGATAAGAATCTCCATGCCTGGGCTGGCTCTCAGTCAACACCATCAGAACTCAGCCTCCCGAATAGCCAGGATGACAGGCTAGAGCCACCAACACCTGACCGCCATCATCCATTTATAATTCCCTAGGGCCATTGCTGAGCCATCCGCACTGCATCCCCGTTGTTGTGAGTTAGGAGCAGACATGAATGGGTTTGATACTTCAACAGCCTACCTACCTTTGAGCATCGTTCCGGGTCAGTCCGATTGTGGCTTCCTCCTTATCCACAGCAATGACTTGGCTCTGTCATCAGAACAAATATCCCCCAGGAGGTATCAGGTCTGGGGTTTTTCCTCTGCACACCATATCCCTTCCCTGAAAAGACACACCCCAACAAAGCAAAGTAGACATAGAGTGAATTCATTTTCTTATAATCAGTGTCTGGCCAGATAGGTGACAGTGAGGATCAGAGGCCCGGGATTCGGCTGTGCAGTTGGATAACATGATGCCTCCTCATCCACTTTCCTTTAACTGTCTTAGAAGAGGGTAGTGAAGAAGGATTCACCAGATGAACTGACAATGAATAACCATCACATTCTAGCCCAGGCACAGATGGGCTTACCTGAGGGAGGGAGTTCAACAGCCTGAGCAAGAAAGCTCCTGACCCACAGCCTACCTCCAGAATGAGAGGGCCACCTTGGGTCCTAGCCACACATGGCGACGCTGGGCCACCTCCTCCAGCACCCATTCAACAAGTTCCTGTGTGAGGGAGAGACAGAGAGTTCTGATGAGAGAGAGAGAGAGAGAAAGAGAGAGAGAGAGAGAGGAGAGAGTCGGAATTACACTTAAGCCCTATAATGGTAACTACAAAGGAGGCTGAAATATGAGGATCATGGTTCATAGCCAGCCAAGGCAGGAAGGACTGTGAGACTCTTATCTCCAAAGAATCACCAGAAAACTGGAAGTTGTGCTGTGGCTCAAGTGGTAGAGTGCTAGCCTTGATCTGAGGAGCTTGGAAACAGCGTCCAACCCAGAGTTCAAGCCCCATGACTGACAAGAAGTGGACTTCCCACCACAAGAAGTGGACTGAATAGCACCCATTGTCCTAGCAAGTATGGCAGTGAAGTCAGGTCGAGCTTTCTTTCAGCTGGGGGTCATGAGTAGGTTAACCAGCTTCTCCATGCCTCATTTTCCCCAGCAGCAAAACTGAACAGTGAAAGTTCCCCTTCCTCACGTGGATAGGGTAAGGATGAAAGAAAGCCATGTTTTGTTTTATAATCCCATACCTGTGGCACGATAAATAACAGGGCCCATTTGAGCCCTTTCCAGGTATCTTCCTGTCATATGCTCACAGAATTGCCAAGAACCTTATCTGATGACCACTCCCTCTATGCCTGGCTCTGCCCCAGAGATCCCCCTGTATTGATCCCTTGTTTCCTCACAACTGTCCTGTGAGGATACTGAGGTCCGAAGGTTCCATGCCCAACCCAGAACTTCAACTGTGGTCAAGAATCAGCTGCTGTCTCTGTCCCCCTGGGGAGCCACCCCCTGCAGGCCTCACTCCCAGGCTCTCCCAAGCTCCCTCTGCCACAAACCATACCCCAGGGAGTAGACAGTTCCAGGGCACAAAGACCCCTTGGTCTTATAATTTAATGGTGCTGAGTCCCCTTCAAGCATCTCACCCTTCCAGACCCCCACACCTCAGTCACAAAGCCCATGCACCCCCCAAAGATTGCAGTTAGAAGTTATCAAAGGGTCCAGTGCTCCTTGTTACAACCAACTTCTACACATACACACACACTCACACACACACACACACACACACACACACACACACACACACACACACACACACACACACACACACAAGCTGGCACAGGTGGTTCCTGTCTGTCATCCTCGATCCTCAGGAGGCTGAAGTCTGAGGATCACTGTTCAAAGCCAGCCTGCACAGGAAAGTCTCTGAGGCTCTTATCTACAGTGAACCACCATATAGCCAGAGGAGGAGCTGTGGCTCAAGTGTCAGAGCACTAGCTTTGAGCACGAAAGCTCAGGAACAGCAACTAGGCCCTGAGTTCAAGGCCCAGTTCTTCTACCTCCAAACATACACAGACACAGACACACAGACACACACACAGACACACACACAGACACACACACACACACACACACACACACACACACACACACACACGAAAAGCCCAAGGCTTCAGCAGTCCCTGAGAACAGAACCATAAACTCCCTCCATTAGGTTGAGCCTCTCTCATATCTGGAATGTCTCATCGACCAGCATGGCATATCCTACCGTACACATTGGTATGCAGAAAACTTAGTCACCTCTTTTTTTGTGGTTGGTCATGGAGTTTGAACTCTGGGCCACGGTGTTGTCCCTCAGCTCTTCAGATGAAGGTGAGCATTCTCCCACTTGAACCACAGCACCATGTCCTGTTCGCTGGTTGATCCTTTGGTCATCAAGTCTCACAGACTTTTCTAACCAAGTTGGCTTGGACCCACGTTCTTCACATCTCAGCCTTCTGAGTATCTAGGATGAGAGTTGTGAGGCACCAGTGGCTTCCGGCTTCAGCCACCTTCATATACCCAGAGGAAACCCATCTCCTCAGGCCACAAACTTCTTGCAACCCTTTATTTGAGACTTTGACCCCCAGCACTCAAATCCATCCTTCAATGGAGAGAATAAAAACACAACAATCTCACCCCTGCACGCATTTGCCCACTCCCTGCCTGCCTCAGGCCATGTCCTCTTGAAGCTGTGGCTTCAAACTGGAGCAAACTTGGGGAGTTCTTAGAAATGTCTGTACAGTGAGGCCAGAACCTGATCTCCCACCACAGCACACACCCCACTCTCCCCCACACCTCCACCATCCTTTGCAGGCAAAGATGTCTTACTTTCTTTTTTCTGTTGTGGTGCTTGAACTCTGGGCCTCGGTGCTATCCATGAGCTCTTCAGCTAAGATGAGCACTCAACTAATTGAGCCACAGCACCCCTTCCAGTTTTCTGGTGGTTTGTTGGAAAAAAATGTCTCAGGGTCTTCCCTGAGCAGGCTGGCCATGATCTGTGATCCTCAGATCTCACCTCCTGAATACCTAGGATGACAGCCATGAGCTACTGGCAACAGGCCAAACATATTTTTCCATGCCTGTCATCCTATCCCTTAAGGAGACTGAGATCTGAGGACTGCAGATGGAAGCCACCTTTGGCAGCGAATTCCATAAGAACTCTTTATCCCCAATTAAACATCCAAAAGATTTGGAAGTGGAGCTGTGGCTCAAATGATAGAGTGATAGCTTTGAGCATAAGAGACAACGGATAGAACCCAGTCCCTAGTTTCAAGTTTTTCTAGCAAAGACCCACCCAAGAATGGGAAGCAGGTGGGCATACGGGAGCTGAAAGCTCACACATAATAACCAAGACTCCCAGAACAGACCCTATTCGGCTCTGATTCTCTAGATTCTATGTCCTACGTCATGGCAGTATTAGATGGGACTGACCATGCTCCAAGTTAGGACATTCAATTACAATCTCATACTGAGGATCCCCTGACCTTATGAAAGACTCAGGATCTCTCACTGTCCTGCCTCAACACTGAGCAGTGAGGTGAGTTCTAGTTATCCAACCACAGGATGTGGGAACAAAAGCATTTCTTGGCCAAGAGATGCAGACTGGAAGGCTCTAGGTCCGTCGCTCTCAGGAAGGGGAAAAGGGCTGATCCATCGCAGGCATGTTCCTAGGTTGTGAGTATCCTCAAAGAAACAACCCTGCTCAGAGCTCAGTGCCTCTTGTTTTCCCACCATCCTCCCCAAGCTTGCCCCACCACCAGCCTGCCCTCTCTGAATCCCAGATCTGCCATCTAGACTAAAGGCAGAGCCAGCAAAGAGACCCACCTCTGCCTCTGAGAATGGCAGTCACAGGGTCCTAGCGCCCCCTAGAGGAAGTCTCTGGGCAACACAGGTCCTGACTCCCACCCTCATTCCCTGGCTGTCCTATGCCAGTGGCACACTTACCTCTGTCTCTGGTCTTGAAATGAACACTGGAGTTGTGATCTTCAGATTGAGCGCTGGAAATCCCAGTCGACAAAGTTGTACTGCACAGGCATCCTGCGGTGGACGACAGCCAGGTGCTCAATGGTGAACCCAAGACACCAGGACTTTTAATAACCCTATGGTTGGTCAAAGTCTCTATCACTGATGGTCTAGATTGTCATGCGAGATTATGGCTCCAATGTCCTGAAACACTTGACCTGGGATCATCCTCCCATTTCATCTTCCTCCCCCACCTTGACACTCTGTCACCCCAACACCTAACTAGCTGTTGGACCATTTCTTCTTCTTTTTTTTTTGGTCCAGTCGTGGGGCCTGAAATCTGGGCCTGGGCACTGTCCCTCAGCTCAAAGCTAGCGCTCTACCACTTGAGCCACAGCGCCACTTCCGGCTTTTTTTTCTTTTTGCTTATGTGGTGCTGAGGAATCGAACCCAGGGCCTCGAGCATTGCAAGGCAAGTGCTCTACCACTGAGCCACCTTCCCAGCCCCGACCATTTCCTCTTATATGACCAGAAAATAAACTTGGTGGGGCCAGGAGAGATTAAAACCTGGTGACCCACCCTGAGCCCTAGGGTCTACATCCTTCTGCAGTCAGCAACCACACAACACCTGGATTTCATGAAGTTGCTGATAGGTCAGTGGCTTGGTCCTACATACTGGCTTTAGGCTCTGAAACTGTGCCCACAGAGATTGTGAATGGTTGGCTCCCTTGATCCAGGGACTCCAAACCAAGGCTTGGCTGTTCCCCTTTCTTCCATTCCACTTTTTCTCACTCCATCCTTCCCTCCTCTCACTCTTTTTTCCATTTTTCTCTCACTCATGGGCCTTGAACTCGGACCCTGGATGCTGTCCCTGAGCCTTTTTACTCAAGGCCAACAGACTACAACTTGAGCCACACATCCACTTCTTGTGTTTTCTTTTAGGTAGTTGGAAATAAGAGTCTTACAGGATTATCTGCCCCAGCCTTAAGCCTCAATCCTCCCATCTCAGCCTCCTAAGTAGCTAGGTGACAGGTGTGAAGCACCGGCATCCAGATCAATCTAAGGTTTCTTCATGTGCTATTGAACCAGCACTGGATCGTTTCATCTGTGATCGCATTCCCCCAGGAGCATGGTGCACACTGTAACTGTTGGATAAGTATATGAGCATCTGCATATGACAATACTACAGAAAAGTCCCATTTGATGCAGGTAAGCATCCTGGGGCGGGGGGAAGGGCAAAGCCTGATGAAGCTCTCCCACAATTCTCCCTCCTCCCTCTTCCCACCCTCCTGGTGCCACCACACTTAACTCTTTTGGCTCCGAGGATGTGAGCCATGATGTACTAGCTGGATTCTGGGGCCTGTGGAATGCCTATCTTCTCAAAGATCTCTGTCCAGCAGCTGACCAGCTCTGTGGCACTCGATTCCCACTCAGGTGTGAATGAGGTTGCCAGTGAGCTGAGGCCTGGCTCAAGGGGCCTCCTCTCCTCCTCCCTGGGGCCAGGAAGGATGGTCTACCACATCCTGTCCCCATGTTTCATATTTCAGAGAAAGTATCCTCGAGGCATCCCGGGTTTCTGAAACTCCCAGAGTCCCATGAAGGTGCTGGGAATCATCTTTGCTCACACCTGAGGCTTGAACTCAGGGTCCCTGAGATTTGTTGCATTTGTTAAACAATTTACCATTTGAGTCATGCCTCACTTCTGGCATTTTGCTGATTAATCAGTGATAAGATTCTCAGGGACTTTATTTTGTGAGCTGCCTTCAAACAGCAATACTCAAATCACAGCCTCCCAAGGAGCTAAGATGAGATACATGAGTCAACGGCTCCCAACTTCTATTCACTACTTGTATATGAGCTTTCACAGACTAAATTGTTTTACACTTTTATTGAGCTCAACTATATCGTTTTTCTTTCCTATAATTTTAATGCCAAATTTAAGAATGCTTCGTCTCCAAAATGGTCAAGATGTCTTGACAATTGAACTCATTGGACTAGAAGGCTGCTGATATCTAAGATAGTACTAAAATGTTAGACTTGAGCCTATCTTTATGACAGCTTAATACTATTGCTTTTTCAGTCAGTATTCTTTTTATTATTGGTGGTGGTGGTTGTGGTGGTTGTGGGCCTTGAACTCCGAGCCTAGATGCTGTCCCTCAGCTCTTCAGCTCATGGCTAGAGTTCTACCACTTGAGCCATAGCACCACTTCTGGTAAGCAAATTTCTTTGCTTTAATTCACATCACTTTTTTTGTTTTATATGCCACGTTTTAATCCTGCTTGAACTTAACATTTGAATAAATTGTTATGTTTAATTCAATGTTCACTTTTTAATTCTCCCAAATACTGTCTAACCTATCACCACTTATTAAAGAGAATATCATTCCTCAAATGTTTGGATTTACCCCTTACTAAATATTCCTTGATAATATTTACGTGGATATAATCTGGTGCCCTACAGATCCATTGAGCTGTATAATCTTTCCTCTACAAATATAACAATGTTACACTAAGAGTTTCACTATTGGACAGAGACATATATTCCAGCTTATTTTCCTTTGTCAATGACTAAAAGAGTGCTAGACAGGTGCTTTTAGAAATTGTCATAAACATAAATAAAACTGTGAACCTGAGCTCTGTTGTCTTACGCTTGTAATCCTAGTTGCATAGGAGGCTGAGATCTGAGGATTGCGGTTCAAAGCCAGCTGGAATGGAAATGTTCATAAGACTCTTATGTCCAATTAACCACCAGAAAACCAGAAGTGGCACATTTGCTCAATGAGTAGAGCATTCACTTTGAACTGAAGAGCAGAGGGACAGCGCCCAGGACCAGACTTCAAGCGCCATGAATGATCAAAAAAAAAAAATGGAGGAGACAATTTATATTATTGTTCAATTGTATCCTCCAATAAACAAAAATTATATGTCTCCATTTATTTAGATTTTCTTTTATATTAAGCATTGTATAATTTTCAATGAAGATGGGTGAACAGCACTTTAATACATTTTGTCGATGTTTGAAGACAGCACAAAGAAATTCACAGAAAACAGTTGAAAAATGAAAGGCAATGGGAATGGAGAAAGACAGAAGCCAGAAACAGGTTAATCAGTCCCTTCATTAACATGTGAAAGTGTAAAATATTTCAATAATTTTTCTCCATACAATTAATATACACCAATTAATAAATATCTTCCAAACCTTTTGTATTCAAGTATGGCATAAAGGATAAATACAGATTCTGTGGTGAAATGAAAGAAAGAGATGAGAAAATACATACTTATAGTGATTGTGTAAATAAACTAAGAAATTCTGTCAACATTTTGAAGGCTCTTAGCTCATTGGACTAAGAAGGCTGCTGGAATCTAGGATTATACTAAAATGTTAGACTTGAGCCTATCTTTAAGACTGCTTACTACTATTGATTTTTCAGTCAGTATTCTTTTTGCTGTTGGTCGTGGTGTTTGTGGGGATTGTGGGCCTTGAACTCTGGGCCTGGGTGCTGTCCTTCAGCTCTTCAACTCAAGGCTAGAATTCTACCCCTTGAGCCATAGTGCCACTTACGGTTTTCTGGTGGTTTATTGGAGATAAGAGTCTCATGGACTTTTCATGCACAGGCTGGCTTTGAAACACAATACTCAGATCTCAGCCTCCTGAGTAGCTAGGATTACAGGGGTGAGCCACCGGCAACTGGTTCCTCTGTACAACATCAACCATAATATAAAATGAAGTAAAATCAATAAAGGACGTGTTTGGCAAATAAAGTAAAATGATAGCTTACAGACAAATGAATATAATGGTATACATATATGTCTGTATACATGTATATACACATCTGTATATTCTTTTATATATATATATATAGGTATTAGTATATAAACTCATATAAGTATGAATATATGCATATGTTCATATAGTGTGTATACATATAAATTTATTTGAAGAGACTTGAATCAGAAATATATTAATAGCATATTAATGCCAATGAAAAACTTTAACCATCCTGAATAAGTTATAAAAAAAGTCCAAATACATATCTCTATAGTAATATAATAACAACCAAGGAACATATGGAAAGATCATAACATACCTAGACATTGCATACATATAGAGATTAGTGGAAATAGAAACAATAAGATAGCCCTGCACAACCATTATGTAGAAATTGTAATCCTTATACATTGGTGTTTGACATTTAAAATTATATAGACAGTTTGATGAACATACTGGCAATCTTTAAGATATTATAATATATAGAGTTGCCTCTATGATCCAGCATTTTTGAATCATAATGTTATATACAAAATAGATTTTAACATATGTCCAATGAGATACATGTACAAGAATATACATAGCAAAACCTTTTACAATAACATATCATAAAGTATTTAAATGCCCATTCAGGATGTTATTCCATTATACACATGCTCTATCCATGAGAAAAGTTTACATGGACTTACTTTAGAAACTGTAATATTACATGGGAAAAATGGACAAAATAGACTACATTTTCTAATTATATGAGCTTTTTAAAATTGGCACATCTGTAGAGGAAGAATATGAAATAATAGCTGCTCAAGGGAGGTAGGTTGGAATGTTAACAGGAAGTGACTAGTAATAAATATGGGAGTATTTTGAGAGGGTACTAAGGGTAAAATGTTCTAGAAGTGAAGGTAATATTCTTACTCCAACTCTTTAACATTCTAAGAATCATTTTACTTTATCGAAGAATTACAAATTGCTCTTGCATTAACCTTAGGAAAATTTTTAGAATAGTAGTGGGTGAATCTAAGTGATAATTTAGAATTTAAAATCACAGAATTTTATAATGCATAACATTAATATGTTGCTGAATAAGACTATCAAGAAAATATGATTCGTGGTATATCTTCTGAGTGACTATACATGCTATTGCGAGTCAGTGAATATTCTACAAAATTCTGTATATTGAGGGATGAGATAGGATTGAGAAGGATGAGGGATAATGATTATCAAGGGGCATTGCATAGGGCTGGGAATGTGGCTTAGTTGTAGACTGCTTGCATTGCATATGTGAAGCCCTGGGTTTGATTCCTCAGTACTACATAAACAAAAAAATCTGGAATTGGCACTATGACACATGTCGTAGAGTACTAGCATGAGGAAAAGAAGATCAAGGACATTGCCAGGGCCCTGAGTTCAAGCCCCAGGACGAGTAAAAAAAAAGGTGCATTGTATTAAGCCGGGCACTAGCGGCTCCCACCTGTAATCCTATATAATCAGGTGGCTGAGGATTGAGGTTTGAAGCCAGCCCAGGCAAGAAAGGCTGTGAGATTCTTATTTCCAATTAAATCTCAGAAAAATCTGAAAGTGCTGCTGTGCCTCAAGTGATAGAGTTCTAGCATTCATCCAAAGGCACTTAGGAACAGCATTCAGAACCAGAGTTCAAACCTCAGGAGAGAAAAAAGAAAAAAAAAACCTCACTAAACACTATGCATTAACTGCTTTGTCAAACAGCAACTCCCATAAAACTACTTAAAGTTAATTTAAAATATGATAAAATGCAAGTCATTTTGGGAACCAGACATAGATAGAATACATGGGACCAAAGTAAATTTTATATCATGCAGTTTAGGTTGTAATTTGTTCTACAGTCTTCTTACGTCATTTATGAAATTGACAATGCTGTCAATTATAGGTCAATTTCCTTGAGGAACAGATTGAATTCTGCTATCTTTTCATAGGAAAACATAGAGGTGATTTTTTTGCCTCTTATTGAAGTATGTCTGATATTTTAAACTAGATTTGTCCTAATATAATATTAATTTAAACAATCATTTTATTAGGACGATGTTGGTCAGTTTTTTTCCAGTAAATCTTATCCCTTATAATAAATGAGAGCATGCTGTGTCAGTCTCCTATTAATATGCCAAATTCTTTATAAAATTAACTTAAAAGGGGGAAATATTAATCTTGGCTTCTGATTTTACACATTTCAGTTCATATTTCTTATCCTCATTGCTTTGGGTTGGTGATGGCACAGTACCCCACGTCAGGAACATGTGATGGAGTATGTGTATTAATGGAAGCCAGGAAGTAAAGAAAAGTAGGAATAAGAGTGGGAAAAGGGAGAAACACGAGGAGGGGAAGAGGGAGAGGGAGAAGGAAAAGCAAAAGGAGATGGAAGTAAAAGAAGAAAGTTGAGGAAAGGACTTTGATCTTATCATTCTCTTTGATCACAAGTTCTCAGTGACCAAATCTCTACAACTATGTCCACGTGGGAGGGTTCACCTTTTTATGGCAACATAGTGAAAGCTAATTATTAATCCCAATCCTGGCTCAAGTGGTAGAGTGCTAGCCTTGAGCTGAAGAGCTGAGGGACAGCACCCAGGCCCAGAGTTCAGGCCCCACGACCGGACCCCCCCCCCAAAAAAAACAAAACAAAAACAAAAATAACTATTTCATCTAACGCATAATGACTTGAATTTTTCATAATTTTATGACATTCCCATTCAAGTTTTTGTCATCTATCGTGAGGTTCTTTCTTTCTAGTTGAAGAAAAAATATATACTATCACGATCATTTATTTCTTAATTATTCTATATAGTAGGTATAACATGAATTTCCAACCATTCAATAACAAGTTATATTCAATTCTAGGAATAATTGCATGAGTCATGGAATATCTTGCTTTCTGTCATATTGAGATTGATTCAATGTCTAAAATCACTGTTGACATAATACATGAAATTTAGTGTTTCTCTGAAATGTCTTAGTAATCAAACTTCAGAAATACATGACCAGTAACTAAAATTTTTATATACTCAAAAAACGTATGAATCTATATTTTATGTCAAAAAAGCTTAGGTTTAAAAGAAGGAAAAATCATGTGACCATAGTAGATAATATTTAATTTAATGAAAAATTGCTTCATTAACCCTGACAGAGCCTATTGCTTTTGGCTTACATGAGAAATTTGATTAAGGATCCTTTTGGCGCTTTTGAATAATAGAGCATTTCAATTTGTCCAAAGATTCTAACATTTAAACCTTTGAGTGTATATTTTTTTATAAAAATCAAAACTTTTTTTCACAGTGCATGTTCAGGTTTAATAACTAAATAAATATCTAAATGTTAATTTGTTAAATTGAGCCTCTAGAATTAAAATAATAAGAAATATATTTTATTCTTAGATATATCTATGCTTAATATGGGTTGCTCAAGCTTGTAATCCTCGCTACTCAGGAACCTGGGGTTCAAAGCCAGCCTTGGCAACAAAGAATTAATCTTATAAATATGTTAGAAACAATTGCAAGAAAGAAAAAAAAAACATTTATATACTTATCCTAGGGTTCATTTCACCTAACATCAACATATCTGACCTATTCTGCTTGTCACAGACATGCCCCTCCCCCACGGTATAACCCTTGCTTGCATTGTATTTGATGTTGGTATGATTTGTGGAGGGCAAGGGAAAAATCATGTGGTTTAAATAAGGATACAGGTGGACCCATTGCAACAATGAGATGTACAAGTCGTTATGTAGAAAAACAACTTTACAACTTTGAAGGGGGGGGGTGGATGGGGCAGGAGGGGCAGAGATGAGAAGGGTTGAGAAGTAGAAAAAAAGGATGAGGCAACAATGCTTGATAAGAAATGCTCATTACCTTGCCCATGTAATTGTAACACCTCTGTACTGTATTTGGGGGGGGGAGGGGGGGAAGGGAGGTGAAGGGTAAACAAAGGAGGAGGCTGCAATGCTTGGTAAGAAATGTATGCATTATCCTGCCCATGTAATTGTAATCCCTCTGTACAGTATGTTCTCAAATAAAATTAAAAAAAAATTTAAAAATTTGAAAAAACCAGCCTTGGAAAGAAAGTTCATGAGTCACATCTCAATTAAACACACACACATCACCACACACACACACACACACACACACACACACACACAGCCAGAAGTGGAGTTGTGGCTCAAATGTTAAACCAATATTCTTGAGAGTTCAAATCACAAAAACAACACATACACAATATTATGTCTAAATTCTTATTTTACTTTGAGGAAATAAACAATGTCATGGAAAGTGATATTTGTTACATATCCTGAAACTTTTGTGAATTTGTTTTTAGTACAATTTGTCTTATGATATAACATAGGTTATTAAAATTAATATTATTCTAGTATATTATAATTACTCATAACACCTTGAAGTACAACATTTGGTATTTTTTCTATAGCCATAAGAAATATTCTGATTAAAAGATTGGAAGAAAAAAATAAAAGAAAAAGAAAGCAAGAAAGAGAGAGAGAGAGGTAAGGATGGAGGGAATGAAGGAGGAGGGAAAGAAGAAAGGAAGGAAAAAAGGAAGGAATGAAGGAACGAAGGAACAAAGGACGGAACGGAGGAAGGAAGGGACATAAAACAATTTAATTTATAAAATCAGGTATTTAGCCCAATATAAACTTCATGTAATTAACTCTTTAGTAAATGCAATTTTGCAATTTTATTTGCATGTTCCCCATGCATGAATGAAATCAGCAAATGAAAGATCAGAAATAACCAGGTGTATCTGTTTGCGTCTGTAGTAAATATGTATGCAAACCTTTTTCTCAGTTTCTATACATCATCAAATAATTATTTGTAAACAATTCACACTTAGTTATAAATATTTTAAAAATTGAGGTAACCAAAGTATGTCAATATATTATATACTGTGAATACTAGTATTTATAATGCTATTAATATTACAGTCCTCATGTTTTATTAATTGTAACAATTTTATTTTGTATTTTATCAGAAATACTAGCATTCTCTGATTTTGGTGTCTGTGAGAATTCTAATAGCAGACCTTAATTAAAATCAAAGGAGATCTGTATTTGTTGGCTCAAACGAATATTTTTGAAAGCAATTAACACATCGGCGATTGTTCAAATACATCAGAAGGGCTTTAGGCTGTACCACGTTTACATGGTTACCTATGATGTGATTCAAGAGCCACTAAACAATCAAACTTCACTTTGCCATCACTATAATTATCCCCATTGTAAGAAGAATCATTCACATAATTCACATGATATAAGCTTGTTCTTGTTATTATTTTCCATGAAATAATATCAAATGATACACCACACTGAGTTAAAGAAAAGGTTGCAAAGTGCATTGGACGATGTAACTCCTTCCAGATAAGCATGTTGAAATTCTATTCCTCTGCCTGGTGACATTAGAATGAACGTTTCAGAGATTAACCTGCAATATTGATCCTGATAAAAGAAGCCCAATATAATTACTCTGCCATGTGAACGTCCAGAAAATAGATTATAATGAACCAGAAAGTGGACCACATTAGACCAAGAATTGCTTTGAATTACCATTTTTATAATCAATGTTTAAGCTTCTAGACTATGGATAATATACTCCTGATGTTTTTAAGCCACTTACTTTGAAATATTCTAACAGCCCAGTGGCTGACAAAAAGCAAAGTAGTTTTGATTTAAATTTTACAAATTCAGATAAAAAAGATAAATAAATTTTTATTATTTGAATTTTATTCTACAAGTCTCCAGATTTACAATATTTTTATGGGCTGGGAAGGTGGCTCAGTAGTACAGCGCTTGCCTTGCATGCATGAGGCCCTGGGTTCAATTCCTCAGCACCATATAACCAAAAAATAATTCGAAGAGGCACTGTGGCTCAAGTGGTAGAGCACTAGCCTTGAGCTGAAGAGATGAGGGATAGTGCCCAGGCCCCGAGTTCAGGCTCACGACTGGCAACCCCCAAAAATTTTTAAATGGGGATCTAATTGAGGTTCAACTCTATATTCAACTTTCATAATTAATTTTTTGAATATTTTTATTATCTTTAGTTGCACAAAGTACTTGGTATTCACTGAAACAGTGTATGTATATATTGCATCTTGATCAATGTCACCCCATTCAACGTTTTCATCCACCCATCCCAATCAACCCCTATTCTTATGTATCTCAATATTATGTTCTGGAATTACTTGCATTTAACAAAGCAGTTTATGTGTACGAAGCACCTGGAATTGTGTTACCACGTCAATATCTTCACCCCCCATTTCACACTACACCTTGCTTTGCATATTTCAATTCTGGGAAGTATACAATGGATTCTTTCCTGTATTCCATCCTTTTCCCCTTCAATTTCCTACCCCTCTCATATTGCCCCCCATTGTCCTCTCTTGCAGTACACATTTACTGGTATTTATTTGGTTGGGCTTTGCCTTAGTCTTTTAAGATAGTTATAGTATTTGCACTCTCCATGAACTCTACGACTTCAGATAATTCATTTGTACCTCCTGGCATGCCATCCAGTGTGTTTACTTTTACATTTATAGGCACCTTCTATCTAACACAAATGAGGAAAATCATGCAAGCTAAGTTTCTCTGAGTCTGCTTTATTTCACTTAATATTATTTCTAAGTGTTTCATTTTCCTTAAGAATGGTGCAATATTATTCTTTCTGATGTTTGAGCAGAACTCCATTATGTATGTATGTATGTATATATATGTATATGTTGTATATATGTATGTATATATACATATATGCATACATATACTTGTAAATTGGGATCAATAAAATTAGATATATATATATATAATTTATATATACATATATAAAAATATATAATTCTTGATCTCTTTTTACAATGAGAAGCATCTGGGCTGATTCCATATGTTGGCTACAGAAAATAATGCAATAATGAACATGATTGTGCTGGTAGATTCAGTGTGGCCTTGTTTCTGCTCTGTTGGATAAATGCCCATAAGGGGAGTTGCTGGATCAAAGGTAGGTAGCTCTCTATTCAGTTCTGTGAGCAATTTCCATAGTGTTTTCAAAAGTGGTTGAACAAGATTACATTACCATCAACAGTGTAATAGAGTTTCCTTTGGGCCACATCCATATCAGTATCTGTGATTGTTCAGTTTTTCATCATGACATTGTAACATGGGTGAAATGAATCTCAGTGTTGTTTGAATTTACGTTTCTTTTATGGAGAGAGATGTGTCTATTTTTCATTCTTCTTCTAAGAATTTATCTTTAAGTCTTTATCCCATATATTAATTGGGTTCTTGTTTATTTGAGTGTCTATTTTTATTGGGTTTAAATTTTGATATCTAAATATGGGTTAGCTAAGAAAACCCTTGTCTGATGCTTAGTTAGTAAAAATCTTCTTCCATTCCATTTTCTTTCTATATATCCTGCTAACTTTTTCCTTTGCCTGAAGAAACTCTTCGGTATGATGCAATTCTATTGATCCAGAAAGAATATTACACCATTCATAAGGAAAAGGAAAGACTTGGAACAATCTTATATTAAGTGAAGAAAGACAGATTCAAAGAAATATATGCTGCCTGATTTCCCTCATTTGTTGCATTAGAATGTGCCTCTAATTCTACAAGTAAAGACATGTGGATGGTAAAAGAGAAAACATTACACTCGGACATGATAAATTACATGGGATTCTAAACATTTATACAGTGAGATCAAAGAGAGATGCCCTGTGGAGAAGATCACAAAGAGTGAATAGCTATATGAATATTATCATATAAAATAATGTTCATTTAAATGGTCTCCCAGAAATGATAGAGAGTATTTTTTATTATTTTGCTTTTCCTTTTGTGTTCTGATGCCGTTTTTATTAATTTGTGCACATTTGTTAATATGTGTAATTTTGGAAAGGGCAAGAGAGAACACAGAAATGGTGGGACAAAGAGTTAACAAATGCAGCGGTGCTACTCAATAGACACAACATTGTACATGAACTGTACAACTTTTGGGAGAGGGAGCTTGAAAGGACTGGGAGAACATGAGGGAAGAGGTGACACTGTTCAAAAAGAAATGTGCTCATTATCTGACTTAAGTAATTGTAACACTTCTGTACATCATCTTTACAAATTAAAATTGGAACTCATAAACAGGCCAGAGAAGCTATACTAATATAGTTAAAAATAGGCTTTACATTAAAAGTGGTATGAAAGTAAAAAGAGACAAAAAAGACATTAAATATTGATAAAGAAAAGTCTCCATCAAAGGGTTATAACAATTCTAAATATCAATGTCCTGAATTCTAGCGCTCCCAAATTCATTAGACAAATACTACTTACCCTAAAAATACGCATACATCCAAATATATTGTTGGTTGCTTGAACACATCATTCTTACCTCTGGACAGGCCATCCAGGTAAAAAATTAGCAAAGAAACTTCAGAGCTAAATAACTGTATTGACAAGCTATAACTAACAGATAACTACAGAATATTTCACCTAGCAGTGTCACAATATATATTCCTCTCAGCAGCCCATTTTCAGAGATAAACTCAACCAGCTCAAACCAGTGAACAAAACAAACTTCTATGATTCTAAGAAACAACATTTTGTTTGCCTTTTTAAAATAAATTTATTCTGTTGTTCTCATTAAGGCGATTTATAGATGGATTACAATTACAAGAGTCAAGTAATGAGAAATTTCCTTTTGTGAAATGTCTTCAGTTCCCTCACTTGTTCCCAGTCCCACTCTCCTGTCCCCACCCATGTGTTAAATAGTTCACTTTCATTAATGTTCAATGAACTCCACTGCTGCAATTTTTCACAGTTTTCCCTAAAGCTCTGTGCCCACCCCTCACATTACTGAAGATGTACAATGAATACACCAGGCATAAGGTAAAGAAGACAGAATAATCATAAACTATAAACAACAACAAACACAAAACAAAAAAGGACTTTTTATTTCCATATGTCATAATTTGTTTGAGTATGTATATCTTGTTATATAAATATAAATGTTTTTTATTATAAAGTCAATTCAGGGATTAAGGTATGATAACATAATCTTGCTTTCTATTTAATAATGCTTTTTATTTTAATATTAAATTTGTAAGTAACACAATTAATGTCCTAGTGAAATATGAAGGTTCAGATTTAAAGTTAAATTTTCAAAATGTCTAATAGTTTCATTGTGGCAAACAAAATGAAAAACAGGCATGTTTTATCCTCATATTTTATTTCATGTGTAAAAAAGTAAAATAAATATAATATTATTTCAGTGCAAATTAGGAATCAAATACTTATGCAATGCATCAATTCCATAGATTATGAGATCTGTTGATAAAATTAATAAAACTTGTTTAAGTAGATTACTTAAGATGTGAAGCAAATGATAATTTTCTTTTTAAGTGAAGTTGATAGAAAAATCAATGTCCAAAGATTCCAGAGTTCTGTGTGCTTGATACATGTCAATTTACACATATGCTTGGCTCATCTCAAAGTTATTTGAAGATAACTGAAAACAGGACTAGAATAAAAAAAATCATGCAAATGTTTATCTGCATTTTGTGATTAAATATGTCTCCTTTATATCTCTTTATTGTATTTGAAAAATCTGGAAAATTTGTTTAAGTCACATCAACAATGAGAAATAAAGATTCTCTAGCTCCTTAAAAGACCATCAATAAGAAAAACAGGAAACAAAAAAAAAATGAAGTTCATTGTGCTGCTTTGCAATTTGTGGATTATGTGCCTATCCCATGAATCTGGGCTCAAATCACACGGGCTACTGCAAGAAAATTTCAAAATCTAGAGCAGCAAATACAGCTCTGCAGTTGTTTGTAGGTTTCACTACAGTCGCAGCTGGACACCAACTGTACAAAGAAAATAATTCTACTGCTTTGCAGACAAGAATGTGATGAAAAGCATACTTATATCTTCTTATATGAAATAAGAAGACCACACTTTAAAAGCTGACTAAATGATGAGCCCTTTGCATAACAGTGCCATTTTTAAGGTACTCTAGATAATTCAAATCCTTCATCCCTCCCCAAACATTAATGCCATTCACAAAGCATTGCTGAGGGCAATTTTCAGTTCTATTTGATATTTCAAATGGCTTAGGAGTAACATAAACAATAATGCAAGTTGTTGAGAAAATTTAATTTTGAATAAGCAAACAAATCAAATTCAACTCCATAGCATAACTTTTACGAAATATGAATTAAGGAATACGGAATGTCCTTTGTAATTTAATATTAAAAATTATGGCAAAATGCCAGAAACAGACACTGAAAGAAGGAAAAATAAGTCTTTGATAAGATATATTAAAGATTACCTAGGGACAAGTAATTTGATCTACATTTGGTTTTATATAATAGCATATGTTGTTCTGCTAATCAGAGAGACTCAAAAAGATTTTTAAATATAATATGAAAAGTGCATCGTCATGAATGAATGAAATCAGGGAGTAGATGGCTCAAGAGCTGGTTGGTTCTGTTAAATATTCTCATTATTTTGAATGAACTTGTGTTTTTGTATGTGTGGAATTATGAATATATTTTATGTCTAGGCAGGAAAGTTTGATTATTAGATCATTGTCTGATACCTAATGTCAGGAACCTAACCTGAGTCAGAGTGGTAATTACGTATGTGTGTGTGTGTGTGTGTGTGTGTGTGTGTATGTGTGTGTGTGTGTCTGCAAATCTGTATATAGAAGGAAGTATCTTTTTTCCCTCAGGGTATTTACTTAATTGTATTAGTTATACTACACTAATGACAGCAGATAAAGGTAATTAACATTTTCAGACATATATTTATGTTCCTATGATTACATGAACAAACTAAAAAGTAATGTTTGGGGTATGAGTTTTGTGGAAGGTCAGCTGAAAGTATAAACATTTGGAATCTTGGGAAAGATATCAATGACAATCATTTCAGTGAGGATCAATTTTAGACAACACTTGCAAGGATATGTAATCCTATATATTAAAATGCAAGATGTATTGATTTTCCAAAGCTACACTATTCTAGAAATTTGTAGGAAAACATGTTAAATTACGGAAACATAAACATAATGTGATTATTTATTCCATACTGTTTTACATTTTAGTTTTGTCAAGTAAAAATACCATTTATTTTTACTCTATAAGAAGAAAAACCATAGATATTACAGTTTGTGCCATATTTCACATTGGGAAGCTTTGTCTATATCACTAAGTTTATTTCTGTTGTTTCTGATTTCCTATTCATAATTCTGCTTCTCATGGTATTCTCCTAAGAACCTTTTTTTTCTCCCAGTTTTGGGCTTCATCATACCTCATGCTCTCAGTTTGTTTGCTAACAGTAGTCAGTCTACCATTTGAACCATGCCTCCAGCACAGAAATTTTTGTAGTTAATTGGAGATAGAACCTCATGAACTTTCTACCAGTCTCAAAACCATCATCCCCCAAGTCTTATCCTTTTTAATCACTAGGATTATAAAGACGAATCATGGACCCCAAGATTCAATCACTTTTCAGGTCTTATAGATTCCCATGTTTGCTAGTAATTTTAATAAATAAACTACCACAGATTGTTTGGCATTAACACTGTAAATACATTGCCTCTGAGTTGGTGTATCTATAACTCCAAGATCAGATTTGGCTTCTGAGTCTTCTTTCCTTGGCATATTCAAGACTTTCTGTGTGGGCAGCAAAGATGGCGCTGAGAAGAAGTTGAGTGGGCAGAGTCCGAGTTGTTTATGTTAAAATCTGACTGGATACCACAATCAGGGAAAGTGACATCAGTGTATAAACAGCTTGTGGACAGCAGGGAAAGTATAGAAATCTTAGGTGCATGATAGGGTGACCTCTACAATGATTGGTTGGTTCCATTTCCTCCCCTTCCATGCCACATGTTTAAAAAGTGCTTGCTGTGACGTAATAAATGAGTTCTTGCTTGTCTTGACTCCCTGCTGCATCTGACTGTCTCTGAAGCTAAGGGAAGCTGGGGAACAGGCAAGCAGCACACATAGCTTTCCTAACAGCCCGTCCATCTTCCATGGGATGAGTGAAGACCCAACATCTGGTGCTCAACATTCGGCATGAAAGGAAAATATACCACTCAAGGCAAAGCAGTCTCTCAGGGTAAGTGAAACCATTAACTATGGGTAATTCTCTCTCACAGAAAGAGGACTTCAGAAGTGAGGAAGAAAAGGAATGGTCAAATTCGACTGAGAATGCACTGATCAGACAGAAGCACACTGAGTGGAAGTCAACATGAGGGTGAAGGTTACCCCCTTCCTCCAACTCGGGTGCCCCTGACAGTCCTAGGCCCCGACCTTATGCCTCCGAAATTGTGGAAGGGACAACGCCCTATGGAGGGACCTGTGAGACCTGGATCCCTATGACCTAACTTCCACAGAGGGGCCGAGGGCCAGGGAAGTAACCTATGTGGAGGCCTATCCTGTAAAGGAAGGGCCAGTGGAGAGCCTGGACCCTGGGCCACAGGATTTGCTTCCCAAAGGGTATCCTGTCAATCTGGCACCAGGAGCTAACAGACCCTTGGAATTTTATCCATGGGAAGCTAAGGACCTTAAAGAGCTCCACAAGGCGGTGGTGGCGGATAACCTGAACTCTCCTTGGGCCCAGATCCAATTACAGGACATTGCTTATCACACATGTGTCCCTAAGGACTGGCTGGATGTGGCCAAAGCCATCCTTAACCAGTTCTCAGTTTATCAAGTGTTGTGCCTTCTTTAAGGCAGAAAATAACTGGCAGGCTCAATCTGCAATGCCTATTATGTATGCCATGTTAACAGGAACAGGGGAAGGTACTCCACTGGTGTCCAAAAGGCTGAAATACCTGGCACGTATTGTGACCAGGTGAGGCAGGCAGGACTTGCCACATGGCACAAACTGGATGAAGGGCCCACTGCATCCCTCATAGCAGGAGTGACACAAAAGCAGGGTGAGCCTGTACCTCATTTTATAGACCATGTCCAACAGAGTGTTCATCATAAGCTGCCAGCAGGGGACCTCCGGGATCAATTTGTAAAGCTAATGGCTTGGGAAGGGATGAATGCAGAACACCGCATGGCCTGTGCTGGATTGAGAGAGAGTTCCCTGAGCAGATGGGTGGTGGCCTCTCAAGATGTGGGAATGAAACAGTACCAGTCCCAATCACTAGCTTTTAGTTTTACAAACTCAGATATCTGTAATGACTGAGGCTATCACACAGGCACTGGCAGCCCAGGGCCAAGGAACCCCAAGACCATTGGGGAGAGGGACTTCTTTAAATGTGGGCAAGAGGGGCACTTTAATAGGGACTGTTCACAACAATCCCCTGACACCCTGCCCAGGGGGTCCAAACTCCCCCCTACACCCTGCCCTAGGTGCGGGAAGGGGTACCATAGGAAAAAGGATTGTCGATCCAAATTTGATTTAGATTGGAAGCCTTTAAACTAGAGGAGGGGCATCCTCCAGCCCCGTTAAGTAAAGGAGGAACTCCCTCTGCTGTAAGGCCCAGGAAGCCTCATGGCTATACAACCCAGGCCCATTGGACTGTTCCCCTGGTAAAAAAGACTCAGACCTAAAATGAGTATTTTTATAGGCAGGAAGCGGTTTCACTGCCTAATTGACACGGGGGCAGACAGAACCATACTCAGGGAGGAGGAAATGCCCTTGAACTGGAAGCTTGCACCCAGATACCCAATATTGGGGGTAAGGGGCAACTCCCAGTCCAAAGAGATGGTTGCCCTTATGAAATGGACTAGCCCAGATAGAGAGCAGGGAAAGATAAGCCCTTTAGTTGCAAAAAAAACCTCACCGCCAATTTACTAGGCCAAGACATGCTAGGACAAATGGATGTTCTGATCATTACAGACCATCGAGCATTCTATGATGATATCCTGGATGGAGAAGCAGCACAAAGGCTTAAATGGGATCTAGAGGGACTTAAGGAAAAAGATTTTTTTTAACTTTTATAATTATAGAGAGGAACATATGGTACGCACTTGGGTGAACCCCCAATCCTAAAGGCCACTGACCCCAAGTACCTCCCATCAGGTGGAAGCCGAGAATCCCTATTTGGGTGGAGCAGTGGCCATTGACAAAACCTAAACTTGTGGCCCTCCACCTTTTGGTGGAGGAAAGGATAAACCTTGGGCACATACACCCTTCTATGAGTCCTTGTAACACCGTATTTGTTATCCAAAAAGCATACAGCGCCTGGCACATGCTCCAAGATCTATGTAAGGTAAATGAAAAAATGGAGCTAGTAGGAACGCTCCTACGAGCTATGCCCTAGATTCCTACTATACCTTCAGAATATGCCTTGGTTGTGATTGATATTAAAGATTTTTTTTTTCTCTATCCGACTGCATCTGGATGACTGCAAGAATTTTGCCTTCTTCATCCCTTCTCTTAATTTTTCCCAGATTGATTGGAAGTTCAAATGGATGGTGTTGCATCAGGGAATGGCCAATAGCCCAACCTTTTGCCAACAATACTTGGCCACACTTTTAGGACCTGTGCTGGGCTCAGATAGCTCTCTTGCCTATGCCCACATGGATGATATAATTCTGGGGCACGAAGACCCGGGCCAGCTGGAGGGCGTTGTGACCCAGGCTCTTGTCATATTAAAAAAGGGAGGTTTTAGTATAGTCCTAAATAAAATTCAAAAGTACCTCCTTTTAAGGTGCTCGGATCCCACCTTATCTTGTCTCAGGTCTGCCCCCATAAATCTTTGCTGGATATTCCAGCCTCTCTGACCCTAACCCAACTTCAAAGTCTTTTAGGGGAAATCAATTAGCTGTTGCCATGGGTTCCCATCCCTAAAGATTGTCTTGTGCCCTTATTTGCCTTACTAAAAGACATGATGCCCCAAGAAGTTATTACAATTACAAGCAGCTATCGGTCAATATTTTTACAGTTCCAAAAAGACCTGGTTGAAGTTTCCCTGAAGAGGTACTCTATTCTTGAGCCCATTTCCCTCTGGTTTCTTGTGGGTGACACATTGATTTCTGCAGTTTTAACTCAAAGGGGAGGCATTAGAGTGGGTTCACACTCCCCTGGGGGGCACACTTCTGGGAGTACTCTCAGGCAGAACAAATTACCGATGCTATCATCAAGGGAAAGACCCAAGCCCAAAGGAAATATGGCCTCGACCCTCACTCTATTGTTTTTCTTTTTCGGATGACAGACGTTGTGTGTCTCACTCGAGCCAATGTTCATCTTGCTCTCTCCCTAGAGAGCTTTCTAAGCCTTATTGACTGCCATTACGGGCCATCCAAAAGGACCGTCATGTTATGGTGAGTTCCCCTCAAAATGACTTCTCTATTATCTCCTACACCATTCCTGGCACCCTTCATGTTTTTACTGACGGAGGTATAAAGCAGGCTCTGCCTATGCAGCCTTTGATGAGCAACAAAAGACCCCCAGACAACCAAGATTTCAACCTTGTCAAGGGTCGGCACAATATAAAGAAATGTTCACTGTAATAACGGCCCTTCAGGACATTAAAAAACCCTTTAATTTGTATTCTGATGGCCTATATGTACTTAACTTGCTCCCTCATATTCCCCAGGAACATATTAAGCTCGATGGAAACCCTATTTTCCCTCTTTTTTTTTTTTTAATCTTTTTTTTTTTTAATTTAATTTAATTTTATTTGTGAACATACTTTACAGAGGAGTTACAGTTACATGGGCAGGATAATGCGTACATTTCTTACCAAGCATTGCAGCCTCCTCCTTTGTTTATCCTTCACATCCCTTCCCAGCCTCCCCCCTCCCCCCCTAATCCCAATCCTTCTCCTCCCCCCCCCCCCCCGCACCAACGTTGTAAAGCTTGTTTTGGACATGACAACTTGTACTTCTCATTGTTGCAACAGGTCCACCTGTATCCTTAAACAACTGGTTTTTCCCCATCTCCTCCACAAGTTATACTGACATCAAATATAGTGAAAGCAGGGGTTATATTGTGGGGGAGGGACATACAAAGCAACAAAGAGATAATCTTATAAATGTGTTAGAAACACATGCATGAAAGAAAAAAACATTAAAATACACATCTAAGGGTTCATTTTCCTGACATCACATTATCTGACCTTTTCCGCTTGACTCATACATATACTAGATATTACAAATAAGGGAAACCATGGGACCTACGTTTCTTTGGGCCTGGCTTACTTCACTTAATATAATTTTTTCCAAGTTTTTCCATTTCCTGACAAATGGGGCAATGTCATTCTTTCTGATGGAGGCATAGAATTCCATTGTGTATATATACCACATTTTCTTGATCCATTCATCTACTCAGGGGCCTCTAGGTTGGTTCCATATCTTAGCTATGGTAAATAATGTTGCAATAAACATAGTTGTGCTGGTAGCTTTAGTGTGGTCTTGTTTGTAAACATTAGGGTAAATGCCCAAAAGTGGGATAGCTGGGTCATAGGGGAGTTCTATGTGAAGTCTTTTGAGGAACCTCCATACTGCTTTCCAAAGTGGTTGAACAAGTTTACATTCCCACCAACAATGAAGTAAGGTTCCTTTCTGTCCACATCCCCTCCAGCATCTGTTGTTGTTAGAGTTCTTGATTTTTGCTGTTCTAACTGGAGTGAGGTGATATCTCAATGTTGTTTTGATTTGCATTTCTTTTATGGCTAGGGATGTTGAACATTTCTTCATGTGTCTATTGGCCATCCTTCTTTCTTCTTCAGAGAAGCTTCTCTTTAAGTCTTTCGCCCACTTACTTATTGGGCAGTTGTTTCTTTGAGGATTTGTTGTTGGGGGGTTTAATTTTTTGAATTCCAAGTATATTTTAGATATGAGACCCTTGTCCGTTGTATGGCTAATAAAGATCTTCTCCCAATCCGTGGGCTTTCTATTGATCTTGCTAGCTATGTCCTTTGCCATGCAGAAGCTCTGCAACCTTATGCAATCACATTTGTCCAAACTTTCTTTGATTTGTTGTGTTTCCGGGTCTCTATTCAGAAAATTTCAGCCTGAGCCAAGGAGACCCAGGGTTTCTCCTATTCCATCCTGTAATGTTTTCAGAGTGTCTGCTTTGAGTTCAAGGTCTTTGATCCATTTGGAGTTGATTCTGGTGCAGGGTGAAATATAAGGATCTAGCTTTAGTTTTCTACATGTAGTTAACCAGTTTTGCCATCACCATTTACTGAAGAGGCTGTCTGTCTTCCATTCTATTGTTTTAGCTCCCTTATCGAAGATTAGATGGCTATAGGTCTGTAGGTTCATTTCTGGGTTTTCAATTCTATTCCATTGGTCTTGAGGTCTGTTCTTATGCCAATACCAAGCTGTTTTGATTACTATGGCTTTATAGTAGAGTTTGAAATTTGGTATTGATATTCCTCCAGGAGTGTTCTTTCCGTTGAGGAGCGTTTTTGCTCTTCGGGGTCTTTTATTGTTCCATATGAATTTTTGGATTGCCTCTTCTATTTCCTTGAAGAATGAGGGTGGAATTTTGATAGGTATTGCGTTGAATTTGTAGATAGCCTTGGGAAGTATTGCCATTTTCACGATGTTAATCTTTCCAATCCAGGAGCATGGGAGGTTTTGCCATTTTTTAAGTTCTGTGTTGATTTCCTTTTTTAAGATTTTAAAGTTTTCATCATAGAGGAACTTCACTTCTTTAGTTAAGTTAATTCCTAGGTATTTTTTTTGTGGGGCTATTACAAATGGAGTTGCTTTCCTAATTTCAGCCACACTTTTCTCATTGTTGGCATACAGAAAAGCCATTGATTTTTGGGGGTTAATTTTATAACCTGCTACTTTGCCAATGTTTTGAATCAGCTTGAGTAATTTGGGAATGGAGTCTATGGGATTCTTTAAATACAAGATCATGTCATCTGCAAAGAGGGAGAGTTTTATTTCTTCTTTCCCTATTTGGATCCCTTTTTGTCTGCATCTTGTCTTATTGCTGTAGCTAGGCATTCTAATACTAGATTGAAGAGAAGTGGAGAGAGTGGGCATCCTTGTCTTGTTCCTGAGTTAAGAGGAAATGGCTTTAGTTGTTCACCATTGAGTATAATGCTGGCTGTAGGTTTGTCATATACAGCCTTTATTGTATTGAGGAATGTTCCATGGATTCCTAATTTTTCCAAAACCTTTGAATGCTTTTTCTGCGTCTATTGAGATAACCATGTGGTTCTTATTCTTGCTCCTGTTGATGTGATGAATAATATTAACTGATTTGCGTATATTTAACCAGTTTTGCATCCCTGAAATGAATCCTGTTTGATCGTGGTGTATGATTTTTTGGATTAATTGTTGAAGTCGGTTGGCCAAAATTTTGTTGAGAAGTTTTGCATCAATGTTCATCAAAGAAATGGGTCTATAGTTCTCTTTCTTTGATGAGTCCCTGCCTGGTTTGGGATGAGGGTTATGATGGCTTCATACAATGTGTTCGGTAGTGAGCTTTCTCTTTCAATTTCATTGAAGAGTTGGAGGAGAATTGATGTGAGCTCTGCTTTGAAGGCCTTGTAAAATTCCACTGTAAAACCATCTGGTCCTGGACTTTTCTTAGCTGGGAGGTCTCTTATTGCTGTTTCTATTTCAATGCTTGATATGGGCCTGTTCAGATAGTTTAACTCATCTTAGTTTAGTTTTGGCATGTCAATATTTGCTAGGAAGAGGTGCATTTCTGTCAAGTTCTCAAACTTATTAGCATAAAGTTTTGAGAAGTATTCCCTTATAATGTTCTGAATCTTGGTTGTTTCCGTGGTGATGTTTCCATTCTCATCTCTGAGTTTATTAATTTGGGTGTGTTCTCTTCTTTTTCTGATAAGATTTGCTAAGGGTCTGTCAATTTTGTTAAGTTTTTCGAAGAACCAACTCTTTGTTTTGTTGATTCTGTCTATAGTTTTTTGGATTCTAATTCATTTAATTCTGATTTAATTTTGATTATTTCTTTCCGTCTACTGGATTGGGGTTTATCTTGCTGCTCTTTTTCAAGGAGGTTTTGATGTGTCATTAAATTGTTAGTTTCAGATCTCTCCAATTTGTTGATGTAGGAGCTCAGAGGTATAAACTTGCCTCTGAGTACTGGTTTGCTGTGTCCCAGAGGGGCTGGTAATTTGTGTGTTCATTTTTGTTGAATTGCATGAACATTTGAATTTCCTTTCTAATCTCTTCCATGACCCACTCATGATTCAGCAGTGTGTTGTTCAGCCTCCATGTGATACCGGACTTTCTTTGGTGGCTTTTGGTGTTGAGTTCTAATTTTATTCCCTTGTGGTCAGAGAGAATGCAAGGTATAACTTCAATGTTTCTGAATTTTGACAAGTTTGCATTGTGGCCTAAAATGTGGTCTATTTTAGAAAACGTTCCATGTGCTGCTGAGAAAAATGTGTATTCTGATGCTGCTGGGTGAAATGTTCAGTAGATGTCTGTTAAGTCTAGTTGATCTATGCAGCTGTTTAGATCTGCGGTTTCTCTGTTGAGTTTTTGCCGAGTTGATCTATCTAGTGGGGAGAGTGGTGTTTTAAAATCCCCAACAATTAATGTCTTTGGATCTATATGGGATTTGAGGGAAAGTAGTGTTTCTTTGATAAATTTGGGTGCTCCATTGTTTGGCGAATAGATATTTAGAATTGTAATATCCTCCTGAAAGAGAGATCCTTTAATTAGTATGTAGCAACCTTCTTTATCCCTTCTCACGAATTTTAATTTGAAGTCTATTTTATCTGATATTAGGATTGCAACTCCCGCCTGTTTATGGGGGCCGTTTGCTTGGTAGATTTTGTTCCAGCCTTTAACATTGAAAATGTGTTTGTTTTTACGGGCAAGATGTGACTCTCGCAGGCAGGAGATAGAAGGGACTTGTTTTTTAATCCAACTAGACAGTCTATGTCGCTTAATTGGAGAGTTCAGTCCGTTAACACTAAGAGATAGGACTGAGAGGTATTTGGGAGTTCCTGCCATGTTATCTACCTTCTTGGGGGCTGCAAAACTGGGTTCTTCCTATGGTTCTTGGATTCTCAGTTTGGGTGCAGTTTCTTGGCCTTTATTGCGGTCTTGTTGGTTTTCTATGTGTAGGACATCTTTAAGAATCTTTTGTAGGGCTGGTTTGGTGGAGATGTATTGTTTCAATTTTTCTTTGCTATGGAAGGTTTTTATTTGGCCTTCAGTTATGAAGGAGAGTTTAGCTGGGTACAGTATTCTTGGTTGATAGTTGTTTGTTTTTAGGGCATGGCATACATCATTCCAGGCTCTTCTTGCTTTGTTTTTGTCTGCTGAGAAATCTGAGGTGATTCTAATTGGTTTCCCTTTATAGGTGATTACCCTTTTCTCCTTGACAGCTTTAAGGATCTTTTCCTTGTCCTGAGTTGATCCTGTGTGGATTATAATGTGGCGGTGGGATGTCCTATTCTGGTCTGGTCTATTTGGGGTTCTAAAGGCTTCTTGTATCTGAACAGGCCTATCTTTTTGCGTGTTTGGGAATTTCTCTGCTAGGATCCTGTTAAAAAAATTTCCTAGACCATTAACTTCTCTTTCTAGGTGGTCCTCTACACCCATTATCCTTAGATTAGGCCTTCTGATGGTGTCTTCCAAGTGTTGGATAGATCTATCATATTTCTTGGACTTGTCTTGGATGGTTGTATGTTCTTTCTCTATAATATCTAGGCTGTCTTCAATCCCTGAGATTCGATCTTCTGCATGGTCTTACCTGCTGTAAAGACCCTCTACTTTGTTATTTATCTCTTTTCTTTCTAATTCGTCAGCTTTGATGGCTTCAAGTTCTTTGTTGAAGCTCTGTTTTAGGTCTTGTATGAATTTCTTTACTTCCTTAATTTGGTGTTCAGTGTTTGTCCTCAAATCACTTAGTTGATTGGTTATGGTTTCTTTGGGCTCCCATTCCTTCTGTTGAGTTCCATTCATCATTCCCTTTGTGGTCTCCCTGACTTCCTTCAGCTCTTTGTTAATGGATTCCATGAATGCCTTTAGTGATCTTTGTGTGTTCTCTACCTGGTCTCTCAATTCCTGTATTACTCTTTGATTAGCTTCCTCCCGTTCGTGGGATTCCTGCTGTTCTCTTTGAGTGTTCTCAGCCTGCTCACGCCATTCCTCCCTTTCTCTTTGAGTATTCTCAAGTTGTTCACGCAAATCTTGTATCAGTTTTTGAGTAGCTTCCTCACGCTTATGATATTCCTGTATAAACTTCTGGGATGCCTCCTCTCTCTCCCTATCACGCTCATACAGAGTCCTTTGTACATTGTCAAACTTCTCATTTATCATGTTTGCCAGCAGTGTTTGTAGAGCTATTTGGGAACTCTCCTCTGGATTATTCATTATGTGTTCTAACCCCTGATTATCAAGATTGGGAATTGAGATACCCGAATTTGCCATTTTTCTTGTGTTTTTCCGGCTTACTCTGCCCATTTGAGATGAAGATAACACCAGTTTTGTGCTAGAACACGATCTTAAGGCAACCATCAACCAAAGTTTCCATTTGTACAGTCAATAGTCTACAGATACAATCTAGTTCAACAGATACATCTATTCGACATCAAACAACTATATGTTAAAGGACTTCGAACCGCAGAAAAGAATTTGGAAAACTAGAAATTATTAGGGTTAGGGAGAGATGTGGGTAAAAAATAGGAATAGATTGGTGTGGGGAGGCACATGGAGAGTTAGCTGTCCTAATCACAATGCAGGAAATAGGTTGGGTAGGATGCAAGTGTAGAGAAAGAGAAAAAGAAGAAAGGGAAAGGGGAATGAAAAGAGACCAGAAAAAAAATAGAAACGAAAAAATTAATGTTATTATAGAGATTAATAGACCATCTATTTAGAGAGGAATGTGAATATGTTGAGAGAAAGGAAGGGACATAGAGGAGATGTGAAAAACTTTAAAAAATGCTTAAAATATTATATAGGTATAAAGAAGTAGTGCTGCTATTAATGAATTTAAGTCTCAGAGGTTTTGAATTGAGTGATAAGTTTGTGGATTAAGTGTGTACACAATGGGGGATAGGGTCTACTAGTTAACTACGGGTTTATCTGAGGATGTGCAGGACAAGAGTTAAGTCACATAAAGAAGAACAAAAGAGGAAAAGGTGGAAAGGATAGGAAAGTGAGAAGAGAAGATCAGAAGTTCAGTAGAGCTAGACAAAAAACAAAAAGATAATTAAGAATGAAAGAAAAAGAGAAAGAAGACAAGAAAAGAAAGGAAAACACACATTCACGTATTCCTAAAATAAAAATTATAATAGGAGAAAAAGAAAAAAAAAGTTACTGGAAAGCAATTATTTTTTCAGAAGAGGCAAAAATTAAAGATTAATAAAAGTTTTAGAAAAGGAAAATTTTTTTTTATATATGTATAAGTAACATAAAATGAAAAAAAAAAACAAAAAAAAAAAAAAGAAAAGAAAAGAAGAAGAAGAAGAAGAAGAAAAAGTTCTTTGATTTTTTTTGGGGGGGGAGGGGTGGGAAGAGTCCTGTATCTCCCTTTTGTCTGTAACCAGAGTCTGGTTGGAGTCTCTGGTCAGCTTTAGGTCCTGTGACTTGATTGGTTTCTTAAGTCAGTTTGTTGGAACAGGCAGAAAAATGCTCTGCTTTACCCAAGATTTTGAGTTCCCCCTCCCAGGTTAGTTTACTGGGATGGTGATCTGCTTTGAGAATCACAAAAGAGGGGGATGCAGTGATGAGGCTAGGTTCTGGGTAGCGTTGAGGCCTTTCAACAAATAGTAGCTTTTCCCTGGGGCTATTTTGTGAAAAAAACTCACAGCACCCAGCCTGGAGCCATTCTCAGGGCTTCTGTTTTTCAATTGATTGTGGTGGCTGCTAGAGGGAGGGGCAGCCTCTGGCTCTGGTTACCCGGTGAGGAGAGCCACTCCAATGGCTGGTGCCTGAGCGGGTGACTTTTCCCTGGATGGAACTGAGTCTGTGAGGTCACTTTGCCGTTAAGTTCTTGTGACCTGCTAAATGACTCGTTTTATTCCAAGGCCTGAGCTGGAGCTAGCCGCTCCTCCGAGCTTTGTTGGTATCCAAGATGGAGATCACCGGTGCTGGGGGGGAGGAGTGGACTTCCCTCCTCTGCTCCCTGAGAAGGAGTGAGGAAGTCGGGCTTCTACTCACGCCATCTTGGATCCTGGGTTGTCTCTGGTCTGCAAAGTGCAGGATGAAGTTGTCCGCTCCTTTTCGGTTCTTGCTGGTGTTCAGTAGAATCCGCTCGTCCCCTGCGTCTGGCTCCTTCATCCCGGACTGTGTCTCAGGTATGCCCCCGCGGCGGTGGTTGCCGCCGCGACCCTGCCGCCGCAGTGGCAGCTGCTGGCAAGCGCTCAGATGTGTCTGCTTGGCTTCCCCTCTCTTGACTAACTGTCCTGTGATGGCACACTTGGTGTGATTCTCTGGCTTGGGACTGTTCACTGGAACTCTGAAACTGTTTTCTATGCAAGAGCTTGTTCAGATTCCAGCTTCTCCTCCGCCATCTTCCCGGAACTCCACCCATTTTTAACTTTTTCAAAGATGCAACTGAATCCAGATTTCAGAAGCACTGGGGACAATTAAACCCTAAGCCCCAAGTGAAAGTCAGGTGGAAGGACCCTCTGACACAACAATGAAGAGGACCTAACCCGCTAGTTACCATGGGCAAGGGATTTGGATGCATTTTTCCCATAGAGGAGACAGTCCCCTTTTGGATCTGGCCAGGAACCTTAAGTTTTTACCCATTACCTCTATACATAAGGATGCCCAAGGATAAACTAAACAACAAGGAAAGAAAATGGCTATGGTGGCCGTGGCTTGCGTTTAAAACATGGAAAGCTAAAAAGATAACTACTAACCATCCCCAAGGGCAACCAGCCTTGGAGAAACTCTTATGTTCGCTAACAATTGCAGATGATGATACTCCAGCTGTTGCCTCTCCTGACACTCCCAGGCCCAGCAATGGCCCTACGGAATCCACATCAACCTCAACAGGTAACCTGGGCAGTGATCAGCAATGGCAATGGAGAAATCATCAATAGCACCACGCATGACAGGGTGACCTCTACAATGATTGGTTTGTTCCTTTTCCTCCCCTTCCATGCCGCATAGTTTTTTTGCTTGCTGTGTGGTAATAAACAAATTCCTGCTTGATTTGACTCCCTGCTGTGTCTGTCTCCGACACTAATGGAGGCTGGGGAATGGGTGAGCCATGCACTTACCTTTCCTGGCAACCCGTACGTCTTCTGCAGGACAGACAAAGACCCAACACTTTTGCTTCTCTTGGAGGAGTCTTTAACTTACTTGCTACCTTTGAGATTCTGTTTCCATATGCAGTCACTTTCTAAGACAATGGGTTTTTGTTCTCTAGCATGATTTCAGTGGGATGGTTAACAACACATAATGTATTACTTAATGGATAGAAAAAATCTCATTGGAAATTGTTTTGGACATGGAAGTTATGGTTATACTTTTAAAAAATAGCAAAAGAGGTAAATGTTTCTTTAGAGCTTGTAAAATGAGTATGAAGTCTTCACCTCAGACATGCCAAATTCTTACCCTGGCACACACTAAATTCCTAGCAGTACTGGAGGATTGAACCAGTACTGGAGGATTGTACTTGTGAAAAAGCATCTCTATTACTACCAAACTTGCAGATTATAATTGGATTTTTTATTTTGAGGTAGTATCACTATGCCTTGGGCTTTTTGAACTGTGGTCCTCCTAACACGAGCATAAAACATTGCACCCAGCAAATGGTTAGTTTCTGAAACTTCTTTTTGTATCTGGGCTTGCCTGAAACTGGAATTCTCTAATCTCTATTTTCCAAGTAGATAATATTATAGTTTGAGCCACTTTATTCAGTAAAAGTATACAATTACAAAATATCTTGATATTACCTATATCTGTGCTTAACATATATAGCTAACCTTAATTTTCTCCCTCTTGTTTATTAGTACTCTGAGTTGAAAACGTTAGCTTTCTTGATATACATGGCTTTGTTTTGGATGGAAACCCATCACAATAAAAAAAAATCTCCCAAACGTTTATGTCAAAAATCATTGAAAAGAAGGCTTCAGGTTGGAAAAGAAACACTGATCCTAAGTTATAAATGAAGTATATTTATAGTGTTATTCAATGCTTTCTCAAGTATGAGGAAGAAGGCAGAAATGTGAAAGATGTCAGGTCTCTGTAGAAATTCTGTAGTTGTCCCTTCAGTTAATTTCCTTCCTTAAGGCTTGCTTTATTAAAACCCTATGGGTGAATATTGGTTGGACTGATTGATAATCTTCTCCAGGAAATGAAGCTGATTTTAGAAGGCTGATGGTGTGTGAAATAAAGGAATGATGAGAATGAGCACAGATATTGTTACAGAATGAGCCGACTACGTTAATTGCTGAACAGCAAACAAAGCAATGTTTCAAGTCTGATGATCCACATTGGAACATACATAGATAGATACATATACAGATACAGATAAATATACATATACATATACATACATACATGAAAAATTAAATCTCCAGTAGAATATAGAGAAACTTGGCGTGACAAATATTAAACTAAATCAAACTGGTTTTAGGAAAAGTACAGTAAAATATCAATAGTTTAGCATAGATTTTTGTAAAGGATGAAATTCTTCCTTCATTATATACTTTACAAATATCCTTAGTATATTTTAAGGTGTTTTTTGTAAAAATACCGTACAGAGGGGTTACAATTACATGGGTAAGGTAATGAGTACATTTCTTATCAAGCATTGTTACCTCCTCCTTTGTTTCCCCTTACTATCCCTTTCTATTTCCCCCTCCTGACCCTCCCCTCCACTCAGAGCCAAATTTGTAAATTTTGTTTTTCTACTTAACATTTTATATATCTCATTGTTGCAATGGGTCCACCTGTCCTAGCTGCTGCAAATAGAATGATTAGGTATCTTTTGTCAAAAGGTTCATATTTGTGGAAACAAATACCAGCAGTGGTAACTTTTTTTCCAGACCTTGAACTCTGGTTCTGGGCCCTGAACATGGTTATTCTGGTATATTTAATGTGAGTTAGATTTTTTTATTTATTGCATTAATGCCCATGAGGGTAATTACTGGGTCTTAAGGGAGATCTATGTTTAGAATATTGAGGAATCTGCATACTGCATTCCAGAGGGGATGAACATGTGTAATTTCCCACCAACAGTGTAATAGAGTTCCCATTTGGCTACATCCACGTCAGCATTTGCTATTGTTAATTTTCTTGATAATGGCCATTTAACTGGGACGGGGTAGAATCTGTCCTGTTTACTTGTAGATATATAGGCACCTTTGAGTTACCATAAATGAATGAATCTATGAAACCTATATTGCTCTTAGTGTGCATTCCTTTCTCTTATTATAATTTTCCCAAGCCTTTCATTGTCCTTAAGACTGGTGAAAATCATCCTTTCTGATGGGCGAATAGAGTTCCATTGAGTGTGTGTGTAACATGACTATATGCCCATGAGTTCATTTCGAAACCTTCAGCTCCAACTGAAATTTTGTAATACCATATTAAATTTGGATTACTTTCTCTACTGCATTGAAGAATATTGTTGGGATTTTGATGGGTATTGCATTGCCAATTGTTTGCGGGCAGTATTGCAATTTTCACAATGTTAATTCTTCCAACCAGGAGCATTGAAATATTTTCCATTTCCTTGAATCTCCCTCAATTTTTCGTTTTTAGATTTTTAAAATTTTCACAGTAGAGGCCCTTCACATTTTCAGTTAAATTAATTAATTCCTAGTGTTGTTGTTGTTTTCTTTTGCTTAAATTTGATTTGATTTTGAGGCTAATACATATGTGGTTGTTTTTTAGATTTCAGCCTGGATCTTCCCATTGCTGGTAACACAGAAAAACTACTGATTCTTGTGGGTTTTATACCCTGCTTCATTGCTGAAGGTTAGCATCACCTTTAGTAACTTGACTGAGAAGCTATAGGGTCCTTTAAATACAGGATCATTTCATCTGTGAAAAGGGAAAGGTTTACTTCTTCCCTATTTGGATCCTCTTTTTGTTTTTCTCTTGCCTATTTCCCTTGCTAGAAAGTCCACTACTATATTGAAGAGTAGTAGAGAGAGTGAACATCTTTTTCTCATTCCTGATTTTAATGTCTTCATGCCTCCACTGTTAGGTACGTGCTTATTATCTCTTAGTCATATACATACTCTATTATACTGAGGAAAATTCCACGTGTTCCTAGCTTCTCAGACCTTTTAATCATAAAGGGGTATTGGATCTTTTTAAAAGCTATTTCTACATCCATATAGATGATCATGTGGTTCTTTTCCCTGCTTCTGCTGATGGTGTCTGTTATGTTTATTGACAAGTATATTGAATCCAATTGTAGCCTTGGATGAATACTGTTTGATCATAGCATACGATTTTTTTGTTAGTTGCTGAAATTGGTTGGTGAGAATTTTATTGAGAAGTTCTCTATCAATGTTTATCAAAGAGGAGGGTTCATAGTTCTCTTTCTTTGATGAGTCCTTATCTGATTTGGGGAAGAGTCTAATTCCAGCTTCATAGAATATGTTTGATAATTCCAATTCCTTTTCTATTCCATTGAAGAGATATATCTGAGTATTGTAAGTTCTTTGCAGGCCTTAATTTCATGGTAAATCCATTGAGTCTTACATTTTTCTGTTATGGGAAATTGCTTATTGAAATTTCATTTTCATTACTTCTTATGTATCACGTCTTGGTTCAGTTAGAGTATAGGAAATCATAAATTTTTCCAGGATTCTCCAGGTGATTAGCATATGTTTTTCAAGTACTCTCATATAACAGTCTCAATTTTGCTAATTTATGTTGTGGTCTCATTTTTTTTCTCTAATTTTATCTATTTGGGTGAGTCCTCTTAGGAGCTCTTAGGAGTTGTGAATCGTCTACTCAATATATTTAACTTGTTCTCTGGTAAGAAGCTTGTCATATCACCAGTTCCTGTTCTTGATCTTTTCTGTGAAGGATATCTTTGATTAACTTCCATCCTGCTGATTTGGTGGAGATACATTGTTTCAAGTTTTCTTTGTCATGAAACATTTTTATATATCCTTTAATTGTAAAGGAATATTTGGCTTGGGACCATTTTCATGGTTCATAGTTGCTTGCCCTTAATATTTGTTACATATCATGATGTCCTCTTCTTTTTTTACCATATCATCTAAGAAATCTGTAGTTATTCTGACTGCATATCCTTTATAAATAATCAGTCTTTTCTCTATGGCAGCTTTAAGAATCCTTTCCTTGATTTCTATTTTTTTTTTTGTCGGTCATGGGGCTAGAACTCTGGGCCTGGGCGCTGTCCCTCAGCTCTTCAGGTCAAGGCGAGCACTCTACCACTTGAGCTACACCGCCACTTCTGGTTTTCTGGTGGTTTATTGGAGATAGGAGTCTCATGGTCTCTCTTGCCCTGGCTGGCTTTGAACCGCGATCCTCAGATCTCAGCCTCCTGAGTAGCTAGGATTACAGACGTGAGCCACCAGCGCGTGGCTTCTTTCCTTGATTTCTAATGATCCTCTAATGGATTATGATGTGGTGGTGGGTTGTTTTTTCTAGAATTCTCTGCTTGGTGTTCGAAAGGCTTATCTTCTCTGAATGAATCATTCTCTTTGGATGTTTGGAATGTTCTTTGCTAGAATTCTGTAATACGTTTCCCATCCATTTAGTGTCCTGCTCTTCTCCTTCATACCAATCTTCCCCAAATTTGATCTTCTCAGTCTTGAAGTTCTGGCAAGATCATTTCTTATTCTTTGGATTTGTTCTAAATGATTACTTCCACTTTCCTATTAGATCTATTTGGTCTTTGACCCCTGAGATTATCTTCTATGTCATCTATTTGCTGTGGAGATATTCTACTTTGTTTTTGATTTCCCTGTCTTCTATTTGGTCATTTTATGGCTTCTATCTCTTCATTAAAGCTTTGTTTTAGGTCTGGTATGGACTTTCCTTACATCTTTTCTTTGGGTGGGAGGGCGGTTGGAAGGTTTTTTGTTTTGTTTTGCTTTTTTTTTTTTAGCTGTGCCTTCTGTCATGTCTTTTAACTAGGCGTCCATTTTTTCCTTGGACTCCCTTGCCTTTTCAGAATTTATTTCTCTTTGTATTCTCCATGAGTTATTTTGCTAATCTATAGTTGGTCTTATCTTGTTCACAAATTTCCTTTTAGAGGTTTTGTATTTTTTCATTAATTACATTTTCAGCAGTATTTGTAATGAATTTTGAAAACTGTCTTCTACGTCCTTAATTGTGTGCTCTAATTCGTGGTTATTTACTGTGTGAATTATACTACTTTCACATCACATTTCTTGTATTTTTCTGATTTGTTCTGTTCATTTGGGGGATTTCTTTTGGGGCAACTATGATATAATAGGTGGCTCTTTATGTTCTTGGTTGAATTGCTAGGTGTTGGTTTGATCTTCTGTTTTGATTTGTTTTTCTGGAATTAGGTTTTTGTCTAGACCATTAAGTGTAGGAGTAGAAATCAATTATGGGAAGATGTTGTGATGTTAATACTTGTGGTTCTAGTTACAGTTCAGGTTGTACAGTGGTATCTTGAATTGTCTGTGAGTATGGATTTGGCTGTCTCCCTTGTACACTTCTGTTCCTGCTTTTTATCCCATGTGGACCTTTTATTTCCACACTGCAGCTGTATTTTGAATATGTTGGCCACCACCTTCACAGCAGCCACCTGCCTGGGTGGGCACTTTTTCAAAGATTTCTGTTTGCTTGGAAGACATATGAAATCTTCTTTTGAATTGTATATCTATATGTAATTATAGCTGACTTGATGTGACCCTCTAGAAGTGGAGTACCCTCTGGGACTCTAAAGATCTGTTTCATTAGAGAGAGCTAGGGTAATTTTCTGTTGTTATTGTGCAATTGGTTTTCCTCTTCCTCTGATATATTTTATTTATTGTTGATTTTTTCCACATAATTTAGGATATGTGATGGTGGTATCAGGTTATTTTTGTTTTTTGTTTATGTTAATTTGATATAGTGATTTCAGGCTTGTATGAAGAGACAGTAATAATATTAAATGTATGATATTACATGAAAAGAAAGATAGCAGACACATTAACCTATTTACTACAAGTAAATTAATATTAAGCAAAGCTAATTAAAATAATTACTTCTTTACTCTTCAAAGGATGAATATAGTACTCTTGGATATCTTGGAGGAAAAGATTTTAGACTCATTACAACTGATGCCTTACATTGATATTACTGGCTAAACCTTCTTCTTCGGAAAGGCAAAAGCTCCATGTCTTTCATATCAATATTATAAAATCATAATATCTGCATGTTGAATTGTTTTTCTCTGCTATTTTCAATTCCATTCTTCATCCATTAAGTATCTAGGGCTTTGAATGACCAATTCCTTAAAATAACTATACTGCTTATGATGTGATATAAATCTCAGTAATATTTTTTTTACTTATAGATTTTTTATTGTGAAAATACCATTTCCCTCATTGCAATAACTATTATAGGTATGAATCAAGCAGAAAAGTAATATTAATATGAATTTTCCTTTGAGTCTCATCTTAAGCTACATTCATATGAAATTTATGCAGTCTCAAGCATGAAACCTGACAGTTTTACTCTTTTCTGTTTTAATCAATAAATCCATTCTCTTTAGAAATATGCTCTCATCTTTTATATTGCTCTAGTAAACATCATGTATTCTAGTACTTTTACTGAAATAAATATAAAGAATGGAACATGAAGACTAGCCTCCCCTTATCACTTTAAAGTAAATCCTTGGGGACTATTTTATATATAAAAATAAAACAGTACAATGCACATGTTTATACATGAATCATCTAATGGTTGAGTCAATTAGAAACAAGAACTACCATACCACATCAAGTCTCAATTTACTTAAAGGCACCAAAATATTAGTGTTCATGAATATCACTGATTTTTTAAAAAACGACTAGTCACAACAAAGTTTATATTATATTTCAAACTTAAAAAGTGAAAATTACCACCAGATTTGTTGTCAATATCCTGTTTCCAGGAATATATTTATTCAGTAGAGAAACAAAAAATAAGGGTTTTTCACATAGAAAGACAGATGTAGAAAGAGACTGTCTTTCCTTAAGATGATAAATATTTGCATTCGAAGATACTATAGCAATTTATAAGAGAATTCGTGATCAGAAGTGACAGGTAAGCAAAGCAACTGGAAAACTGTATATGTAGATTGAAATTTCACTATAAGATCACAAGTTTACAATAAATGAGTCTACAGAAGATGATTTTGTATCTCTAACACACATCCAGTGTTCTACATTTTCCCACATACTCCTGTTCTCTGACCTCAGTTCCTGATCAATATTCTTCTACTTTCATGATGTCAATTCTTAATAATATAACAAGGTGGGTATATTTTGGTTTCTAGATCCAATAAATTTTAGTATTTTGGAATAGTAGTATGAATTCATGGAGTTTGACTTGAATGTCAAGTTTGTGGATACTGTATTCAGGATACTGTCAATTGGCCTGAAGCAGCCAGGAACATACTATGAATATATAGAAACAGTATACTAAGAGCAAGTGACTTGATTTCAGAGAAACATGTAGGTCCAGGCAAGATTTTCAAGAAAAGAAAAACCAATGGTACAAACATCAATCAACTATCATTACAAAGGAACTGAACTGATCTCTGATGTGTTTGGGTGGCAGTTGGGTGTGTGTGTGTGTGTGTGTGTGTGTGTGTGTGTGTGTCTGTGTGTCTGTGTGTGTCTGTGTGTGTCTGTGTCTTTGTCTGTGTCTGTGTGTGTAGAGAGAGAAAATTTTAGTGTGGCTTCCATATTTATAGCCCATAGAGCATTACTTGTTAAAGAGAAGGTGCTCATATCAGAGCTCTGATACCATTCATCACTTTTCACTGAGAAAAACACTTGCTTAATCTGTACTTAAAAAGAGAAAAATAAACTAACATCTTAAATGATTGCTTTGAGAATTAACTGATATATTGAAGGCCAAAGGGACGAATTGGAGATTAATATAATCTTTTTCTTCTCTCTTGAATATTACCCAGCAATAACTGTGATTTCAGAAGTCTCCTACTATGTACTTAACAGCTGAATTACTAATATGCTTAATAATCTGAAATATATGATAGAGAATTAGATCAGCCAGCAAATACAAAGAACTAGTGATGAGACCGAACGTTTGAGCAGGGTTGTCACATCTTTTAGGAATTTAATTCCTTCATATGAACTTCAAATTTTGTGGATTACCCTGTGTGACTAATTGGTTAGAAATTACTGTGGAAATGAGAATTCCTGTTAGCCAAGTAGAAAGAGCTCATGATCCCATCCTCACGTTACAAATTTCCATTTCATAACAAATCTCTTTTAGAATGCTTTTATTTAATATACTTCAGAACCTCACCCTTCCTTTTTGGAGACAGGAAAAAGATGATTTTTTAATATTATCTTACATAAGTTAGTATGTACAGGCATGATTTGTATGCTTACAGAAGTTAGTATTAAGTGTAAATAGGAATCATGTCACAACTAAAATTAAAATTACATAAAAAGACTAGAAGTCACAGCATTTTGTTCATGAAAACGTACATTAGATTAGTTGCAGAATTTCTATTTTGAGATAAACTTTATATTAAAGTATAATGCACTTTACCTAAGGATGGAAACATTTTATTAATAATATATTTTAATATATTTAACACATATAATATATTTAATATATATTTAAGATATTTTAAGATATTTTTGCTGCATAATTTTAAGAAGAAAATGCTCCCAAAGTAATCATTTTTCTTATTATTTTCCTGTTTCCATGTGATTAACCTCCAAGTTAGAAATCCAAATATATGAATTGATTTAATTTAAACAAAATATTATTGAGTATAAGGACCTTCTACTCTCCACAATCTTCACACGAAGATCACCAAACATTTTGAATTTGAAATAATTAGACTCTGTGTGAACTATGTTAATATTATTTACAATGTGAGTTAAAGGTTTAAAAGTAGTATTTATTTTAGTTTAATTGCTTTGAAGAGACAATGAATGACATAATGAAAACCTAAAAAGAATTAGATTTAAAATTTAGAATTCAGGAAATATTTTTGACCACACTGTTTACTGGAGCCTTCACAACAACCTTATTAGATGTTATATTACTGATGCAAAAATCCCAGAGGTTAGACATTTACGAATAGAAAAACCATGTCATTCTGAATATGTAGGGTTACATAAAAAACATAGAAAAATTTAGCTTTTAAATACCTGCATATAGTAATAATTTAATTGCAGAGAGATAAAAGGAGATAAAATTGCATTTATTTTGAAAAGTAAACATAAGTATTCAGTTGAATAAAAGAAAATGTTTAAAACATCACCCATTCAAGAAACAAGATGTGCATTTAGCTGTTTTTTATGCCAATCATGTTCTCTAAACTTTCTAGAAATACTAGATTAGTAAACCTAAATCATTGCTTTGTAGGAAATTAGAAATTTAGTTTATTTAAAGTCATGACTACTTTTTCTCAAACAATTACTAACTGTTTTATATTTTTTATCATGGAATTTTATTTGATATATTTTTATTGATTAAGTTAAATTATTGGCCAATAGCAGTATGAATTATGCATGAACAAAGTTTATCTAACACAAGTATTTTATTCACAAGACATATTATGGCTCTCTTAAAGAACACTAGATGGCAGTGTGCTATTTACTTATTAGCTTTTAGTTATTTTGTTAATGGTTATTAATTGTCAGAAGTGGCAGTTTCCTTATGCTCTTTCCAAAATATATTTAAAGCATTTGATTATACTGCCTCTATTTCCTTTTCATTACTCCTTCCTCCAAAGATTTCTGTTTTTCAAATAAAATTACATCTTTAAATATGCACATATAATCTAATTTGGAAGATTTAAGGTGAACTGCAACTTAATTCAATATGTACAGTGGATTTACAGGATGAATAAAAACTTGAATATTTTTTCTTATCTTCTGAATTGGGCTATTATTATTATTATGGTTAGGGTTAGGATCCCAGACAGAATTAGAATTAAGGTTAGAGAAAAATAAAATTTAGGTTCAACACAAGATGACGCATTGCAACAACGATACTCAGAACACACTATATTGAAAATGAACTTTACACCATTGGGACAGAGGAGTGAGAGAGGTGGGAGAGGGAAGGTATAGTGGGAGAACAACAAAGAAGAGGGTAACAATGTTCAACAAGAAGTGCACTCATTACTTTACACATATAACTATAATCCCTCTGTAAGCCTCTTTACAATATCTAAAATTTTAAAAAAAATATAAAATAAAACCTGACAGGAACTAGGAAAACACTTTAAAAACTTTAGGTTCAAAATGCAAGTAAAATTTAGACCTACATGCCTAGCAAGAGTTGGGATAAATGTGAAATAGAAGCTTGCTAATAAATTTTTGATTCAGTTATCTGTAGGTTTAGGATTCAGCAAGGTGTTCCAGGTAGAGCTGGGGTTCGGATGAGAAAAAGATGTAAGGTATTTTGTAAAACTGCAATATATTTTAAGAAGAATGAATGATATCAAAGTTAGAATGAATGAAAACCAACGTCTGTGTTACTTTTAACATTCAGATATGATTTGGTTTAAATTGTGAATTGCTGTTTTAGTTCTTGTTAGGGTTAGTGAAGGATAAGCATTAGGGTAAAATTTAGTTTTTCACTAAGAAACAGAAGCAATAAAATGTGTGCTTGAATAAAATCCAGACAATTTTCCTTACATTAACCATTTGGTGTTAATTCAGATTGTGATTAGAATTAGCTTTCTGGTTAAAGGGTGGTTGAGGAAAGAGTAAAGAATTTGGTTAAACTGGTGGCTTGCAACTATTATCACAGCTGCTCTGCTCAGGAATCTGATTTCTGAGGACTGCAGTTCAAAGCCAGCCCTGGCAGGAAAGACTTTGAGACTCTTATGTCCAATTAATCACCAGAAAACCTGAAAGTGGTGCTGTGGATCAAGTGGTAAAGTGCACACCTTGAGCTAAAGAATTCAGGGATCTTGCCCATGCCTAGTGCTCAGGGATTGTGCCCCAGGCCCAGAGACCAAACCGCACGCACAACAAAAAGAAAAAAAAAAAGGAATGGGTTAAATGTTAAGTAAATCTGAACTTATTTTAGGTTCTAGGAATTCAGGAAAAGCTGGGATAATGGAAGTACAATGTATTTCATAATATCAGGATTTGAGATCAATGGGTATAATGATTCCTCTTATGGAACAAGATAAGTTCAAAGTTAAGAGTGAGAAAATATATAGGGTTTAGGAAAACCTGCAATTTATTTCAAGAATTACAAGTGGAATTTCAGTTAGCATGACACAAACAAGCATTTTTCATAAATTTTAGATTTGAGATACCATTAGTGTCAAGGTTATGGTTAGGATTCTAGTCATGGTTAGGGTTAGAGTGTAGGAGAAAAAAATGAGGGTCAAATTGAAGGTAAATGTCAGATTAAGCCACGTAAGAATTAAAATGAATGTGAACTAGAGTATTGCTATTAATTTTAGAATCTACTTACACTTAGGCTTATGGTTATTCTCAATGTTCCAGTTAAGATTAAGTAATGGTTAGTAACCAGTGTGGTCAAAAACATTTCCTGAATACTAAATTTTAAATCTAATCAGTTTTAGCCTTTGATTATACCATTTATTATCCTTCAGAGCAATTAAGCTAAACTAAATATTACTTTTTAAACATTTTGCTCTCATTGTAAATAATATCAACACAGGTCACAAAGAGACTGATTATTTCAGACTCATCATATTTGGTAAAGTTAGTTTGAAGAATGTAGAGAGCAGAAGGTTCTTATACTCAATAAATATTTTTGGCTAATTTGAATTAAATATCTGGGTTTCTAATTTGGAGGTTAATCACATGGAAACGGGAAAATAATTTTTAAAAAATAATTACTTTGGTACCATTTTTCTTCTTAAAATATGAAGCAAAAATATCTCTAAGAAATATATTTTTTTCAATAAAATGTTTCAACCCTTAGTAAAGTGCTTTATACTTTAATATAAAGTCTGTCTCAAAACAGAAATTCTGCAACTAATCTAATGTATGTTTTCATGCACAAAATTCTGTGACTTCTAGTCTTATGTGATTTTGATTATATTTTATAGTTGCGACATGTCCCTACTTATATTTATTACAAACTTCTGTAATTATACAAATCATGCCAGTACACACTAACTTACATAAGATAATATTCAAACAAAATTATCTTTTTTTCCTGTCTCCAACAGGGAAGGATGATGTGCTGAAGTTTATTAAATGAAAGCATTCTAACAAAGACTCTTTATGGAATGGAAATTTGCAAAATGAGGATGGGAACATAAGCACTTTCTACTTGGCTGAACAGGAATTTTTGTTTCTACAGTATTTTCTTGCCATTTAATCACACAGGGAAAGCCATGAAATTTGAAATTCATATGAAGGAACTGCATTCCTAAAAGATGTGGCAACCCTACTCAAAAGCTCGATCTTATCACTAGTTCTTTGTGCTTGCTAACTGATCTATTTCTCTATCATATGTTTCATATTATTAAACATTTAAGTAATTCAGCAGTAAGTACATTACAGGAGATTCATGAAAATCACAGCTATTGCGGTTTAATAATCAGAAGAGAGGAAAAATATTATATTAATCTCCAATTTCTCCCTTTGTCCTTCATTTTGCCAATTAATTTTCAAAGCAATCATGTAAGATGTTAGTTTATTTTTCCCTTTTTAATTAGAGATTAAGCAAGTGTTTATTTATTTATTTTTTTTTGCAGTAAAAAGTGATGACAGTGGTATCAGAGCTCTGGTAAGGGCACCTTCTCCTTAACAAGTAATGCTCTATGGACTGTAAATATAGAAGCCACACTAAAATTCTCTACACACACACACACAAACACAAACACACACAAACACAAACACACAAAAACGCACATACACACACACAGCTGCCACCCAGAAACATCAGAGATAAGTTCCATTCCCCTGTAATGATAGTTGATTGATGTTTGCTGCATTGCTTTATCTCAGCTTCAAGATCTTGCCTGGACCTTTATCTTTCCCCGAGATCAAGTCCCCTAATTCTTAGTATATCGTGTGTCTGTGTATTCACAATAGGTTCCTGGCTGCTACAGGCCAATTAATACCTTGAATACAGTGCCCTCAAACTTCACATCCAAGTCAAACTCCATGACTTTAGACACCGTTGCAAAATACTAAAATTTATTGGATGTAGTAACCAATAGAACACCCACCTTGTTACTTTAGTAGCAATTGACATCATGAAAGTAGAAGAATATTGATCAAGAACTTAGGTAAGAAAATGGGAGTATGTCTAAAATGTAGAATACTGGATGTGTTATAGATACAAAATCATCATCTATAGGTTTATTTATTGAAAACCTCATCATATATTGAAAGCACTATTTAAAAATACAGTTTTCCAGTTACTTTGCTTACTCATCACTTCTGATCAAAATCCGCTCATGAATTTCTATAGTATCTTTGAATAAATGACACGATTTGCATGTATGTATCATCTTAAGGAAAGACAGTATGCTTTACATCTTTCTTTCTATATGACAAGCCTTTATTTTTTCTTTCTCTGTTTGCTGAATAAATGTATTCCTGGAAACAGGATATTCACATCAAATCTGGGTATAATTTTTATTTTTTAAATTTGAAATATAAACTTTGTTGTGACAAATCATTTTCTAAAAATGAGTGATATTCATGAACAATGTGGCTTTAATTAAATTGAGACCTGATGTGGTATGATAGTTCTTGTGTCTAATTGACTTAACCATTAGATGATTCATGTATAAACATATGCATTGCACTTTTTTATTTTTATATATAAAATAGTCCCCAAGGATATATTTTAAAGTGATAAGGGGAGCTTGTCTCCATGTTCCATACTTTATATTTATTTCAGTAAAAGTACTAGAAATAAATGATGTTTACTGGAACAATATAAAAGAACATATTTTCTTTAGAACATATTTCTAAAGATAATAGATTTATTGTTTAAAGAACAGAAAAGAGTAAAATAGGTTTCTTGCTTGAGACTGCATAAATTACATATGAATGTAGCTCAAGATGAGACTCAGAGATAAATTCATTTTAATATTACTGAGATTTATATCACAATATAAGCAATATAGGTATTTTAAGGAATGGGTCATTCCAAGCCCTAGATACCTAATGGATGAAGAATGGTATTGAAAATAGCAGAGGAAAACAATTCAACATGCAGATGTTATGATTTTATAATACTAATATGAAAAAAGTGGAGCATTTGCCTTTCTGAAGAAGAATGTTTAGCCAGTAATTTCTGTGAAAGGCATTAATCGTAATCAGTCTAAAGTCTTTTCCTCCAAGACATCTAAGAGTACTATACTCATGCTCTGTAGAGTAAATAAGAATTAATTAGCTTTGCCTAATATTAATTTACTTGTAGCAAATAGGTTAAAATGTCTGCTCTCTTTCTTTCAATGTAATAACTTACATTTGTTTTACCTAGACTCAAGACCCCCCGAAGACCACCAGAGACATCGACTAATGCAAATAACAAAGGAGTTTTTTATTTGCAAGGTCCAGGCTGGTACTCTGTGCAATCGGTAACCCATGACACTAAGAGACCCCTAGCATAGAATCAGCACAGTTTTTATAGTATTGAACAAACAACTTTAAGGAAGATTTACATGAGAAATTACATGATTAAAATTTTAAGCAAACTAAGCTATACATATGTGACTTGCTAATATTATTGAGGTGTTATTGACAGGAAGTGTCTGGCCACTGGGTTACCATGTCCTGCATGGCCACCCAATGTTTGGTAAATGCATTTGGAGAAAATTCCTGTGGCTTTCCCAAGGATTGTTTATGTCTCAGTTGTCCAGGAATTGATTTCCTTTTTGTGTCATTTCTGGGTCTAACCCATGGTTATTTTCTTAATTCATACCTCACAAGATGGTGGCTAGCTTGTAATGGAGTTACTTAGGCCTTCATTGTGCCTCTTTAAGCTTTAAGCTCTTCACATTTCATATTATTACTGTCTCTTCATACAACCCTGAAATCACTATTTCAAAGTAACACAAACAGAAAAACAAAAAATAACTTGATACAACCATCACAAATCCTAAATTATGTGAAAAGAAATCCACAATATCATAAATAAACCAGAGGAAGAGGAAAAACAGTGGCAGAATAACAACAGAAAATTACTCTAGATTTCTCTAATGAAACAGAGATTTAGAATCCTAGAAGGTACTCAATTTCTAGAGTGACTCACTAAGTTAGGTATAATTATATATAGATACACAATTCAAAAGAATATTTTATACTGTCTTCACAAGAAAACAGAAATCTATGAAAAGTTACCAGCCAGGAAGGTGACTGCTGTGACTGTGTTGGCCAACATATTCAAAAACACAACTGCAGTGTGGAAATGAAAGACCACTTGGGAAAAAAAAAATCATAAACAGAGACACTCACATATAAACACAGACACAATTCACCTTACCACTGGATAGTAGGAACTGTCGTTGGAACCATTAGTATTAATTTGACAACATCTCTCACTAGTGATCTCTTCTCCTACACTTAATAGTCTAGACAAAAACCTAATTCCAGAAAAGCAAATCACAACAGAAGACCAAAGCAACACCTGGCAAATCAACCAAGAACATAGATAGTCACCTATTAAGATCATATATCCCCAAAATGAAAGCCAAGAAATACTTCAAATGGACAGAACAAATCAAAAAATATGACAAAAGTCATGCCAAGCTAATATAATTCACACAGTAAATAAACAGGCATTAGAAGAATCAATTACCTAGACGATAGTTTTCAAAATACATTACAAATATTGCTGAAAAATGTGATTAATGAAAAGATACAAAACCTCTACAAGGAAATTTGTGAACAAGATGAGACCAAGCAAAGATCAGCAAAACAATTCATGGAGACTCCAAACACAAAGAAAAATAAATTCTGAGAAGGCAAGAGAGTCCAAGGGAAAAATGGATGCCTAGTTAAAAGATATGAGAGAAGACAAAGCTAAAACACATACCTCCCAAGCCCCCACCCAATAAAAATTTGTAAAGAAAATCCATACAAGACCTAAAATAAAGCTTTAATAAAGAGATAGAAGCCCTAAAACAATAACGAATTGTAAGACAGGGAAATCAAAGAAATAGGCTCATTCTAAGAGAAGTCTTTAGAATACCAAACAGAGTGTACCAGAACAAAACAAACCACTATCACATCATAATCCACTAGAGGATCATTAGACATCAATGAAGGGATTCTTAAATCTATAAGGAGAAAAGACTGATTATTTATAAAGGATATACAGTCAGAATAAATACAAATTTCTTAGCTGATATGGTAAAAAGGGGAGCCTCGCATGATATATGACAAACATTAAAGGCAAATAACTACCAACCATGAATATGGTCCCAAGCCAATATGGTCCTTTACATTAAAAGGATATATAATAATATTTCATGACAAAGAAATCTTGAAACAATGTATTTCCACCAAATCAGCAGGATAGAAGTTAATCAAATATATCCTACATAGAGAAGATCATGAAGAACAGGAACTGGTTATATAAAATGCTCCCTACTAGTGAACAAGGTAAATATATTAAGAGTAGATTAGACACTGAACCTAACAGCAGGTGAATAACATAGCAGGACTTATGAGATATTTCACAGTCTTAACTCTCAATATCAATGGACTTAACTTTCCAATTAGAAAACAGATTAAATAGTAGTATAATAAAACAAGACGCATGCATGTAGTATCTACAAGAGAAACATTTTATTGACAAAAACAAACACATACTCAAACTGAAAGGCTGGAAGGAAAATTTTCAAGAAAATGAACACCATAAACAGGCCACAGTAGAATTACTAACATAAGACAAAATAAAATTCAAAATAAAATTACTGGGAAGAGACATTATATATTGATAAAGGCACATCTCCATTAGGTTGATATATCAAGTCTAAGTATCAATGTCCTGAATCCTGGAGCACCCCACTTCATCAACCAAATACTACTTAACTGAAAAACACATCTCAACACATCATTGAAATGAATGGACAGGTTATCCAGGAAAAACTCAACCAAGAAACTGAAGACCTAAATAACTACATTGAACGCTTTGCCTTAACAGATATCTACAGAATATACATTCAGCATCAGTATACACATTCTTCCCAACAGCTAATGGAAGAATCTCCAATATAGAACATATCATATGTCACATAGAACTTCTATCCAAATTGAAAGAAAAATTATTTGAATTCCCATATCTTGTCAGACCACAACAGAATAAACTTAGAATTAAAAAGCTAAAGAAAAAAAAATTCCCAAACCCATGAAGACTGAACAACACATTGCTGAATGACCAGTGAGGCACTGAATACATTAGAATGAAAATCTGAAAGTTTCTGAAAATTAACAAATTGAACACACAAAATACCAACTCCCCTTCGAAACAGTAAGTGCAGTACTTAGAGGAAAATTTATAGCTCTAAGTGCCTACATCAAGCAATTGGGGAAATCTGAAGTCTGTATTTTAATTATATACCTCAAAATTCTTGAAAACAGGAACAAGCCCAAACCCAAAGCAGAAGACAGAAACAAATAAAAAAAATCAGAAATAACTAAATAAAGACGAACTAAAACATAAAAAGATCAACAAAACAGAATGGGTTGTTTCAATAAATTAACAGATTTGACAGACACTTACCAAATCTAAGAAGAGAACTTACATAGATAGAAAGATTAGTTACTTGCTCTGCAACAAGCAATGGCCTTACATCTCAAATAAATTTAGAGCCCCCAAAAGTTAACTCCCCCCCAAAAACAAATCTTCAAACAAACAACCCTCTTAATAAGTGGGCTAAAGATTTAAAGAGAGACCTCTCTGAAGAAGAAATATGAATGGCCAATTGAAACATGAAGAAATATGCCACATTTCTGGCCATAGAAATACAAATAAAAGAAACATTGAGATTCCACCTCCCCCCCAGTTTGATGACCATTATGAAGAAATCTAATAATAACAGATGCTGGTCTGGTGGGAATATAGCCAAAAAGGAATGTTATTGCACTATTGGTTGAAAAGTAAACTTGTTCAATTACTCCATAAAGAAGTATACAGGTTCCTCAGAAGATCTCCTCTATTACCCAGCAATCACACTCCTGGGCATTTACCCAAATGACCACAGACAAGGCCACACTAAAGTTACCATCACAACTATGTCAATTGTAGCATTATTTACCATAGCTAAGATATGGAACCAACACAGATGCCCTTCGGTAGATAAATCAATCAAGAAAATGTCATATATTCACAACAAAATTCTATGCTTCCGTCAGAAAGAATGACATTGCCCCATTTGTAAGGAAATGGAAAGACTTGGAAAACATAATACGGCAAACAAGCCACACCCAAAGAATCATAGGCCACATGTTTTCACTCATTTAAAAAAACTAGACTATGTCTAGGATATTCTTATAAAAGATCACAACAGCTCAATAGCTATATGCATGTCACCATAGAAAATGATGCTTATTGAAATGAGCTCCAAGAAATGGATACAAGATGATTGTATAGTGAACTGCTTTTATTTATTTCTATTTATTTTCTCCTTTGGTTTATTCCCTGTAGTCACTGTTTTTGATTTCTGTACCCCTTTGTCTTATACATACACAAGTTTATCTGATTTGGGGAAGGGAAGGGAAATCACAGAAATGGTCGGACAAAGATTAACCAAAGCAACAGTGATATACACTATACACTATGTTAGAAAGGAACTTCACACCTTTGGGGAATTGGGATATCAGGGTTGGGGGAAGCAGGAAAAAATGAGGAAGTGGTAACACTGTAAAAAGTACTTATTACTTATGTAACTGTAACCCATCCCTTGGAATATCGCCTTCATAATAAAAAAAAATAAGAGAGCTGACAGGAAGCTCGGCCTGACTTCTCTGCCATGCTCCCTAGGACAATGGGTGCTATTCAGTCCACTTCTTGTGGTGGGAAATCCACTTCTTGTCAGTCGTGGGGCTTGAACTCTGCGCCTGTGCATTGTCCCCGAGCTCCTCAGCTCAAGGCTAGCACTCTAACACTTGAGTCATAGCACCACTTCTGGTTTTCTGGTGGTTCTATGGAGATAAGAGTCTCATAGATGTTCCTGCCCTAGCTGTCTATAATTCATGGTCCTCATATCTCAGCCCCCGTGTACTTAGGATTACAGGCCTGAGCCCCCAGCACCTGACTTAAGTGTAATTCTGACGCTTTCTCTCTCTCTCTCTCTCTCTCTCTCTCTCTCTCCTCTCTCTCTCTCTCTCTCTCTCTCTCTCTCTCATTCTCTCTCTCTCAAGAACTTATTGAATGGGTGCTGGAGGAGGTGGCCCATGTGGCTGGAACCAATGTGGCCCTCTCATTCTAGAAGTGGGCGGTGGGTCAGGGGTTGTCTCGCTCAGTCTGTTGTTCCAGCTCCATGAGGTAAGCCCCTCTGTGCTCTGGCTAGACCGTAACAGTTATTCATTGTCCATCTAGCCTTACTGGACTCAGTATTGTGTTCAATGTCCTTTTCTAGCAAAAATTTTTGGCTAAAATGATGATACATAGTTACAGAATGAAAAAGTAATGCCATCTTAAGAAAGTCATTTAGGGCTCTGGGAATGTGGCTTCACAGTACGGTGATTGATTAGCATGCATGAAAACTTCGGTTCAGTTCCTAAGTACTACATAAACAGAAACAGAATCACTAGAAATGGTGCTGTGTCTCAAGTGGTAGAGGGTTAGCCTTGAATAACAACAACAAAAAAACCTGAGGAATAATTCCCTATCCCTGAGTTTAAGCCCCAGGACTGGCAAAACAACAACAACAAACATTTAGTTAGTAAATGCAAAATAAACAACTCATACTTGGAATATATAATTGCTCCTTCCATACTGATACCTGACAATAGTC